>NC_044996.1:131727322-132101913 GCF_008728515.1 Papio anubis
TGGGAGGCGGAGCTTGCAGTGAGCCAAGATCCCGCCACTGCACTCCAGCCTGGGTGACAGAGCAAGACTCCGTCTCAAAAAAAAAAAAAAAAAAAAAAAAAGATTCAAACTCAGAGATGGTACACTGAGTCTGCCAGGAAAACTTATACTCCTGTTCCATAGTCAACTAATATTCTGCTTCCACTACAAACTTAATGATCATGTAGGAATTATGAATTTAGACCAACAAATGCCAAAACTTGAACTATACAAGTGTATAGTTCTAGTGTAACTTTGTGTTGTCACTTTTTGCTTCTATGTGACACTTAGCAATTCTTTTTTTAAAATAAAACTTAACATTAGAGGTCATTTAATTGTAATGACAAATAAAATCAGCAGGTAGACTTAGGATTTCAGAGCATCTCTTTCTTGGTTGGGAAAGCTCCCTGGAGGTCCAGCTTGTAGTCCTGGGTTGAGTAGGAATCAATAGGAGAATTTACGGAAGAGGCCCCGTGCTCAGTTTCACAGCCAGGTTCTTACGATCTGCATCCTTCAGGTACAAGTGCGTGTTCTCTACTCCAGTAGCATACTTGAACCCAGAGTCCCCAGTACAAGGAAGCACGTATTTTTGGATTTTGCTATGTGACCTCGTCTGGCTGGCTGGACTTTAGGAACAACTGGTCCTCATCCCTGGCAGGTTTAGGGGGAGAGTGAAACCAAGTCAGATGACTCTGAAGCTCCTTCAAACACCATGACAGAAGGAATGAATTGAGCAAGAATAATTTTTATAGACTTGGAAGTTTGAGTCCTCTTTTTTTTAGACAAGGAAATGGGGCATTCCAGACGGCAACACAAGAAACCAGGGAGATGAGAGCCGACGAAACCTAGAGGGAGAAAATGAAATTCTCTTTGAATTAGGAGAAGCGGCTGCTTTCCCTCACATCTTCCTATATCTGTAACTACCTTAGTGTTTGGGATGCTTATTTTCTATTTTCTCTGCATTTTTTTAGCTACCTCAATGACCACTTGACCATTTTATGCAGAGATAGTAGTGGGTGTTTCCAATTCAATGCACCTTACCTCTTAGAAGGAGCAGGATTATACTTTCTTCATGATTATGAGTCAATCTATGTTCAGATTTACATTCAACTAATATTTTTCAAACATTGGCCCAGGTAATTTCAAGATATGCTGTCTGATCCTCAAAACAATCTTATAATTGAGGCTCAGAGAGGCAAAGGGACATTGCCAATCATACAGGGGTTTTTGCATATAGCCTCCTCTCTGTAAGTCTAGAACCATCTCTGCAGCTTCCTCCTGTGTTCAGCATGTTGTGTGACTTTTGTAAATACTTGAACTCTATAGAAACTCAGGAATCCTGTGAAACGTTATTAGTTGGAAGCATTGTCAGAGAAAAATGGGCTAGAGAGTTCCATTTGCAGGCTTCAGACTATAGTTGATGGGTCTGATTCTGATTTAAAACATCCTTTAGAAAACAGATCCTCCTTTTTTTAGAGACTATCCAAGATTTAAAAGTTAAGCAGCTTTGGAATATAACAGGCAGATAGTTCTCCTGTAATGCTTGCTTTGAAACCATGAACAATATGTGCATAATCAGAATCTTGGATTTGCTTAATACCATTTTTTCTTGGTGAAACATTAGGTGATTGCAGAAAACTGCGCCCACCTGAACTACATGATGTCAGAATACACAAAACACACACATACACAACCTCGTGTCTACAACTACCTTGGTTTACTCCGTGTGTTAAGAGCCACACCTGTCCACATCTGTTGTTATGACCTTCCCTCCAATTTCGCGTGACCCTCCCTCCAGCCCTTCCCAGTAACTCAACAACCGCAGCCCTTCTGACGCCCACCCCACAGCCAACATCAGGCCTTTTTCTAGGCGAAGCAACACATTTATTGTTGTGTTTATGTATTTCTTAACTATTTAATGTGTGTGAAATGGTGCTACCATTTTTATTAGGTTGCAATCTTTTTGTAAATGTCACTGATGAAATTTTTGAGTGTTGTTTACCTAACCCCATTTTTCTCATAAGCCCTGTGTTTTTTATTGTGCATTTTGCAGAGTGATGATTTTTAGGACCACCTGTGAGGCATTACAGAACACGTGACTGTGTGAAGCTTTTGGACTAAACCTTCCATCTAACTTCACTCTATTAAATGAGTTATTTTCAGGATGAGATAAGAGAGTCTCATCTATTTACAAATACTTTATCATATAATGAAGTTCTACTTATGATTTATTCAGAATCCATACAAGAAGGAATAGATTTGCTCAAGGAACAAAATTAATGACATTTAAAAATCTTACAACTGGAGAGGATGATTAATGGGAAAAGAGCTAACATTTCACGAAAACTAGCTTTATGCCAGGTCGTGTTGGATGCCTTCCAATAATGACTGCATTTCATTCTCATGTCAACTTGCTCGGGTGGTAGGGAATTTGGGGGGGCATGGAGAGGGTGAAAGTTGCTCAATGTCCCTACAGCTCCTAAGTGACTGGGCTGGGAGTCACCACTGAGGAGCAGCCCATCTGGAGGTATGATCACAGCAACATGGGCCCCAGACTGTTCTTGGTCCTCGTTATTCATCGTCTTTCCTATTCCTTACTTGCGTGTTTCTGTCTTCTGACACAAATAGACTACTAGTGGGTTCCTGTGGGTTGTTGCTGACAATCCATCCATTTACCCAGGCTACATTTTTGTATCCATTTTTTTCAACCTTTTAATTTATTATCGCCCCACAACCTGGGAGACTTTTAAAGCATTTTTTTCCCTAATTGCCTCCCTATGCAATTTTTTTTTTTTTTTTTTTTTTTTTTGAGACGGAGTCTCGCTCTGTCATCTAGGCTGGAGTGGTGCCATCTCGGCTCCCTGTAACCTCCATCTCTTGGGTTCAAGTGATTCTCCTGTCTCAGCCTCCTGAGTAGCTGGGATTACAGGCACCCACCACCACTCATGGCTAATTTTTATATTTTTAATAGAGATGGGGTTTCACCATGTTGGTCAGGCTGGTCTCGAACTCCTGACCTCAAGTGATCTGCCCACCTCAGCCTCCCAAACTGCTGGGATTACAGGCATGAACCACCATGCCCAGCCCCTATGCAATCTTAACACCCCAGATACACTGCATATCTATGTGCTGTGTGTATATTTGTGCTTTATATGCATTAACGAGTAAAATTGTTTTTGCCCCTCAAGAAGCCATTTTCATCCTGTTGGAGTGATCTTGCCTGTGTTGAAAAGGCATATTCTATATTTTCAGTTATTTTTAATATGTAGAAATATTTTTTTCAGTTATTTTTTCAGTTATATTTTTCAGTTATTTTTTTAAAATTAGTATCATGCTACCTTAGAAGCATATACCTGAGTTTGTACAAGACAAACCCCCTTGTCTGGGCTGTGATTCCTAGTATCTTATGATGAGCCTGAGAGGATGACACAGCCAGGTGACTCACATAGAGCTAAGCTCTGTGAGAAAGCAAGACCTCAGAGGGAGCACGTGATTTCTCTTCTTCCAGTTTTTCTATATAAAGAAATAAAGAGCACACATCAAGCCAAACATAAATGGAAAGAAATCAATGGTTGAATGACACATGATTCTGGCTTGTCAGCCCATAGTTGGCACCTTTCGCTCCTAATCATCATCTTTCTAAGATACTAAATTATAAATTCCAACCAAGGTGATTAGTGCTTCTCACACTTTAATGTGCATTGGCATCACCCATGAATCTTATTAAAATGCAGATTTCTGATTCAAGTAGGCCTGGGATTCTGCATTTCTGACAAACTCCCAGGTAATATAGCTGCTGCTTGGTGCCAGAACCATACTTTGAGCAGCAGTAGCCTAAGAATACACAGAGGCGATTAAAATTAGCCCTTAAACTATTTTAAGAATTTCAGAAAGCCGAAAGCAGTGGTTCTCACTCAGAAGTGATTTGTTCCCCAGGGGCCTTTTGGCAGTATCTTGCAGACATTTTTGGTTGTTATAACTAGAGGATGCTACTGGCATCTAGTGGGTGGAGGCCAGGGTTGCTGCTAAATAGTCTACAATTCACAGGACAGCCCCCATCAGAAAGAATTATCTGGCCCAGAATATCCATTGTACTGAGGTTGGAAACCCTTGCCTAAAGGAAATCATGCACTTACTCCCAGTAAAGCTGCACGGACAAATACAGATACCCTTTCTCCTTGGCAAGAGTGATATTCAACTCAGTGTGATAGCCCCAAATAGTTTGTAGTGGTCAAGCTCTGCAATTGACATTAATAGATTACTCTAGTTGATTTAAAATGGGGAAGTAAGTTAATTGTAATATAAAGAAATGCAGTTAAGCCAATTAAAAGGAAAACACTTTTGGAGTCATGAGCTGTCAGAGGAGATTTACATGTAGCAAAGGAGACCCTGCTAGTTGAAGGATGGGAATGCCTGTCCCTTATTGGGCAGGAATGGGGTGGGCTGACCAGGCTGTGTACGCCTGGCTGGCACTGTTTATTGGAGTGGTGTTCGAGCGAGCCCATCTGGACATTTTTGGAACAAACTTGGGACATTCCTTTGGACTTCTGAATATGACTTGCAGCTGGGTAGGAAAGTAGTACAGTATTATCCACAGATTGAAGATTCTTTTAAACAACAGAAATAATCAAGAATTCACTGTGGAGGATTTTCCCCTCCAGAGAGTGACAGATAGATTGATGCATAGATCTAGGGATGCTTATTAACAAACCACTCCTGTTTCATGGTATGTACATGTGGCAGCATCCGGATTATTTAATGTGTTAATATAGTCAGTTTGTATATGAATAATTTAAAACAGTAGCAAGAGATAAAAGTAGCTCATCTGAGGATGGGTTGTTTGAGAGCTTTTTTTTTCTGTCAAGTGTAATTTTACTCTCAGGTTAAATGAAATTTATTAAGATGCAGTTTGCTCCTGGGAGGTGTTTGTGAGTTTAACCACAGTCTGTCTTGGAAGATACTATGACAGTAAGTAAATGTCACCTGGATAATACTGATCCATTCATAGAAGGGAGAAAAGATGTGTTGGGTCAATTAAGGTGGTTTAAACATGTGTTGACTCTGTACACAACTCTAACAAATCTTAAGGCCAGTGGGACTTATAGACTGAGCCCAACTGTGTGGAGTCTGTGTATTGTATATACTTAAGACAAGCGAATCCAGACTTTTCCTACAAATGAAAACATGTCTGTGGAGCAGTTGACTGTTCTTTATAAATGTTCTTTATTTGTGTTTCCATGGGTAAAATCAAGTTAATGAACTGAACCATCACAATTTCTCTTAATTTTTAAAACTCTAGATTACCCTGTCTTCTATCTCTACGTAATTCCTGTGTTGGAGCGAACATAGGAACTTGTCAATATGGCAGAGTGCAGTGGCTAACGCCTGTAATCCCAGCACTTTGGAAGGCTGAGGCGGGTGGATCACCTGAGGTCAGGAGTTCGAGACCAGCCTGGCTAACATGGTGAAACCCCGTCTCTACTAAAAATACAAAAATTAGCTGGGTGTGGTGGCACACACCTGTAGTCTCAGCTACTTGGGAGGCTGAGGCAGGAAAATCACTTGAACCTGGGAGGCAGAGGATGCAGTGAGCCGAGATCATGCCACTGTGCACTCCAGCCTGGGTGACAGAGCAAGTCTCTGTCTCAATTAAAAAAGAGAGAGAAATTGTCAATATGGGGCCATGTTTTACCTACAAAACTAGCAATTTTCATATGGTCCTGTGTAATATTATTTAGAAACATTTTTAATTCTTGCATTAAAAAAGTAAGCTTTTGCAAACATGAGGGTTTATATCTAAGCATAATGTGTTTTCTGAACAGCTGGCTCTGTTTTTTTGTCTCTACAGGATATGATTTCTTACCAATAACCCTTTAACTTGGGGTGACACCTTTCATAGGAGTCATGGTAGTTCCTTCTGTTATTTTTTTCTAGCCATCACGGAGGTCTCATTTCTCTTAATTCTTAAAATGATGGACTGCCTATCTTCTAGCTGTGTATTATTTATGTTTTTGTTCATAAGAAAAACACCATATTTAAAAGATTTTTTATTTTTTTAAGGAGAAAAAAAAGGCTGCAGTAAGCCATGATTATGACACCACACTCACAGGATGGAGTGCAGTGTCAAGATCATAGCTAGGCAGTGGCTCAAGCCTGTAATTCCAGCACTTTGGGAGGCGAGACGGGAGGATCACGAGGTCAGGAGATCGAGACCATCCTGGCTAACACGGTGAAACCCCATCTCTACTAAAAAATACAAAAAACTAGCCGGGCGAGGTGGCGGGCGCCTGTAGTCCCAGCTACTCGGGAGGCTGAGGCAGGAGAATGGCGTAAACCCGGAAGGCGGAGCTTGCAGTGAGCTGAGATTCGGCCACTGCACTCCAGCCTGGGCGACAGAGCCAGATTCCATCTCAAAAAAAAAAAAAAAGATCATAGCTCACTGCAGCCTTGACCTCCTGGGCTCAAGAGATCCTCCTGCCTCGGCCTCCTGAATAGCTGGGACTACAAGTGTGTGCCACCACACATGGTTAATTTAAAAAAAAAAAGTTTTTCTAGCAAGAGTGTCTCACTATGTTGCCCAGGCTGGTTTTGAATTCCTGGGCTCAAGTGATCCTCCCAAGGGCCTCCCAAAATACTGGCATTACAGGAGTGAGCCACCATGCCCAGTCCCATATTTAAGACTTTTCTAAAACTCTGTTAAGGTTTTCAAAAATGCTAATTGTTTCTGCCCCAAGAACCAGACACCTAGATTTCAAGATATTGGCAGGTGTTTCTTGGGAAGAAATGAGGATTTTAAGGTTGTAGAAGTGTCTAAAACATTTTAAAATGGTTGCTTTACAGCTGATTCTAACATTCATTATTGTTTTACACTAGTCACTTTCCAGAATATGTTGTTGTTAGTGGGTTTTTTCACCCCCCACCCCCAGCTTTTGTTCTATTCCAAAATACACATGGGTTTGACCGAAGAATTTTGCTAAAGGAATTATTCTCCTCTAGGGAAATGAAATAGCGTGTTTCAACACAAGCTTAGAAATCTTAAAACAACTCAAAATGAAAAAAAGTACCAGGTCATTATTATGTTCTACAAAAATTAGATTTACGGGTTTTACTGTAGCCCTTGTCAATGCCTTACTGTGGGATAGGATCATAGCAGAAAGATGCTAAGGAGCTTATGGTCCCCCTGGGCTGTTGTGATTATGTGGATATATTTAGAAGCTACAAAGAAAGCAGAGCATCAGCTGCGATGCCCCAGGTTTCTCCCATTATGAGAAAAACCCTCAAAAGAAAATATTCACTTGGCAAGGAATGAAGAGCTTTTTTTCTCACCAAAATGATGTTGTAATGTTTCAGGGAGAACAGTGACTGCGACTTACTTATTATTGTCATTTATGTCTCCTAGGACTGAGCAGTTGTCAGAGGATAAGAGATAGGGGGAGTGTATGGGAGGCCTGCTTTGGTTCTCTGCTTATATAAACCTCCACATTTTAGCAGATTTATGTTTCATCCTTAAAATCAGTTAAAAACAGCAGACCCTTTTGTTGCAGATGCAAGATATAACATGTAAAGTGGTTCCATAGCAAACTGCTATTTAGAAAAGAACCCAACATTACTTTTAACCAACTGTTTGATCTCCTGTATTCTTTCTTATGTGGTTTTATGAATTTTTGTTTCACTTGTAAATAATTGGTAGCAAATGAGTGTGTGAGGCTATGTTTTAATTTGAAACAAGGTACAATAAAATAGCCTGTGACAACTATTTTAAGAGGACAAATATGCTAAATAGGAATATTCGTTTCTAACCCTATAATAAATGAAATGTACCTACAATCCATGGCTGAAAAAACCTGCCTTATACAAATTCACGTAAGAGATCAAATGTGGTGAAGGTTGCTTGATAAACTTCTATTGTCTAGCTTGTCTGTTTAGCTAGATTTCACAGTACTATGTCCAGATTTACTGCAATAATACTACATAGTTTTTTTCAAGTCTTCTATCTAAGAGTGAGGTTCTAGTTTGAAGAGGAGGGGTTCTGTGTCATTCATACAGTGACTGTGATGCACGTCCGTTTAATCCGTGGGCTCATTTAAAGGCTTAGTGGACTGAAATGTTTTGGGGTCACCTGGAGGGGATCAGTGTGTCTGGGCTTTGCTTCCCTGTCTTCCTTATGCATGTGGAAACAGTGTTGTTCCCTGAGATGTCCTAGAGAGACAACCTTTTCCCAAGTGACAGTGAGTTTCCATCTTGGAATCAGCTTTGCTTATCCTGGGAATCCAGGCCTGGTGCCAGCAAGTTCTCCCCATGAGGTCTCTGAGGATGTGGAGAGAAGGAATGCCCTGCAGAGTTTCAGCCTGTTACTCTAAGCCTCCAGGCATGTTTAAGACCCCTTGGGAGAAGAGGAGGGAGACCTCCATCCGTTTACGACATCTCTGCACAGAAGGCAAATTCTCTTCTCTTGCATAGTACCCCTAATGGCAAAGGCGTACATGCACCAGGCTCAATTACTTTCAGTGAATAAAATAAACGAGATCTGTGGAAGGCTTCCCTTCAGTGACTTGGGGACCTCTAGTTTATGAGTGAAAGTAAAGATACCAGCTAGTAGGTGACTTTTGGTGTATGAGCCCTTATTTGTGGGGTATTAAAAACCATGGGCTGTCCAGTAACTCAGTAACTCAGGACACACACAACATTTTGTGGTCCCTGATGTCTTTCTTGATTTTGGCTGCTGCTTTGGCCATTCAGTCAAATTTGACCATTGGTTTTCATTAAGATTGGCCCTCAGATACAGAGCAGGGAAAAGAAAGGAAATTTAAGCTTGTATATGATGTAAATTGTCATCAACTCCAATAATGTGTTGGTCAGAGAGAAGGCAGAAGCCAATATTTGACAGGAAGAATGTGTTTTTTTTGTAGATTCATTGTGGCCACCACACTCTCATGCTTGTAGGTAACTTAATTTAACCTAGGAGGAAAATCTAGTCATTCGAGAAACTAAGATAACTAATTATATGCTTTTAATATGGAGTTCTTAGATGTGAGATTTCGGGGATCCCTGAGACCATGTTTAAGAAATGCTACATTTGTACTGAAAATCTTTAACTTCATATTAAGTTATGATAAACACAACTGCCAATTCAGGTATGTAATTTAGGGATCAAATCTGATCATAAAATGGCCATCTAGATCGGAGTTTGCCAAACCATGACCCATGGACCAAATCTGGCCCGCTGTTTTTGAGCAGCTCACAAGCTAAGAATGATTTTTTAAAATGTTTATTATGTATTTGTTTTTGAGTCAAGATCCTGCTCATGTCACCCAGAATGGGGTACAGTGGTACAATCATAGCTCACTGTAACCTTGAGCTTCTGGGCTCAAGCGATCCCAAGTAGCTGGGAGTACAGGTACGCACCACCACGCCTGGCGAAGATATTTTATTTTTGTAGAGACATGGGATCTTGCCCAGGCTGGTCTTGAATTCCTGACCTCAGTACTCCTGCCTCGGCCTCCCAAAGTGCTGAGATTACAGGTAAAGATTTTGTTATTTGCAAAGAGCTTTTCAGAGGAGGGACTAAAATGAAAATTTACCCTTTATTTACTGGGTAAGCAGTATTAAGACCCCAGATTTTGCCAGTAGCAGTGGCATGTGCCTGTAGTCCCAGCTACTTTGGGAGGCCAAGACAGGAGGATCACTTGAGCCCAGCAGTTTGAATCCAACCTGGGTGACAGAGTGAGACCCCATCTATTAAAACAAAAAACAGATTTTATCTGAAGAAGTGAGTATTCTTGAGCTTCTCAAAATGTCAGTTTGGAGACAGTTTTGGTAGGCCACTTGGTATATAAGCATGCACAGAAATTGATTGTGTGGGTTGTATTAGGTTGGTGCAAAAGTAATTGTGGCTTTTACTATTAAAAGTAATGGCAGGCCGGGCCAGGTGGCTCATTCCTGTAATCCCAGCACTTTGGGAGGCCGAGGCAGGTGGATCATGAGGTCAGGAGTTCAAGACCAGCCTGGGCAATATGGTGAAACCCCGTCTCTACTAAAAATATAAAAATTAGCTGGGCGTGGTGGCATGTGCCTGTAATCCCAGCTACTCGGGAGGCTGAGGCAGGAGAATCACTTGAACCCAGGAGGCGGAGGTGCAGTGAGCCGAGATCGCACCGCTGCACTCCAGCCTGGGTGGCAGAACAAGACTCCGTCTCAAAAAAGAAAAGAAAAAAAAAGTAATGGCAAAACCTGCAAATATTATCATCTATGTTAGTCCATGTGAGAACGTATTTATGGAGAATGCCGACATGACTTGTCAAGTTAGTAGACAAATAATGACTGAACACTCAAAGGCAACATGATTATCTTCCAGCTGTGCCTATGTGATGGTTTAGTTGGCAAGGAGATTCTTGATACCATTTTACTATGTCAATGTTCAGCTACCTGGACAACCACTGTTGTTTTGAAGGCTCACTTTTCCTTGAGAAAGTGATTTCCAGAAAAAGAAATTCTGTCATAGCACCTAGAGCTATGCTGGACAGGAAGTTCAAATGTTCATTTTCCTGGCCCTGAAATGAAATGCTTCTTAGGTACACAATTTGCTGTCCAGGTCTAGAGCCAAGCCCAGCAAGAAACATGCCCAGTGCATGGTAGGCAGAATTTTCAGCCTGTGGACTTTCACAAGGCTGCATTGTGGGAACAGAAGCTGCTCAGATTGTTCATTGTTCTGTGGCTCCTACTTGGCAGCCAGTAGAGAATTCATTATGCAGTGATTGGCATACTTTTCTTCTGTTTTTTCCCTGCCCTGAGTACAGCAGTGCATCCGTGCTCTCTGTAACCCCTTGCTTCACCCCTTACTGTTCTAGTCTTCCCCTCCTTGCCTTCCTCCAGCCTCACTGCTTTCCAAAACCTAGAGACAAGCAGACTTAAATCGTATGAAGTGATTAGGGGATCAATTTCCCCCAGTGCTGGGAAAACACACTTTGTTCTCACATTTGGGTAGGTGAGCCTGCCAACAAATATTAAACACCCACGGAGCACATGGCAGTGCGTTGGTCCCCCTTTTGGGAACTGCAAGCTCAGACAAATGTCCACAATGGCGAACATGCCACATTTCTCCCTCTGTGTTTCCGTCCCCAAAAGTGTGGCCTCCTGGGCTGAGAGGAAGACAATTGAGAAGCAGCTCTTTCAGAATTACCATTTGCAGGGTTTGTTGTTGTTGTTGTTGTTGTTGTTTTGGTTTCTATCTGACTTGCTTTGTAAACCTGAAAGAAAAGATTAATTAGCATGACTCCGAAAGCACAATTTTTTATGAATTCCAGAGCAGCAGTTCTCAACCTTTAAAATGTATTTGAATCACCTGGGGGTCTGGTTCATCCGCAGATTCTGATTTGTTGGGTCTGGGGTGGGGCCAGGGACTCCATTTTTCTAATGACCTTCCAGGTAATGCTGAGACTACTGGGCCATGGACCACCACACTTGAATAGCAAGTATTAGGTTGGTGCAAAAGTAATTGCGGTTTTTGCCTTTTTTTTTTTTTTTTTTTTAAGTAATGGCAAAAACTGAAATTACTTTTGCACCAATCTAAACACTAGTTCAGTGGCTCTCAACCTTGGCTGCACATTGGGATCACCTGGGGAGCTTTAAAAATTACTGATGCCAGAGCCCCATCCTCAGAACTTCTGGTTTAACTGGTCTGGAGTGTGATCTGAACATAGGGAGTTTTAAAAACTCCCCAGTGGTCTCAATATGCACCATTGTGGATATATTGCAGCTTTACTGGTGTAAGAATCGGATTTGTTCTCTTAAAAGGGAGGATAAGTCTTCTTTTTGGTCCTAAGTCAATCTGAGCTGAGTTCTTCAGCCCTTGAAGAAAAAGCATCCTTCTAACTCACTGGTTCTCAACCAGGGCCAATTGTGCCCCCCAGGGGACATCTGACAGACGAGTTTGGTTGTTACAACTGGAGTTGGGGGTGCTACTAGAGTTAAGTGGATAGAGGCCAGGGGTGCTACTAAACATCCTACAGTGCAACAGCTCGCCAGGACAAAGAATGAAAGGGCCCCCAAGTATCGATGGTGCTGAGACAGAAACCCTGGTAGAGCTTACCTCACTCCTGCCCTCAATAGGCTGGGAAGTTCAACACTTCCTTTTTCAATGACTATTGAGAGTAATTAATAGTGTTACAGGAAAGGGGTCCCAATCCAGACCCCAAGAGAGGGTTCTTGGATCTCACGCAAGAAAGAATTCAGGGCGAGTCCATAGAGTAAACTGAGAGCAAGTTTATTAAGAAAGTGAAGGAATAAAAGAATGGCTAATCCATAGAGCAGCCCTGAGGGCTGCTGGTTGCCCATTTTATGGTTATTTCTTTATTATATGCTAAATAAGGAGTGGATTATTCATGCCTCCCCTTTCTAGACCATATAGGGTAAATTTCTGACGTTGCCATGGTGTTTGTAAACTGTCCTGGCGCTGGTGGGAGTGTAGCAGTGAGGACAACCAGAGGTCACTCTCATCACCATCTTGGTTTTGGTGGGGTTTAGCCGGCTTCTTTACTGCAACCTGTTTTGTCAGCAAGGTCTTTATGACCTGTATCTTGTGCCGATCTTGTATCTCATTCTGTGACATAGAATGCCTTAACCATCTGAGAATGCAGCCCGGTAGGTCTCAGCCTCATTTTACCCAGCTCCTATTTAAGATGGAGTTGCTCTGGTTCACATGCCTCTGACAATAATAGCATGTAGCTAATAGCATTTCTTTCATGTCTAATTATGTTTTACAACACACTACTGTGGCAAGTATTCTGAACTGGAAAGTCAGTCTTCCTCCCCTGTAAAATTAGGCTATTGAAATACAAGCTTACAAAATCCTTTTCAGTTAAAAAAAAAATGTGATTGGCAGAGGGGAATGGGGAGTAGTTATTTCATGGTTACAGAGTTTCTGCTTCTGGTGATAAAAAAAAAATAAAGTTCTGGAAATGGGTGGAGGTGAGAGTTACGTCACTTTGTGAATGTCGTTAATGCCACTGAACTGTAAAGTTCATCTTAGGTATATTTTACCACAATTAAAAAAAAAAAAAAAAACATGATTCTGAGATCATTGGTTGAACCATAAACCATATGCTTGCCTGCATCTAATGTGAAACCATCCCTGCTCCATGTTCTCAGCATCCTAGGTTCATTTCCTTCTTGGCACTCACTGTGGCTTGAAATCACATGGATTTATGTGATTATTTGAGTAATGCCTTTCCCCACTAAACTGTCAGCTTCATGAAGGTAAGAACCAAGTCTGTTTTATTCTTCATGGTACTCCCAATGCCCAGCACAGTTTTCCTGGGATTTAGTAGGCATTCCACAGATATTTGTTGGGTAGGTGGTTTTACTACTGGTATATATGTTAACCTCCCTAGGAACAGAAATTAGCCATTATCCACACATTTGAATTTAATATCATCTGTCTCCTAGCCCCTTGCTACTGGAGGAATTGTGGAATGGAGAGATTATGGCTAAGTACTATTTTATGATGTTATTCTCTGGGAATTGGCTTAGATTAGAATCACCTAGAGTAGTTTTATAATTATTAATTGCCACATCACATGGATTCAGGTTCTTCAGGTTCTGTTGATCTGCGGTGGGGTTGGGCATCAGTTTATAAAGGTCTCCAGTTAATTCCAACGTGCGTCAAGACTGAAAACCACTGTCTAAATCCTTGCTTCTCAAAATGTCCCAGGACAAGGGCCCCAGGTAAGTTGTTTGCATATTCAAGCCTGAGAAGCCTACAGGTTCATTTCTAGTTAAACGCCCATTGTTCTAGTTGGCCTAGAGAGCTGTTGACTCCGCAGTGAAGGAAAGTGTTATATATTTCTGGAGGCAGAGAGAGGTCTGCAATGCAAAAATAGTTTCCAGAGAAAGCGGTATTGTTACCATCAGAATCAGTTGTGATTCTATTTTAGATCATTGGCTAGAGAGAAAAAAGGCAAAAAACCATTTTTTTCTACTTCATTTCTAGTCTTGGTTTTTCACCACCAAACAAAACAGGAAAAAAAAGGGCGGTGGGGGCGGGAGGGGTTGGCGAGGGACTGCAGGAACCAAATGGATAGAATAAAATAGTCTTGTCTCATGCAGAAGAAAAATAAAAGACAAGTTACATCTTTTTCTGCTGGAGAAAAGAATGTGTTTCCTGTTTGCCCTCGCCGAGAGCCTGGGTATAATGCGGCAGTGTGCACAGAGCTGCCGAACAAAGAATACAGAAATGGCTGAGAGGACAGAGTTTGAACCGCCAAATACTGGCTCGGTTAGAAACCATGTGACAGATGCAGCTTCTGATTTCATTTACCAGAGCGAAACAGAAATGTGTGTTTATATCCTTGGAGGCTTTGAGTGAAAGAAAATGGAAGGTAATTAATTTTACCTTCCAGAGTTTTGCATGTACATTGGAAGATCTATTATGACTGAAAGCCTTTTAAATACCAAGCCTGTTAACCAAATGGCTTCTGCAAGAAAGTGGGCTTTATAATAAGCCCTGGTTGCATAAAGAAATGTTCCCAAACCATGACGTTTTCCGTTGGTGTTTATAGCATTCCATAGATTATGTGAGATGCAATTCGAATCACAGAAAAATAGTTGGGTGCCGAAAGTGTCTTTAGGGATCATCTAATTCAGTGGTTCTCAATCTGTTTTTCTGTCCTCAACACACCCATAGAATATAAAATCCTGCAATTAGGAGCACCAGCTGTATGTCTTTTTAAGCTGGGTGGGGCATAGCAGAATCAGGAGGGGTGGAGAAGAGGCCATTTTATAACAGAAATCCTCAGTAGTTCTGAGATGCCCATATCCCACTGGTTCTCAAACTTTACTATACGTTGGAATCAGCTGGGGAGCTTTGCAAGCGACTGCTCTCTGGGTTCCACTCGCAGAAATTCTGATTTAATTTTTCTAGGATGCAGCCTAGTGAGAGACTATGAAACTCTTCCCCAGGTGATTCTAAGTGCAGCCAACTTTAAGTCTAATTTCCTTAAAAACCGCCACTCTTTTCTCCCTCCGTTGCAAATGGCTGTATTTTGAATACTTACAGAGGCAGAGGTTGTGTGTTTCCTCCTGTCACATTTATTTGCATCTTTGTCTCTTTGATCTGGAGTCCTTGGTCAGGAACCCAGGCTCAGTTATCTAATGTCTGTGGGAAAGTGCAGCCCAATTAATGATAACTTCAAGGAGGAAAGTAAGCCCAGGGAGCTCAAATCTGTGACTGGTCTGTGATGGAAACAGACTGGTGGGCTTCTGAGACTTTCTTGTGGATGCTGTTGCCTCTGCAGCCACTGGGAGAGACGTGGTGTCGTCTTGTTACCAGTGTGTCTTGTGTAATCAAGATGGTATGCCATGCTATTCACTCCAACATGCTTTTCTGTATCTTCCCCCCGAGATGTCCCTACAGGCCCTCCTGAAGGAGAAACCCAAAGTGATGAACTTAACTCTTCCCTCTTTGGTCCTCATCATTTGAGTTTTATCTTTTTTCATTGTTACCAGCAGGGAAAACACAAAGCATTTATCAGTGGACAGATTGGTATGGATAGGCTGGCAGTTAATGTCGTTCAAAGATAAAGGCTCAGGTCAGGCACAGTAATTCATGCCTGTAATCCCAGCACTTTGGGAGGCCGAGGTGGGCAGATCATTGAGGTCAGGAGTTCGAGACTAGCCTGGCCAACATGGCAAAACCCTATCTCTACTAAAAATACAAAAAAATTAGCTGGCTATGGTGGCATGCACTTGTAGTCCCAGCTACTTGGGAGGCTGAGGGAGGAGAATCACTTGAACCCTGGAGACGGAGGTTGCAGTGAGCCATGATCATGCTACTGCGCTTCAGCCTGGGCGACAGAGTGAGACTCCATCTCAAAAAAAAAAAAAAAAAAAAAAAGATGAAGGCTGTGTTAGAGGGGGCATTTGTAGACTAGTACCCAGCATCACACATCAGACATTGAGAACAAGAGTTTCTAGGGTTTTTTTTTTGTTTTGTTTTTAAGTGCAGTGACTTTAAGGCAGGAGAGGAGGTGGTGCCCAGGGAGCTGCTCTGCCTTTAGGCTTGATGTTGGTGGTCAGTCCTGTTCAGGGCTGGGGAAGTGACCATGTCAGCAGAAGAATGGCTGCTTAGGGTTTTGCGGCCCCTTTTCATGTAGGCTAAGTGAGGAAATGTCTTGAAATTCGGGTATAGAGGTGTGGAACGGCTGGTATTATATAGGGACTCTATCCGTTCCATGCCCTGTAATGTCCATAGTGCTGGGAACTTACAAATACTGCCTTTGTGTGGAAGCATTTTTCAGGTACTCAAGTAAAGTAACTCTATCCTGATACACACAGTACTATAAACATAAAGATGAAAAAATGCAGGGGGAGGGGGGAGGGATTGCATTGGGAGTTATACCTGATGTAAATGACGAGTAGTTGGGTGCTGACGAGTTGATGGGTGCAGCACAGCAACATGGCACAAGTATACATATGTAACAAACCTGCACGTTATGCACATGTACCCTACAACTTAAAGTATAATAATAATAAAAAATAAATAAATAAATAAACCAAAAAAAAAAAAAAAAGAAAAAATGCAGGATTTAGGGGAAATGTTTTCAGATTTCACTGGAGAAAAATGTGGTAGCCTACAAAGATAGATAGCAGTAGAGTTCCTAAAGGCATTTGGGTTAATCATTGATTAAACGTGAAACTTCGGAGTGAGATTTTGCTTTCTGATTCATTAGCTCAAATTTGAATAAATTTGCATCCTTGCATAAGCATCCCTGAAAGCTCATTCAGTGAGGTCTTTTTGCAGCACACAACCAAGAAAATGAATATGTTTTATGCTCAGGAGTTATAGAATCAGGAGAAGGTGATAGTGAGGTCAAAATTTTATTTCTGTTGCTAATTTAACATATTACAAGTATATCGCAAAAGCATACATATACATTTTGTGCTTCTTAGGCATTTGTTCTTTATGTTTTAGCTTAACAAAAAAGATATGTCAGTTTTTCATTTGGAGCCATTATAACATTGGAAAGCAGTGGGAGTGAAAAACTAAAACCACTTGATACTCAAACAAAATACTATCCGACTTTCCTCTCTAAGGCAGCCTTATTTCTCTGCCATGCGCCCTTTGCTTCTCCGCTTGTTCTTGCGGTCACTGCCTGCCTTTACTGTACTTCATAGGCACCATCCATCATGCTTGTCTGTAGCAGTGACTTAAGATGGAGGGAGGTGGGACCACAAGGTGCTTGGCCCTCAGTGGCGTGGGGGGGGGGGGGGGGGGGGGGCGGGGCGCTCTTGTTAGGCACCTTTGCATCCTTCCGAAGCAGGTGGCACCCCCCTACCATCACTTGTGCATCCTCCATCAGCCTCTGAAGATTTTGCTGAGGAGGAGGGGCCAGAAATAGCAGGGTATAGGATGGAGGGCAGGGCCACCTCTAGAAGCCCTGGCCCGCTCACTTCCCAATCAGACTTCACATGCCTTCTTTCACTATTGAGAAACTGTAAGGGTTAATTTTGGGGATGTCATTTTTGAATGCCTCTATTTGCCAGGGGGAAACTGATTAAAAGAAAAAAAAAGATATTTAGCTTAAACTTCTTGGACATCTATTTGAACAGCTAAGAATTCCTTTTTCTAAGGTGGCAAGTGAGATAATTAATGGAATATTTGGTGCTTATGTTAGCAAATATGTTAGTTTGGGATGAAATAAAGTCACAGTGAAATTTTATTTTTTATATGATGCCTATATACTTTATAGTAAACCAATCCTCCGTGTGTACTTGATAATTTTACTTATGCAAGTTTAGGACTTTGTAGGAAAAGTGGTACAGATAGTTGTTTTCACATGTCCTGTTCCGGGAATGCAGAGTTGGGGAATAAGATGCCTTCCTGTACTAAGAAATTAATGGGTATCTCCTTCGGTGAGGTGGCATATGAAGAATATATAGAGATGCCCAACAAATGTTATTTTCTACCCCTTTTTCTGGGTTTTCGTTTTTCTCTCATGTAAATTTTGGGCAGGCCGTGTGCTCTGTTGGGTCATGTCATTTGAGCCCATCCGCTACATAGAACCTTCTCTCAATATTTCGAATACTTATGCAAGCTAGAGGTTGTATGTTTCCTTCTGTCACATTTATTTGAATCTTTGTCTCTTTGATCTGGAGTCCTTGGTCGGGAACCCAGGCTTAATTATCTGATGTCTGTGGGAAAATTCAACCCACTTAATGACATGCTACATTATTTTGTAGCTCTCAGAGGAAAATGTGGCAAGAAAATTGAGACTGCTTATTATTTCTTCTTACACCATGGTTCCAGAATCTTTTCATGAGAGTAAATCAAAGTGAGGTAAAATCTGCAGAATCCTTAGGTTAGAGAGTTTGCATTATCGATTGATAGGTCCCTATAAACATTTTTTTCTTTATTTCAGAACAATGGTTTATGACAACCCCATTCACTATTCTTGAAACTGATGAAGAACATCAGATTATGTAATCTTGTGCATTTGGCTAATTCAAAGGAGGCCTGGTGAATTCATTTGTCATTCAGAGTCTAGAGGAATCTAATATTTGTTTCCAGGTAAAAACCTGACTGAGAAAGTATTTCTGACATGGAGAACTATGCTAGATATTTTATATAATATGAACTATTCTAGAGTATTCTAAACCAGCACTGTCTGATAGAAATGTGAGCCACATATGTAACTTTTTTTTTTTTTTTTTTTTTTTTTGAGACGGAGTCTCGCGCTGTGTCACCCAGGCTGGAGTGCAGTGGCGCGATCTCGGCTCACTGCAAGCTCCGCCTCCCGGGTTCACGCCATTCTCCTGCCTCAGCCTCCGAGTAGCTGGGACTACAGGCGCCCGCCACCACGAGTTAGCAGGGTATTGAAAATTATTTGAAAGGTTAAAATCAGGTGAAATTAACTTTTTAAAATTTATTTTTTTGAAACGGAGTCTCACTCTGTCGCCCAGGCTGGAGTGCAGTGGTGCGACCTCAGCTCACCGCAACCTCTGCCTTTCTCCTGTCTCAGTCCCACTGAGTAGCTGGGATTACAGGCGTGTGCCACCACGCCTGGCTAACTTTTATACTTTTTAGTAGAGACAGAGTTTCACCATGTTGGCCAGGCTGGTCTTGAACTCCTGAGCTTGTGATCTGCCCGCCTCATCCTCCCAAAGTGCTGGGATTACAGGCATGAGCCACCATGCCTGGCTGGGAAATTAATTTAACAATATATTAAAGGTTTTTTTGGTTTAGAGACAGGGTTTAGAGCTATTGCCCATGCTGGAATTCAGTGGTGTGCTCTATTCCATAGCTCACTGCAGCCTCAAATTACTGAGTTCAAGCGATCCTCCTTAGTAGCTAGGACTACAGGTGTGTACCACCATTCCTAATTTTTTTTTTTTTTTTTTAAATAAGAGATGAGGTCTCGGTATGTTCCCCAGGCTGGTGTCAAACTCCTGGGCTCCAGTGATTCTCCCACTTTGACCTCTCCAAAGTGCTGAGATTATAGGCTTGTATGCCACTGCCTGACCCTAACAATATATGTCATTTAACCTAGTATTTCCAAAATGTTATTTCAACATGTAACCAATATAAAAAATTGTTGAGATGTTTTATATTATTTTTGAAGTCCAATGTGAATTTTACACTAAGAGCACTTCTCAGTTGGGATTAGTCCCAGTCATATGCCCACTGGTGACATGTGCCAGCGGCTACCATGTTGGACAACACAGCTCTGGACCTTCATTCCTAAACCCAGGTACTGAGAGATTGATAACCAATCAAGACTCTTGCTCCAATTTAGAAAGAGGACTTAAATATTGAGAAAAGGAGCTCTCTGAAAAAAAAAAAAAATGAAAGACCCCCTTCAAATAGTTGATATTAGAAACTAAACCATTTTCCACATAAAATCTTTGTTTTTGTCTGAAGAGCACAATGGGGAACTAGCAATTTGTAAAATGTATGTGAATTGGAAGAACACTCTGCCTTCAGATTGTGCTTCGGAAAAACCAGATCAGGATGACATTGAGAGGCAGATGATTGTACTGCAGCTTTTAAGAGAATAAGCTCTGTAGCTTCAATGCCTGGATTCACAGCCAAGCCCTGCTATTTAGGTTGGTGCAAAAGCAATTGCAGTTTTGGCCATTGCTTTCGATGGCTAAAGCCACAATTGCTTTTGCACCATCCTAATACTTGCTTGCTTTGTGATCTTTGGCAAATTCCTCTTCATGCGTACTTTTCCTCACCTGAAGACTCAGGACAGTAATAGTAACTATCTTCTAGGGTCATGAGGATTAAATAAACTAAAACACAAAGGCCTCGGATTAGTACTAAGCAGTGAGCTATTACAGCATTAGCTATTAAATGATCATCATCCTCACTGAAAGTTGTGCTCTTATATCTAATTCCTTTTTTTTTTTTTTTTTTTTTTTCGGAGACAGAGTCTTGCTCTGTCACCCAGGCTGGGGTGCAGTGATGCAGTCACGGCTCACTGCAGCCTCAATTTCCTGGGCTCAAGCAATTCTCCCACCTCAGCCTCCCAAGTAGCTGGGACTAGAGACATGCACTACCATGCCACGCTATTTTAAAAAATATTTTGTAGAGATGGGGTCTCGCTGTGTTGCCCAGGCTGGTCGCAAGCTCCTGGGCTAAAGCAGTCCTCCCACCTTGGCCTTCCAAAGTGCTGGGATTACAGGTGTGAGCCACGCGTCCGGTTCTATATCTCACTTTCTCACTCTCTATGCTCCAGTTAGTGTTTCAGTTGCTGGGCCTATAGTGGTGGACAAGGTAGACAAGATTCCTGTTCTCACATCTTATATTTTAGGGATGGAACATAGGCAATAAACAAGAGAACAGGCAAATGAACAAGGTATTTCCAGAGTTTGAGCAGAGTGTTCAGAGTCTCTAGAACAGGTTAACATGACCGTGAGAAGCTGGAAGTGACGTTTGAGCCAAGACATGCATGACTTGGTGCAAATTTGGGGCAGAGCATCAAGCCCAGGGAACGGCAGGTTGCAAAGGCCCCATGGAGAAACTGATATAATGTATTTGAACACCTGAAAGCTGGCTCCTGTGTTTGGAGTGTAGAGAGAAGGAGGTAAAGATTGGAGATGAGGTCAAGAAGCAGGCAGGGGCTGGATCCTCAAAGGCCTTGCAGAGCTTGGTAAAGAGTTTGAATTTTTTTTTTTTTTTTTTTTTTTTTTTTTTGAGACGGAGTCTCGCTCTGTTGCATAGGCTGGAGTGCAGTGGCCGGATCTCAGCTCACTGCAAGCTCTACCTCCCAGGTTCACGCCATTCTCCTGCCTCAGCCTCCCGAGTAGCTGGGACTACAGGCTCCCGCCACCTCGCTCGGCTAGTTTTTTTGTACTTTTTAGTAGAGACGGGGTTTCACCGTGTTCGCCAGGATGGTCTCGATCTCCTGACCTCGTGATTCCGCCCGTCTTGGCCTCCCAAAGTGCTGGGATTACAGGCTTGAGCCACTGCACCCGGCTGAAATTTTATTCTAAGAACCTTGAAAGGTTTAAGACAGGGAAGTAATGGAACCTGATTTGCCTTTTTTTTTTTTTTTTGGTGACGGAGCCTTGCTCTGTTGCCCAGGCTGGAGTGCAGTGGCACAATCTCGGCTCACTGCAAGCTCTGCCTCCCAGGTTCACACCATTCTCCTGCCTCAGCCTCCCAAGTAGCTGGGACTACAGGCGTCTGCCACCACGCCCTGCTAATTTTTTGTATTTTTAGTAGAAACGGGTTTCACCGTGTTAGCCAGGATGGTCTCAATCTCCTGACCTTGTGATCCGCCTGCCTCGGCCTCCCAAAGTGCTGGGATTACAGGCATGAGCCACCACGCCCGGCCTGATTTGCCTTTTTAAATAGTCACTCTGGCTTCAGGAGATTTAATGGGAGCAGGAGAGAGAGGACCATCACTATCTGCTTTCGAGAATGTAAGATTGGACATGGCTCTCTGTCCCCTGCTTTGAGCATAGCTAATTCCTCTACAACAACCCCATCACTGGCCTTGTGTTCTGAAGGGAATCATTTTCTGCTTGTATGGGAGAGTGGAGAGACCTTTGCACTAACATGGCCTGCCATTTCAGACTATGACATAATCATGCACATGCTTGCACATTCCTAGAAGAATCCGTGTGTTAGCAAAAGGATTGTTGTGTTCTTTGTGAAGCAAGAGCAAAGAATCCTTCACAGAAGCTGAAAATTGCCACTGTTGAGTCAAATGGCTGTGCTCTGGTCTTCATAAACAAAAGGCAGGCTCTGATTCCTCCAAGTGCAACTAATTTTCAGGTAGTACTAATGGCTTTATACTAGCAGTTCTCAAAGTGTGCTTCCTGGACAAGCAACATCAGCATCACCTGGGAACTTGCTAGAAATGCAAATCCTCAGGTCCCACCCAACAAGACCTACTGAATCAGAAACTCTGAAGTGGGCCCAGCAGTGTGTTTTAATAAGCCGTCCAGCTGATGCATCTCAAACTTTGGGGAATCCCTGTTCTTTGCTGATAGAGATGATTGCTCAGAGTAAAAAGCACTACTAAACATGGCTGAGGAGCAGAATGATGTTCCTTTCATTGTAATCTTTTAATGTAAATACTGAGTGTTTGGGTAGCTTTTGGAATCAAGTGTTTGAACTAAACCTTTTGTGTTTAAAGCTATTCATGTTTTATTTAGGTTCTTTTGTTGGATGCTGCTGTATGGTATAATATTTACAGGGTTTCCGAGCTGGCTTCTCCTTATTGGAATTTTCAGAGTTGATGTAATTACATCCTCCCTGAGTCGAATTTAACAGTCTAAATTGGAAGAAGCCTCTGGCTGTCCTGATAGAAAGTTCCAACTGAAAACAACCAGCAGCATTGTATTTGAATCTAAAACCCATTGGTAACAAAGCCAGTTCTCTGTTGTCCACAGGTAGACTGTCTACACTACAGCTTCCCTTCAGTGAGTTTTTAATCCCTGGGTGGCTCATGCTGCCAGCCAATATGTTCTTATGTGGATCTTCATCATAAGTTATGATCTGCTTAAGGAAAGCAGACAGATTTTTAGTTTAGATACATCATAAAAGGTCTATCTACTTGCTGGGGGATGGAGGGAAATAAACATTCCAAATAACAGTACTGTTGTCAAAGCCAAGGATGTTCTACTGTGGGGCTGTTCTTATATGCCTACTGTATCTGTTTCCTGTGGCTGCTCACACTACCACAAATTTAGCGGCTTAAAACAATGCAAATTTGTTATACTCCTGGAGGTCAGAAGTCTGACGCAGGTCTCACTGAGCTAAAATCCAGGTGTAGATGAACTGTGTTTCTTTCTAGAAGCCCTAGGGGAGAATCCGTTTCCTTGCCCTTTCCAGCTTCTAGAGGCTACATGCATTTTTTGGCTTGTGGCCATTTTCCTCCATCTTCCAAGCCAGGAACTGTGAGTTAAGTTTTTCTCATATGGCATCACTTGGACCTCTTCTACCTCTCTCGTACACTTAAGTACCCTGTGATAATGTTGGGTCCACCTGGGTGATTCAGGCTAATCTTTGGTCATCTGATTAGCAACCTTAATTCCATCGGCAACCTTAATCCCCTCTTTGCCATGTCATGTAATTCACAGGTTCCAAGGATTAGGATGCAGACATCTTGGGGTGGGGGGCATGATGCTGCCTACCACAGCAGGCCACTAAACTTCCTTACAGCCTCAGTTTCCTTATCTGCATGATGACATTAGTAAAAAATTATCGAAGGCTCTCCTTGAGCATTACAGGAGATACATGTGAAGTTATTTGGCACAGAGCTGCCCTTCAGTAGATGTTGGTGGCCTAACACTATTTTATGTTCGCAAAGTGTCTTCATAAGTTCTTTTAAAAATTATTTAAATGCTTCCTTCTCACTCCCAGACCCCTCTGCTCTGTTCTTTGGTACCCCTTCCCCCCCGCCACCTTCCCCTTGGGTGGTCTTCCTGACCCATGCTGATAGAGCATATGCAAGTGGAAAGGGTAGGGGAGAGGAAAAAAGCCTTCTTGTCTCTAATCAGTTACTACTATTTTCCCCCCTACTTTAAACTCTGAATAGAATATTCCTAAGAGTTTGGGGGATTCCTTTGATTTTTTTTTTTTAACAGCTTTATTAAGGTATAATTTTCCATTCGTCATTCTCTAGCTTACTGGATTTACTTCTGACCTTGTCAAATCCTGGTTCAATCAAACCAACTGTCATTAACTATTTAGGGGGATAATTAGTGAAATTTGAATATAGGCAGATCTTGGATGATATGAAGAAACATTAACTCTTATATGAGTGGTAATAGTATTGTGCTTATGTAAGAAAATGTGCTTATTTTTTCAGGATAGTTACTGAGATAATTTAGTTGTGAAATGTAAGAAGGACTTAAACTAGGGGAAAAAAGGTGAAGAAAATATGGTGAAATTTTTCTTTTCTTTTTTTTTTTTTTTTAGGCAGGGTCCCGCTCTAACACCCAGGTTGGGGTGTAGTGGCATGATCACCGCTTACCGCAGCCTCAACCTCCCTAGGCTCAGGTGATCCTCCCACCTCAGCCTCCCAAGTAGCTTAGACTACAGAAATGTACTAACATGCCTGGCTAATTTTCAGGGGTTTTTTTTTGTAGAGATGGGGTTTCACCATGTTGCTCAGGCTGGTCTTGAACTCCTGGGCTCAAGCGATCTACCTGCGTTGGCCTCCCAAAGTGCTGGGATTACAGATGTGTGCCACTGTGCCTGGTTCATTTTTTAAAAATATTAGATACAATCAAGTGACGCAAAGGACCCGGGTGGCCAGATGTATAGTTTCTGGAACTTTTTTTCTTAATACTGCACTTAAATGACTTGGTTCTCTGTGAGCTTTACCAATTCTAATCCACCCACTCCCAAACGCTGCTCTCTTGACATAGCTCATGCTTTATCAGACGTCCTAAGGAAACTCTCTACTTCAGTATCCTTGTCAAGTTTACATGCTCCCTCACCTTTTGGTGGAACATAATTTACATTTTAGAGAATGTTGGGATCTTGTTAGGTTTGTTTGGTCCCATATTACAATCCACTCTTCAACTGCTGGATAATGCATCCCACTTCTAGAAAGAGAGCCTTATTGGGACAGAGAGCTGCTCTAATCATCTGCAGTTCTAGCTGGTATGCATTTCCCAGTGGATCTTGAGCTGCCTTGGGGCGGTGAGGGGCTGTTTTGTGAGAGTGTAAGGTCAGGGAAGTGTCCTCTCCTGCCCTGTGACCCAGGCCTTGCAGTGACACTGAAATACACAGCTGGAAATTGTGTGATCCAAAAAATGGTCTCGTCTGTGCACTTGCATGAACTCCAGCCCTGCCCCCAAATTCGGGAGTTGAGATGGCATTCCCAAATTACTCCAGTGACTTGTCTATTATTCCAGGAGGTGACACAGCATCATGGTATGTGCATGATGTCACCTCAAACGTTGCCAGACAACAAGCCCACTTAGGTCGGACATACAGCACTTTTTAATGGAGGCTGGGTTCCACTGAGAACAGCCATTCTGTTGTCCACTGTCCCCAGTGATTATAGGCAGTTGTGCTGTGACTTGAGCTTGCACAGGCTTAAAGTTCCTTCTGCCTTCAGAGTCCGCAGTCAGCCATCTTCGTAAATGGAAGATTGTTCCAGACCACCATTGACCATCTGGCTGGATCCATCCCACCATTTGCCCTGCACAGTGGCTTCTCATTCCCTAATGTTTCTCATAAACAGCTTAAAGTTCCCTGTGACATTATCTACTGCAGCAGGGCTTTTGGTACCACTCCTGGGCATGCCAGGAACATAGGGCCTATGGGTATTCATCAGAGAACGTTTGTATGTCAGAAATTTTAACAAATGAGGCTTCCATTTTGAAGATAAAGATGCAGACATGTTGTACATTCACTTACGTGTCTTCCTTGATGAATAACCAGTCAACAATTTATCAGTGATCCTCTAAGGACATATTAATACACTTTTGGGTGATCTGGAAGTGGTGTAGGACCTAATCTGTAATCTTAAGCTGTGCAGAGCCTTGAGGATGGCCATCGTTTGTTGTTTATGGCTTCCTCCTTGATCTTTGATGAAAGAAGGATTGCCTTAGGTGCTTATATCAAGTTAATCTCATCTCTGTGGCAATTGAAATTACCATTCGTTCTCTTCTTTCCACATAACACGTCATTGTAACTCAGCCCCAACATCTTTTTTGTCGTCGTTCTTGTGGAATTCTTTTGATTTAATTTATTCTGGTAAAGTACGTCTAACATAAAATTGATCATTGTAACCATTTTAAAGTGTACAATTCAGTAGCATTTAGTACATTCACAATGTTGTACAAACATCACTATCTAGTTCTAGGACATTTTTGTCATCCAAATAAAACCCCATACCATTAAGCAGTCACTCCCCATCTCCTTCCCCTACCTCTGGCAACCACTAATCTACTTTCTGTCTCTATGGATTTACTTATCCTGGACATTTCATATAAACAGAATCACACAACATGTGGACTTCCGTGTCTGGCTTCTTTCACTGAGCGTAATGTTACCAACATTCATCCATGTTGTAGTGTGTGCCAGTATTTCATTCCTTTATATGGTTGACTGCTATTCCATTGTACAGATAGATCACATTTTGTGTATCCATTCCTCAGTTGATGGGCATTTGGGCTGTTTTTACCTTGTGGCTATTGTGAAGAGTGCTCCTATGACTGTGTACAAGTGTTTGAGCACCTGTTTTCAATTCGTTTGGGTATGTAGCTAGAAGTGGAATTGTTGGATCATACAGTAATTGGATGTTTAACTTGAGGAGCTACCCGTGACCTTTTGCTCATGCCAGTCCTCCTCTGCCATATGATGTCTGTTCTCTTTCAAACCTATGTTAGGGCTTGCCTCCACCTTGGTTCCTTTTCCTGATAGTCCCCTGCAGCTTCCCGTAATTCATGCATCCTTGCTAGTCCCTATGAGCACCCCTCATTCCGCTCTGCCTGGAGAAACTTCACTTTTGCCTCCTTATATCTTCATTTGCATTTGCCCTACTTCTTTCGGCTTTGAGGATGTTTGTCCCACTAACTGCATCCAACTGTCACTGTCTCAAGGATGGAGATGGATACTCGTTCTCTGTGCTCAAAGGCACTCGTCACTATTTTTGCCTTTTTATTGTTGGGCTATTCTAGTAACAGCTGGAAATTACAGAAATAGGTTTTGATTTTATTGCTCATCAAGGTCAGGTTTCCACTGAAATACAGGCATCACAGGGCCTATCCTGTTTGAAATATTAAAATGTCAGAAGATTCAAACATAGGCCAAAGAGGGAGAGTTTGAAGTGAAGAGGGATTGGTATGTGTATACAGAGTATAAATAAAGAGGTTCAAAATAACAATAATAGTATTAATGCAACCTTCTTGAGTTTGACCTTGTTTAAGCTTCACAACGACCATGTGAGATGGAGATTTAGTGTGCGTGGCTCAAAGCCGCACAGCCCTTATATGGCAAAATCAGTGTGTTTGACTCCAGAGTCTGTGTTTTCTTGTTTTGTTTTTGTTTTTGTTTGTTTTTGGAGATGGAGTCTTACTCTGTCGCCCAGGCTGCAGTGCAGCGGCATGATCTCAGCTCGCTGCAACCTCCGCCTCCCAGGTTCAAGCAATTCTCCTGCCTCGGCCTCCCAAGTACCTGGGATTACAGGGATGTGCCTCCACGCCCAGCTAACTTTTTTTGTATTTTTAGTAGAGATGGGGTTTCACTATGTTGGCCAGGCTGGTCTTAAACTCCTGACCTCAAGTGATCCAACCGTTTCGGCCTCCCAAAGTCCTGAGATTATAGGTGTGAGCCACTACGCCCACCCCGAGCCTCCCACTTTAAATGTTGCTCACCAGTTCTTGTATCCCTAGCACCTTCCAGAATGTGCTGAGTATAGTCAGTGCTCAGTGAATATTTATTGAATCTAATTGTCAAGGAATATGCCATTTGCTGTGTTAATTTTCCCCAATATAGTTTTTGTTGTTACATTTTTCTCCTTAAGCTCTAGAAAAGTGTAGGCTGTTTTAAAAATGAAAATGTTTCATTTTATTTCAAGAAAGGAGCCTTAATCTTTATTTGTATCTATTTACAAACTGTTAAAACAAAGATTTTGACTGCCTCCTAATGTCTTCCTTAATCTCACACTTTTTGAATAAAAAGTGTTAATATATCCATTGTAAATTGCTGGCAACTTAATTTGAAACGTCTTTTTGTACAATATGTACTATTAAGTATTCTCGTGTTATTGCTCAGGGTAAGAAAAGATGACGGGTTTTTTTTTTTTTTTTTTTTTTTTTTTTTTTTGCCATTCAAGGCAACTGTCTTCTTTTTTTAATGCTGTATTTAATTTTTAAACGACAAAGTACAGCTTAATGAAACAGGAACTTGCTGTTTCAATGTGAAGGACATGATACTCCAGATACATTCTAAAAGAAAATACATTTTTAAATATAAATGTTTGGTGTTTAATCATTCATTAGGCAAAAATGGAGACATTTGAGTCGTCTGGATCCCTTGAGCACATTTTCATGGCACTTACATGGAATGAAGCAGCTGGCCCAGGATATAATCATAATCAGTGTCACTGGAGGGCTTACCATATGCCAGACTTGGTTCTAATTGCTTAATGTGGATTGACCCATTTAATCCCCAAACAGCCCTACAAAGTTGATGCAATCATTCCTCTTTTAAAATTGAGATTAAATTTGCGTAGCATAAAATGAACCATTTTAAGGTCAACAATTTAATGACATTTAGTCCATTCACCACATTGGGCAACCACCAGCTCTATTTCCAAAACATTTTCATCACCCTCCAAGGAACCCCATAATCCCTCGTTTAAGAATCAGGAAACAGAGACATGGAGATAAACCCCTTAAGTTACCCAACTGGGAAGTGATGGAGCCATGTTTGAGCCCGGACACTGGGACTCAAGGCCTCTCTCCGAGGATCTATACTTCAGTCCCAGTGCCACCTTACCCACCTCCTACCAACCTCCAGCGTAGTGGGTGCACTTCACTTCTGACTTCAGGCTCTTCAAGTGAAAAGCAGTAAGATAATGTGCTGGTTGCCAAGACCTCAGGGCTACAAAAAGAAAGAAAAAGAAAGAAAGAAAGAAAGAGAAAGAGAAAAGGAAAAGGAAAAGGAAGGAAAAGAAGAAAAGAAAAGAGAAAAGAAAGAAATTTCCTGGCTATTCTCCAAGGGAATCAGGCCAAAGCTTTTCTTCATCAAATTTCCCGACTCCATTTCTGCAGAACAAACAGCACACCAGGAAGGGACTCCCCTGTTTCTTGATATCCCACCTCCGCATTTATCTATATCATCACTCTCCCATTCATATTTCAGAGGATTCCCACCTCTTCAGTAGGGTTGAGACTAGCACAAAACAAAAGAGATGACCAGGGTGCAAAATGTAAGGGGGCACTACCTCTCAGGGTCCTGTAAGCCGAGTTAAGTGCTCTCTGGCCTCACCTAGTCCTGGCCCTGCCCCACACCTCCTCCAAGATCATGTTCAGTTGCTACTCCCTCTCATTCCTTGCCTCCCTCTGAAGAATTCTAGGATCCTCCTCACTACTGACTCTTTATCCTGTCTCTGACCATTTTATGTCCCTGCTCTCTGGGGATCCTCCTGCTCTGTTCACCCTCTGGATTGTCTTTTTTTTTTTTTTTTTTTTTCTTCACATATCCAACTGGGTCGTCTCGTCGACTCTGTGCTAACTCTCATACCTGCAGTTCTCTTTCACCCTCAGCCTAGGTAACCATATGTCCTGGTTGCCTGGAAAGTCCCAGTGTATGCTTGTTGTCTTGGAATCATTATTGGCAATGCCTCTTGTCACTCTCAAAAGTGATATATAGGCTTGGCATGGTGCCTCACACCTATAATCCCAGCACTTTGGGAGGCTAAGGCAGGAGGATTGCTTGAGCCCAGGAGTTTGAGACCAGCCTGGGCAACATAGTGAAACCCCGTATCTACAAAAAATAAAAAAATAGCCTGGTGTGGTGGCACATGCCTGTAGTCCTAGCTACCTGGAAGGCTGAAGGTGGGAGGATAACTTGAACCTGGTAGGTTGAGGCTGAAGTGAGCTAAAATCACGCCACTGCACTCCAGCCTGAGTCACAGAGTAAGACCCTGTCTCAAAAAAAGAAGAAAAGAAAAAAAAAAAGTGATGTCACATATTGCAGCCTTCTCCCCAACACTCCGATTCTGCTAGCACGTTTCACAGGCATACAAAATGCAACAGATCAGAAATAAAACTTCTCAGAGTCTTGCCTATAAGGCTGCAGCACCTCGATTTTCTATGTCTTGACTAATATCCACAAGGAAAGCTGTTGGCTCTTCATAAACTCAATCTCAGCTCTCCAAGGCTGAAGGAAGACCACCACACCTGGAAGAACAGCTGGACCCAGCAGCCTGCACCTCTGTTCCCTGTCACCCTTCCTTGGAATCAAGGGCTACTGCTCATTTAATTCTCTAGCCCAGCACTTCCCAGTAGCACTTTCTGCCATGACAGAAATGCTCTATATTTGTGTCGTCTGATTTGGCAGCCACTAGCACATGTGGCTATTGAGCACATGAAATAGGGCTTGTGCAACTGAGGAACTGAATAAAGTACTCACAAGTAGCTAGTGGCTACTATATGTTATAGAGCAGCTCTACCTCAGTACTTCTCAAACTTTAACATGCATACAAGTCACCTGGATCTCACTGAAAGGTGCAATCTGCTTCAGTACATCTGCAACAAGACCTGAGCGTCCTCATTGTAGTAGACTTCCAGGTGAAACTGATGTTGCTGGTCTAAGGACCACACTTGGAGGAGAAAGGCGCTAATCTAACTTGATTCTCAACCCTGGCTCACATGAGCCACACCTGGGAAGGTTTAAAAATGTGTCAGATGCCCAGGGCCTTTCCCAAGCCAATTAAATCAGGACCTCAGAGAGTAACCTGGCCATCGACATGGTTTCAAAGCTTCTCAGGTGATTCTAATGTAAGATGAGCCCAGACTGAGCTGCTCAAATAAGACTTTACTGAAGATTTAGGGTTAAGATGGAATTAACCAGTGAATACAAGTCAATTAGCCACTGGGATTTCTGTGTGGCACCTACTCATCTTCAGCCTGAAGTCCCTAATGGAGTCTCTGTATCTGCCTTCTCCCCCAGATCTCATGAAACTGGCAGAGAATGAAACAGCTCTAACTTGTTTTACTTTTGTTTTTGTTTTTGTTTTAGAGGTGGGGGTCTCGCTCTGTTACCCAGGCTGGAGTGCAGTGGTGCGATCATGGCTCACTGCAGCTTCAACCTCCTGGGCCCAAGTGATCCACTCAACTTCCCAAGTAGCTGAGACTACAGGTGTGCACCACTACACCTACCTAATTTTTAAATTTTTCGTAGAGACAGGTCTTGCTATGTTACCCAGCCTGGTCTAGCTTCTTTAAATAGATCTGGAAGGTGCCAGACTTAGCCTCACCGTTGTAAAACATTTTTGTTTTTGCAAAGGGCTGTTCTAGACAATGTGGCTTTTCTGACATATTGCATACAGATTATTTGAATTACTTCATAGTTTTCTTCACCCACATGTTCATTGTACACTTTTTAAAAAGCAAATACAGAGACCAGAGCTGTTTAATAGTTGGGTACCTCCCTGGACTCAGATTCTCCCTGAAGCAGTATTAGGGGCTCTGTTTTCTGTGTTCCTACAGCCCTCAATCCATACCTTGTTGGAATGGTTATTATTGCTTTATGATTTCTCTATATGTACTTCTTTCTAGATCGAGAGCTCCTTCAAAGTAGGGCCGCTGCCCTATTTCTCTCTGCCTGTCTATCCTGGACACTGTCAGAACCTCCTGGGGAATTCCTCCCTCAGACCTACTGGTTCAGAATCTTAAGGGAATGAGTCCTAGAATGTGTACGTTTAAAAGGCTTCACAGATTATCTTTATTTTCAGACAGGAATGAACATCATTGCCATAGAGACTGACATTATCTCTGGCACGTGGTAAATGGTAAATAACTATTTGTTGAGTGCATGAAAATCAGTCTTAAATTCTACTTGTGGCATCTCTAGGCAGATGCCACCTTAGCCAAGTGATCAAGGTTGATGTCATGAGTAACCTGCATCAACATCATTTGCCCCCCATGCAATACATTGCAAAGGATACAGTATTACTACTCTGGTTTCCTTCCAAGTGATGCATAACCCCAGCTGAATCATGAGGAAACAACAGACAAAACCAAATTGAGGGATATTCTACAAAATTTGTGACCAGTACTCTTCAAAAGAGTCAAGGTCATGAAAAACAAGTGTAAAGACTGGGGAATTTGCACAGATTGAAGAAGACTAAGGAGACGACAGGACAACTAAATGTAGCACAAGATTCTGAATTGTATCCTGGAATGGAAAAAGGGGCATTAGTGGAAAAACTGGTGAAATCCAAATAAGTTCTGTGCTTTAGTTAACAGCATTATGCCAAGGTTGATTTCTTAGTTTTGATAAATGTTCTGTAGTTATGTAAGATGTTAACATAAGGAGAAACTCAGTGAAGGATGTATTGGAACTCTTCCGTAATATTTTTGCAACACTGCTGAAAGTCTGAATTTATCTCAAAACCAACAAAAGGTTAAATTATGAAAATGAATGAAAGATAATTGAAATGTCAATGAACGAGGGCATTCTGGAAGGAGAGTAAAGAAGTCCAAGGGGAGACCATTGGTTCGACAATCGGAACCAAACTGGACAATCATAGATTACAAGTTGATGCCCCTATGGTTTTGTCAAAACTGCCTTATGTTTTTATAGCTATTTTGAGATATAATTTACATAACATGCAGTTCACCCATTTAAAGTGTATAATTCACTGTGTTTTAGAATATTTACAGGGTTGCACCACCATCCTCACAATCTAATTTTGGAACGTTTTTGTCCCCTTTAAAAAAAAAAAAAAAAAAAACCTATATCCATTTGCTGTCGCTCGATATCCCACCCCACCAACTGCTGCCAAGCAACCATTTTTTCCTTTCTGTCTATAAGTTTTCCTATTCCGCACATTTATTTTAAATGGAATCATATGTGATCTTTTGTGTCTGGCTTCTTTCACTTAGCATAGTTTTTCTGAGGTTTATCCATATGGTAGCTTGTGTCAGTACTTCATTCCTATTTGTGGCCCAATAACATTCTGTTGTATGAATATGGACCACATTTATTTATTCATTCAGTCGATGGACACCTAATACCTTTTGGACTATTATTCTGATGGGCTTGGTTGAATACTAGGGTAGACTACCCTTCCAGCCTCCCATGTTCTATGCATCCATTGCTCCAGAAGGTACTCAGGATAAAGAGTTGACCCCATCTCCAAGCATCCCAAACAGTGTTGTGTACTTATATACATGATTAGCCACTTTGGAATGTCTTTAGTGTTAAGGCAAGAAATGTCCTCAGAGTCCCAGAGAGGGAAAAAATGTGGGTTATATTATGTTCAAATCAATAACCACCACTTCAGGGAGTTGTGCAGTGAATTGCTTTATTGAATAAGTGTGAGAAAAGAAAGATATTAGTTGTCCAAGAATGCTATTGCCAAACTTTGTTGGAAACAGAATATTTTCTGTGGAAACAGCATACATTTTATTCTGTGCCATGGAATTTCCCCTCATTTGACCCAAGGGGTAAAGAAAAACTCTTATGCAACCATCCCATTTTAAAAGTTATTCTTTTATATGTAGGCTGGTTAATAACCAACAACAGACAATTTTATCTAAGATGACTAAGATCTTGCATTTCGCTTTTAGTGAGAGCTGATTTACATATCTAATTCATGTTCTATTAGAGTTATGGGAATATAAGGAAATGTAAGAAAAACCCAGGACTTGGATCAGATTTAAAAGTCCTACAGTTATATACAGTTGTGAAGATGTCCTTCAAAATCCAGAAACCAAACCGACTCTGTCATCTTACTCTTTGCTGAGGTGTTGGCCTTTTATTTTTGAAATCTAGCAATTTTCAGTTCTTGTTATCTAAAAGTTATTAATACAAAGCATTTCCTCCTGTCATTTATGTAACTCTTTTCCAGCAGTACCTTCACACACACACACACACACACACACACACACACACACACAAAATTTAAATGTCTGTGAGCAACTTTTGACTTTCTGGAAAATTCTTTGCCCAGCCTGAATCTTCCTCCATATTCTGGTGTTTCACCTGAATGTGACATTTCACCGAATCTAAGAGTTGAGAAAGAGACGCTTCTTAACTCCCCTCACCATGCTAGATACTCATGTGCATAGTTTCTGGTCTTCTCACTGGCCCTTCCAGTAGCTAACTCGTGGTTGTTCTAGAAGTCCACGTCCAGAACAGAACACTGAGCAACAGATATCATCTGGGATCCATGTTTTTCATCTAATTGGCCTTTTGGGTGAACACATCATTTGGACTCAAGTTGATGATTATATTAACTAAGCCTTTTCAGTCTCTTCTGTGCTGCCACTGAGCCTGTTCCACCACCACCTTCCCTCACCCCCATCTTGAAATCATACATTTGGTTGCTGAGACCCAAGTGTAGGATCCAACTGTTTGTTCCCATGACCTTTTCAGGTCCTCCTCATCTTCCTGGGTTGTCTTCCTTTCAGCATCTGGTAATTCTGTTGTTGAATGGGTTGGTCTCACTTCCTAGCTTCTTGTTACCTGCAGACTTGATCACGAAGATGTGATTAACTTCATCTGAACCATTGATAAGCAGGGCGAAATAGGGAAAGTGCCACCCCCACACCATGCCCATCACTGGAGACTGCTTGGCAGTTTCATACTTTATTACCCCTGAGATCTGTTGTGAATCAGCCTCACTAAAGGTCCTCCGCTCTACATTCCCTTGTGAACAAGAATAGCTGGAAAGCCCTTACAAATGCCTTTCCTGCCAGGCACAGTGGCTCACGCTTGTAGTCCCAGCACTTTGGTAGGCTGAGGTGAGTGGATCGCTTGAGCCCAGGAGTTCAAGACCAGCTGGGGCAACGTAGCAAAACCCCATCTCTACAAAAGATACAAAAATTAACCAGGCGTGGTGGCCCACGCTTGTAGCCCCAGCTGCTTGGGAGGCTGAGGTGGGAGAATCTCTTGATTCTCCAGGAGATTGAGGCTACAGTAAACTGTGATTGCTCTACTGCACTCTAGCCTGGGTGACAGAGTGAGACCCTGTCTCAAAAGAAAAACAAAAATAAATGCCTCGTCATGACTCACAGTTTGTGTCTAGAGAATTTCCCTCAGCCTAAGAATCTGACCGTATCAAGTGAAAGCAAGAGAGGCTGATCTTGCATTTAATAGTCACTGAATGTTCTAAGTGCTCGCAGAACATTCTTCAATTGTCTCTGCTAGACTCTTGACTAGCATGTATATCAGATTCACCAATCTGTGGTTTTTGAAGCATATTTTTTCCTTTTCCGTTTTGGAAACTGCAAATGCATTTCTCTGACTCCATTCATATTACAGGGGAGGATTTATTTTATCTTCAAGTTCTCCAAGCATCTGGGTATAATTTGTCTTCACTGTAATGCTAAAATTTATTAGAATATCTTTTAATCAATTTGGGACCTCAATTCTCTCTTCCTAGATTTTTTTTTTGTCTACTCTTTCTTGGCTGAAGCGCATTGTTTTTTTAAAAATATATGTATTTTTAAATTTTTAAATCTTTGACATGTAATAATTGTATATATTTATGGGGTATAATGTGACATTTCTGTACATTAATGCATTGTGTAATGATCAAATCAGGGTAATTAGTATATCCATCACCTCAAATATTTATTGCTTCTTTGTGGTGAGAACATTCAAATTCCTGTCTTCTAGCTTTTTTGAAATGTACATTGTTAACTATAGTCATTCCAGTGTGCATTAGAACACCAGAACTTATTCCTCCTAACTGGTAGTGTTGTACCCATTGAGTGACCTCTTGCTAATTCTAACTCCCCTCACCATAACCCTCCATAGCCCCTAGTAACCTCTATCCAATTCTCTACTTTTATGAGCTCAACTTTTAAAAATTCCACATAAGAGCAGGATCATGAGGTATTTGTCTTTCTGTGCCTGGCTTATTTATTTCACTTAACATGATGTTCTCCAGGTGTATCCATGTTGTCAAAAATGACAGGATTTTATTGTTTCTTTAATAGCTGAATAGTTTCTTTAATAGCTGAATAGTATTCTGTGTTTTTATCCAAGCAGTCAGAAGCAAAGTGAAGTTGAGAAGAGAATGGGGTTTTTTTCTTTCATTTTTTATTTTTTCTTTTTGAGACAGGGTCTTGCTGTGTCACCCAGGCTGGAGAGCAGTGGTACAATCTCAGCTCACTGCAGCCTTGACCTCTTGGACTCAAGTGATCCTCCTGCCTCAGCCTCCTGAGTAGCTGGGGCTATAGGTGTACACCACCATGCCCAGCTAATATTTTTCTTTGTTTTTTGTTTTGTTTTGGTTTGGTTTGGTTTTTTTTGTTTTTTGGTTTTTTGGTTTTTTTTGTAGAGATGGGGTTTTACCATGTGGTCCAGTCTGGTCTTGAATTCCTGGGCTCCAGTGATCTGCCAGCCTCAGGCTCCCAAAGTGCTGGGACTACAGGCACGGACCACCGTGCTTGGCTGAGAATGGGGTTTCTTTTGCCTGTTGTTAATGGGAACATAAATCCGTGAATTTGGGCCGTGACCTCTTTGCTCTTTTTTATCACAATGTCATGAACTGCTTTGCAGTTTACAAAGTGCCTGCATGTGCATATGATCTTTACAACCACCCTGTGAGCCAATTGTTACCTACCTGTACTTTAGAAAGAAAGAAGTGGAATTGAACTTGCATTTAGTGACATGGAGGGTTGGGTGACTTTTCCAAGTTGTGGAGCCTGTTCATGACCAAGCTGGATGCCTCCCAGCTTTTTCAGTACACAATCTTGGCCGCATTCATCACATACAGTAGTCCCTCTTTATTCACGGTTTCACTCTCCATGGTATCAGTGACCTGTGGTCAGCAGTGGTCCAAAATAGGTAAGTATGGAACAATAAGATAAGAGAGAGAGATTACATTCACATAACTTTTATTACAGTATATTGTTATAGTTGATCTATTATTAGTTATTGTTGCTAATTTCTCACTGTGCCTAATTTATAAATGAAATTTTATTGTATGTATATACAGGGAAAAACACTGTATATGGGGTTTGGTACTCTCTGCAGTTTTAGGCATCTACTGGGGGTCTTGGAATGTATACCTCATGGATAAGTGGGGACCTGTACTTTGCTATACTTTGGAAGCACACCTTTCTGACTTTCTCCCCTGAAATCCTTGTTTGCCCTTTAACTCATGCCATTCTCTGTCTTTCATAGACAGTATGTGGGAAGGGTGATTCCCATAAGCCACTCCAACTTCCTGCACTCCCTTATGTTTCTCGGTGGGGCTCACCCATGAATATATTTCCAGAACATCATTTCTGACATCATCCAAATCCTCTAAAGCAGACTTCCTTTAAAAACTCCAACCCTGGAATCTAATTTGCATTTTTGGAATGTTTGGAATATGCTGAAGTCAGAGCTATGCCCTTTACTGTGCCCCACGTGCCTGGACACCAGCCCCTTGCTTCCACCACCTAATGTGCAAGTCATGTCAGTGTCCTCCCAAGATTCCTTTCACTTCCCCAGCTTGGTGCCCAAGGGGGCGTCTGCATTGGGTCTAGTGCAGCATCCCGCATGGCGTGCTTTCTACAAGAGGGAATTGGCAGCAATGCTAGTCAAGGCGATTCAGAATCAGCGACTCTGCTTTTTCGCTGAATAAGACACTGCAGATCTGCTTGGCTGATTTACTTACATTACTCTGCGTGTCTTTGGAGAGATGGCAGAAGGTTAAGGGACAGCATTGATTCTTTCAGATTCCTCAAGGCTCTTGCAGATTTCCCATGGTCCTTTGTACTACAAAGTGGGAGAATCAAGCATCAGATGACCTTTTCAATGTTACTCTGTTGGTTCAATCTGTAACAACTTTTTCTCTTGTCTTCACTAACCTTTCACTGCTTTCCAGAAAAAAATGAACCATAGCCTGCTATCGTTTGTTTTCAATTCTGAATATAATAAAATAAGATATCGTAAATTGCTTTCGCGAAAACACTGATTTGATTATCACATTATGTTACAAATTATGAAACTGCAACATGAATGTTTTCTCTCTGATTCCTTTCACCATTTCACTGCAGACTTGAAAAGGGACCAGAATGGACCAAAAAGAAATTATTTCTTTGTTGTTTTGCCAAAGACCTTTCCTTTCAAAATGCCACACATCCTGGAGTTTTGAAAACTGCTATAATTATCACAAGGCAGTCTTTCTCTGGGAAGAAAGTGAGTGAATTTCCCATTAGGAGATCATGGTTAAAATAATCTCTCGGCGCTGGGACCAAATGGAACTAGAAAGTGTTTTCAAAAGCTGCATTCATTTCAGAAGAGAGAAAGAACAACCTTTCTCATAATGAGCCCTGGGAAGCAGCCAGCATGGAAAAAGGTCACACAATTGCCACTTTGGTATCTGAATAACTACTCCTAGCTTACTTTTGCTTGTGGTGTGATAGCTTTTGTGGTTTTCTCTGGGGCTGAATCCCTGCTGTCTTTAAGCATAGTTTTCACTGAGTCTGTCTTGGAAACCACTGTGCGTGTTGTGGCATTGTCATCTACCATTTTTATAGGAGACAGAAACAGTTACTCTCGCCCAAGTGACTAAAATGCAGCTCAGTAATTTTTTTCTTCCATTAGTCGTAGTATGTGGATAGGACATTTGTTCTTATCCAGAAATGAAATGTATTAAGATTGTGTGAAATTATCTGTATCTTTTGCTGCTCATTTTTCAAAGATTGCCCCTGGAGGGTGTTTTGGTGAAATTATTTATGGAATATGTAAAAATGTTCAAGATCCCTTATCAGAGCAGAACTGAGGAGGATGCTATTCCTGAAGATTCTGCCTACTGCCTATCCAAGATGCAAAATATTGGTGGTATTGAAGATAGACGAGAGGGCAGATTATTTTAAGGCTATGTGTCTTTCTACAATTATACCAATTTTATTATTATTATTCTTATTATACTTTAAGTTCTAGGGTACATGTGCATAACGTGCAGGTTTGAAATATTTCCATCTGGGTGCGGTGGCTCACACCTATAATCCCAGCACTTTGGGAGGCCGAGGTGGGAGGATTACCTGAACCTTGCAATTTGAGACCAACCTGGGCAATGTAGCGAAACCCCATCTACACACACACACACACACACACACACAGACACAAAATCACAAAAGTTAGCCAGGTATGGTGACATGCACCTACAGTCCCAGCTACTGGGGAGGCTGGGGTGGGAGGGTCACTTGAGCTCAGGAAATCAAGGCTGCAGTGAGCTGTGATTGTGCCACTGCACTCCAGTCTGGGTGGCAGAGAGAGACCCTGTATCAAAAAAAAAAAAAAAATAATAATAAAGAATATTTCTACAAATTAAATCAGAAGTGAAAGAGACAGCTCTTGGAGAGGGGTTCATATTCATAATACTTTTGTCATTGCTTATTTTCCAAAAGCTCTAAAATGGACTTTTATGTATTACCACTGCTTCATATTGCCCACCTACCCACCTTGTTGCTCCTGTCATCTAATGCTATGAAAATAGTGTTTGGGATTTAAAGCGGAAGCCATGGGTTGATTTTTAAGAAGTCACAGAAGCCAAGACTGCTGAGCGCTCTGTTGTCATCAGAACAAACATTCCCTGACTCCAGTGAGTACCCTGATGTTTGTAGTTAACTCTCACAAACTCAGGCACATGAAAGATCTCAGCAGAAGAGAGAAAAGGGCCAGTGGTTTACCCCATTGTCCCTCCCCTCTTTCAACATGGGTCTTGACTACCTTGCCTCCAGGAAGCAAGGGTGAGAGCTGAAAACCAACTGGAAGGGTTTCTGTTGTTGTTGTTGCTTTTTTTTTTTTTTTTTTTGGAGACAGAGTCTCGCTCTGTTGCCCAGGCTGGAGTGCAGTGGTGCGATCTCGGTTCACTGCAAGCTCCGCCTCCTGGGTTCCCGCCATTCTCTTGCCTCAGCCTCCCGAGTAGCTGGGACTACAGGTGCCCACCACCATGCTTGGCTAATTTTTCGTGTTTTTAGTAGAGACAGGGTTTCACCATGTTAGCCAGGATGGTCTCGATCTCCTGACCTCGTGATCCGCCTGCCTCAGCCTCCCAAAGTGCTGGGATTATAGGCTTGAGCCACCACGCCCGGCCCTGTTGTTGTTGCTTTTGAGCCTCCAAAAACCAAGATCCACTTAATAGACTGTGGCATTTTTGCCTTATCTACTGACTTAAGAACTTAATCCATAACCCTGTCACTACACCCCCCTCACCCCCACCTCACGCACACACACATTTACATGCTCACTTGTACACTCATTCACACTCACCTCTACCTTTAGATTTAACCCCACTGAGCTGTACTGAGCCAGATGAACTAGATTGTTGATTCTTGCCATTTGTGAATCGTGGGTTCCTGAAGAATCTGGTGAGAAGTTATAAACCCTCTTCCCTGAAAAGTGTCTATACAAATGTGTGCAGATTCGGCTTACGATTCTGGAGGGATTCATGGCCAGGAAACCCATGTTAGGGGATTTACTTTTCACTATATACCCTTTGTTTCTGTTGTGAGTTTGTTACTGTCTGTGTATATTACTTCTGTTAATTGAATCCATCTAGGTTACTTTTTCAATTAACAAATTAATTAGAAGACTAAGAGCCTAAAACAGATTTTTCTTATTTGATTAAGTTCAATATTAAATCCTGAGAGTCCATTTGAAAGCATAGTATGCGTTGGCTTTTTCAATTCCAAAATATTTATCGTGATTGCCAAGAAATATTACTGAGAGCCAAAATAATAATAGAGGAAATGATCTACAGTTGAATTTTTATCTGAATTATTTTGAACATAGAAAATGAATTTTTGTAAATAAAAAAATAATAGATGTTGGTGTGGATGCAGTGAAAGGGAACACTTCTACACTGCTGATGGGAATGTAAACTAGTACAACCACTATGGAAATAGCATGGAGATTGCTTAAAGAACTAAAAGTAGATCTGCTATTTGATCCAGCAACTCCACTATTAGCTGTCTACCCAGGGGAAGAAAAATAATGAAAAAGATACTTGCACATGCATGTTTATAGCAGCACAATTTGCAATTGCAAAAATATGGAACCAGTCCAAGTGCCCATCAACGAGTGCATAAAGAAAATGAGGGGTGTGTGTGTATGTGTATATATATGTATGTATGTATATATGTGTGTATGTATATATGTGTGTATATGTATATATGTGTGTATATGTATGTATATATGTGTGTGTGTATGTGTGTGTGTGTGTATATATATACACAGATATATATGCTCATTCATTCCATGGAATACTCAGCCATATAAAGGAACTAAACAATGGCATTCGCGGCAACCTGGATGGAATTGGAGGGAATTCTTCTAAATGAAGTAACTCAGGAATGGAAAACCAAACATCACATGTTCTCGCTTATATGTGGGAGCTAAGTTATGAGGATGCAAAGGCATAAGAATGATACACTGGGCTTTGGGGACTCGGGGGGAAAGGTTGGGGGTGACAAGGGATAAAAGACTACACATGGGGTACAGTGTACACTGCTTGGGTGATGGGTGCACCAAAATTTCAGAAATTACCACTAAAGAAATTATTCATGTAACCAAACACTAGCTGTTCCCCAAAAGCCTACTGAAATAAAAAATAAAATATTAAAAGAAAAGGAAGGCCGGGCGCAGTGGCTCAAGCCTGTAATCGCAGCACTTTGGGAGGCCGAGACGGGCGGATCACGAGGTCAGGAGATCGAGACCATCCTGGCTAACATGATGAAACCCCGTCTCTACTAAAAAATACAAAAAACTAGCCGGGCGCGGTGGCAGGCGCCTGTAGTCCGAGCTACTCAGGGCTATGAGGCAGGAGAATAGAAGTAAACCGGGTGAGGAGCTTGCAATTGAGCTGAGATCCAGCCACTGCACTCCAACCTAGGCTGACAGAAATGAGACTCCGTCTCAAAAAAAAAAAAAGATTTTTTGTGTTAATGGTCTCATATTCAGGTGGGAAAAATCTCCTTACGGTTGCCAAAAATGGTTACCTGGTAGTATGAAAAGGGTAAGAGTTGATAATCCTCAAGAATAAGAATACCTTCCTACAGTGTTTTCAGCATAGCTTGTTTTGTGTGATTCTTGAAAGAAAAAAAAAAAAAAAAAAACCCCACTTGTTTTGGGATTGTAGTGACTGCTTTCCCTCGATTGGACTCCACATGGGAGCCATTTCTTATACTGAATCTTTCACCATACCAAAGAGTGTTATAACATTCATGTACCTTTCAAATGACAGTCATATTTTACTCTTCCCGACAAGGTTTATGTAACATTTTTGCACACCATGCTTAAAATCTACAAAACTGAAATAAAGGAGAAAAGAGAGGTTAATGATGAATAAAAATTCTAGTGAAGATTGTCTTGTTTTTCCTTCTAAAATTCCTTCCTGTGTAAAAGCCACCTGGCCAACTGATACAGTTTTTCTTTCAATTCATTGTGAAATATTTTTCTTAGCTTGCATGTTAGCACCAAGTGATGTATCCATTGTCACTACTGTGTGATATCAGTTGCTGAGGTGATAAAACATGGATTTCTTTTTTAACCTGGTACAGGAATGGCGGATGGGGAAGAAAAGAGAGTCAAGAAAAGGAATGATGCAACTGGCAAGCATGTATTAGTGAGGTGCCCTATTCATTTATTTTAGTAGCTGTACATCCTCACTTTCCAGCACTATTGAATGCTCTGTGGGTGGTAGGATCGTGTGGGGGAAAGAGCATAGTTATAATAGCTGACATTTATTGAACATTTGCTATTCTAAGCACATTATTTATATTATCTAATCCCCATGACAACTGTATGGATTAGCTGGGTTCAAATCCGGACTCCTACTTCCTAGCTGTATAAACTTGTGCAACTTCACTTTCTTTTTTAGATGAACAAAAACTATCCATCTCTTAGGGGAGATGTTAGCATTAATTGAGATGGTAGTTATATTGCATATATAATCGTGTCTGGTATATAAAAGAACTCAATAAATGATGTAAAAAAAATAATCTCTGTACACAAAGACTTCATGGCAGCATGATTCATAATAGCTCCAAACTGAAGACAGCCCACATATCCTTCAACTGGTAAATAGATTTAAAGAATAATTGTGGTATAGTCATACTATGGAATACTACTCAGCAATGAAAAAAAGGACGTGGATACACACAAAAATGTGGAAAAATCTCAAGCATTATGTTAAGTGAAGAAATATAAACACAAATATACTGTGTGATTTCATTTATATAACATTCTAGAAAAGCCTAACAAATTGAGTTCTCTATAAATTTGATGCATTAAAAAAAAAAAAAAAAAAAAAAAAGGAATGCCTGACTGTGGCAACAAAAAGTAGATCAGTGGTTGCCAGAGGTTGGGGAAGGAGATCAGCTGCAGAAAAGTACTAGGAAACTTTGTAAAATGGAGGAACTGTTCTGTATCTTGATTGTGGTGATTACACAACTGCATATGATTACTAAATTTCATAAAATTGTACACTTAAAAATGGGTGAAGTTTAATGTATGTAAATTATACCTCAAAGCTAGAAAAACACACTTGCTGCAAATTGTAAGGTTGTATAACATTTGACTTTCTCGTATTTTAGAACGGTTGAATGGGTTTTATGCAGCTTGGGTTTTCAGAGCTACTTAGATTATTTCAAAGGAAACTTAATGCAGGTGCTATTGAGCACTCTTCATACACCTGCCTATGAAAGGTACGGTGGATGCTGCCAAAGGGACCTGTGATAGTCTGTGTTCTTAGAGAAATTGTAGAGCAATCGCAGACAGTTTATATACACTAAACCATCAAGAAATCCCATGAGAATTGAGGATATGTGTCACAGGTGAGTATTGAGGCAGATCAGAAAGAAGGGGGAGAGAATTTAGTGGGCATGGGGTGGTCAGGGAAGGCCTCTGACAGAAATAAGACTTGAAAGTGTTGGATAAGTTTTCTGGAGATAATTTGAGCAGAGATGTGGCAGTCACAATACATATTTTTAAATGGCTGGACTGGAGTATGTTGGAAAGACTCGAGGACTTTGAGGTCTGTCAACTTCACAAATAAGGTTGCAGAGTGTTCCCAGTTCTCCAGCCTGGAGCTTGTGTGTACTGGTTTTTGCCCCGATTATGTTGTCTTCCAATTCTGAGTTTAGTGATGTTTCGTTTGTTGCCTGAGATTGGCCACGGTGGGAATATTTACAACGTGCAAGTTGACAATCATTTTGGAAATCTGTCTTCCCCCAACTTCCTACCCACCCCACTGGCCAGTTGTCAACCATTTACCAGCACACTACTGATTGTGATCCTGAGTAATTATGAACTTCAGAGAGGGGAACGAACAGAAGATCCAGAGGTGGCCGGAGAGGTGTAGAGAGAGCCAAAGGGGAAAAAGATACTTTTAAGGGAGATGACAAGGCACAGATATTCAATGCTGAAAGAGAAGTAGGATTTTTGTTGTTGTTGTTTCCAAGAGAACTTAAGCAGTAGGATGCCTTGTCACAAGCACAGATGTAAAAAGCACTTCTCATACAAAACGGAGTCTTTTCAGACCTTCAATAAACAGTGCTTCTCCTTGCCTGATATATACACAGCACTTGATGGTCAATGCATGTAGTGCAAAATTAGGTCCTCCCTTCTCTGTGCTTCCTGGTATTCTTTCAGTTTCTGGCACATGGAAGGCGGTCACAGTGGCTGAATGAATGAAATCCTGAAGTAATCCTTATTGCAGTGTTGCTCATACTGTATGCTTGCAATACAAAACTTTGCTTACTTGTTTACCTCATTGAAGTGCAAACTTCAGAAGAACTAGGAATTTTGTATCTTGGTGTACCCTAGCACCTACCACTGCACAGTTGGTGCTCAGGAAATGCTTATTGAAATAATGAAATTAGGCAATTTCAGTTTTAGATAACATGCAATTACCAAAAGATCAAATAGCATTCTGTTCCATGAAACAAACCCAGGTCCTTTCTTAAAACATTCTAAAGAGGTGCTATTGGGCTATGGAAAACATGCTAGTCTCTATTGTGGGAGGGCATTAGTCTACCAATATGTCAGTTTCTTTTTAACAGTACAGAAATTGAAGCAACTTACTATCAAAGTTTCTTCCAGATCTAAGATGATATGATTCTAAGAGGAAAGAAAATTCAGACCTTGTGGGCTTAAAACCAGGGGTCCTTTATTGCTTTCTGTTAAGGTGGAAAGTTATATACGACATAGACATTTTCTGTACTTTTGGCTTCTTTATATGGATTCTGTCTATATAAGTGATAAGTAATTAAGTGAGGTTGGCTAATAATTGTTGCCTGTATTCAATTTCTCTTCTGTCTTATCTGTGGTAGGCTAAACAATGGCCCCCCTAGATGTCCAGGTCATAAGCCATGAAACCTGTGAATATGTTCCCTTATATGGCAAAAGAGACTTTGCAGATGTGATTAAGTTAAGGATCTCAAGATAGGGAGATTACTCTGGATTATCTCAGTGGGCCCAATGTCGTCACAGCATCATTATAAGAAGGAGGCAGGAGAGTCAGAAGGAGATGTGAGGATGAAAGCAGAGATTAGAAAGACAAAGATTAGAAAGATGTTATGTTGCTGACTTTGAAGATGGAGAAGGGGCCATAAGCCACAGATTATAAGAGGTGAGTAGAAGCTGAAAAAAGCAAGGAAATGGATTCTCCTTTAGAGCCTCCATAAGAACTCAGCCCCTCAGCCTGGACAATATGGCAAAACCCTGTCTCTACAAAAAATACAAAAAGTAGCTGGGCATGGTGGCACATGCCTGTAATCCCAGCTACTTGGGAGGCTGAGTGAGGAGGATTGCATGAGCCCAGGAGGTCAACGCTGCAGTGAGCTGTGATTGCACCTCTGCACTCCGGCCTGGGTGACAGAGTGAGAACCTGTCAAAAAAAAAAAAAAAAAAAGGCGAGGGGGGCCCCCGCAGACACCTTGACTTCAGCCTAGCAGAACTGATTTTGAACTTCTGGCCTCAAGAACTTTCAGAGAATAAATTCGCATTGTTTTAAGCAATTAAATCCGTGGTCATTTGTTACGACAGCCATAGGAAACTAATAAAACATCTCTTCTGAAGATTTAAGAATAGCATTCTTGCTTTCTAAATTTCACTGTGCATAGGACCACCTGGGGATCTTGTTAAAATGCAGATTCTGATTCAGAGGGGTCTGAGGATGGGCATGAAGATTTACAATTGTCTTGAGATCCCAGATGCTGCTGCTGCTGCTGGTTGTAGCCCACACTTTGAATGGGAAAGCTCTGGAGGAGGTATTCATTGTCTGGGCTTCTCTTTCTGTTATTGCCTTTGGTCACCATTACTAAAATATTATATCCTGTTGGGACTCTTTAGTTTCTATGAGCATGTAGAGAACTAGAAAGCCACAAAGACTTGGAGTAGAGCCAACGTGGGGAGGATTTTAAAAAGCTGCAATTGTTCAACCTGAAGAAAAGACAGAAGGATGATTTAATAATGATATGTAAGAAACCAGAGAGTTAATATGTGGGAAATGGTGATTAACTTTACCTCATCTTTACTTTACAGGATAAAATAGCAAGAAGAATTTGGGCTTAAGAACTCAGTACTGGCAGGGAGGTGGTGGTTCTCTTTGACTGTTAGAATTGTACAGCTGCAAGGGCCCTGGGATCCATCTAGTTCTACCCGTTCATTTTGTAGATGATGAAACTGAAGCTGAGAGTGACCTTTGGAAGGCCGCAACAAATGACAGAATCTGTACTAGAACTGGTGGCTTAGCCATGTTCACTGCATCACCCCAATGGAGGCTGTGCCATGGGGTTTAAATAATTGGTAGTTGCTTATCACTTTGAAGTGATTTAAAATTGGGGCTGTCCCAGGGAGCCTTCTAGGGTGACAGAAATGTTCTGTATCTTGCTCTTGGGTTCAGTTACACAGGTGTATGCATGTGTGTGTGTAAAACTCATCAAGTTGTAAACTTGACATTTGCATACTTGACGATACACTGATTATTCAGCAATTTTGAAATTTTTTGCTAGCATTTAGAAAATGAAAACGCTGAACTCTTCGTTGTAGCCAAAAACTGGAAATAATCCAAATGTCCGTCAAATTAGACTAGATACGTAAATTGTGGCAAATTTATAGAATGGATTTCTATACAGCAGTGAGAGTAAATGAACTGTACCATACAGCAACATAGATGAGTCTCACAAGCATGTTGGTGAATGAAAGAAGCCAGACACAAAAGAGAACATTCCACAGGATTCTATCTATGTAAAAGTCAAAACTGAGCAAACTTAACGTGGCCTTAAAAGTCAGAGGAACCAGGCGCAGTGGCTCACGCTTGTAATCTCAACACTTTGAGAGACCAAGGTGAGCCGATCACTTGAAGCCAGGAGTTTGAAACAAGCCTGGCCAACATGGCGAAACCTCATCTCCACTAAAAATACAAAAATTAGCTAGGCATGGTGGCACATGCCTGTAATCCCAGCTGCTTGGGAGGCTGAGGCAGGAGAATCGCTTGAACCTGGGAGGTGGAGGTTGCAGTGAGCCGAGATCGCACCACTGCACTCTAGCCTGGGTGACAGAGGGAGACTCTGTCAAAGAAAAGGGGAGTGGCTTACTATGAGGGAGGCATTAGGGACACAAGGGGGGCTCTACCTGGCTATGTGGGTATATCCACTTTGTGAAAATGACGCAAGATGTATTCACTTGCACATTTTCTTTATGTACATTTCAATTAAAAGTTAACTTTAAAATTGGTTGAGAGAGGTTGGGAGAAGAACTTCTCACAAACCTGTATAAAGCTTTGAAGAATTTAGGTTTTTTAAAGCTTTTTTAAATTGACAAATAATAATTGTACATATCCATAGAGTACATAGTGATGTTTCAATACATATAATGTTTAGCAGTCAGATCAGGATAATTAGCATATCCATCATCTCAAACACTTCCTTGTGTCGGGAATGTTCAATATCCTCTTAGCTATTTGAAATGGTATATTGTTAACTCTAGCCATCCCACAGTGGTATAGAACACTAGAACTAATTCCTCCTGTCTAGCTGTAATTTTGGTTTTATTATTTATTTTTTAAAAGCACAGGTGGAGGTAATTGCATTAGAAAACATGTACTGTCATAGAATCCCTGAAAGATAACTTGCTGCAGAAAGAAACCTCCAGTTAAGGAGTCTGTATATTTAAATCTCAGTTCTAAGTCAAAAGCCATCTCTCCTCTTGTCAGCTTTCTCTCTGAGCTAGTACAGTCTTTCTTTCATGAAAATCTGTGAAGCCAGCACCATCCTCAGATCCTTTTTGGCCCTTTGTAGTTCTACAGAATGGGGGCATTTTTTAAAAGAAGCAGCTTGAAATAAATAGTAATTTTGTTAGGAGACAATGTTGTCATGCCAGGCACACTTCCCTGCAGCAGTGCCTGGAGCGCCATAGTTGGTTTCAAATGGTGTGAAGCGGTTCCAGACAAGCAGCTGACCAAACAGAACTTGTCACCCCAAGCCAGAGTTCCACCAAAGCCACATCTGCTTCCTGCCACTGGTGGTACAGTTTCAAACCAGCTGGCTCGCCTACCTGAGATAATTTCATCCTATGAGGTTGTACAGAAAAGGGTTGACTTGGCCAATCTGAGACTATCTTGAACAAGACCTGCTTGCAAGGTCGGCCCTTGGCTGGCATCGGGAACTTGGTGGTAAGCAGTTCCCTGCAGTGATAAGAAATTTCCCTAAGTGATAAAGCTGATTCAGGGTGGCTAGACTGTGTTAACACTATGGTTTATGCTGAACACCTTCTTTCCTTCGTGGAGTCTGAAATTTCAGTATGTTTAGGCAGAGGGTGCCTCCGTGACCAGTCTGCCTTTCTAACAAGCTTTCCTGGGCAGAACCGTCACACATGTTATTGTGACTTCATTGGTAGGGGCAGAGTGTGTCCCATGCAATATCTCTTAGGAAGAGAGAGCATAAGGAAGTCTACATGTGGATTCTTCCAGACTCCACGTGTGTCTTTTTCCTTCTTTTTTTTTTTTTTTTTTTTTGAGATGGAATCTCACCCTGTTGCCTAGGGAGTAACCTCAGCTCACTGCAACCTCTGCCTCCCAGGTTCAAGCGATTCTCCTGCCTCAGCCTCCCGAGGAGCTGGATTACAGGCATGCACCACCATGCCTGACTAATTTTTGTATTTTTAGTTTCACCACATTGGCCAGGCTGGTCCCGGACTCCTGACCTCAAGTGATCCGCCCACCTCAGCCTTCCAAAGTGTTGGAATTACAGGCATGAGCCACTGTGCCCTGCTTATGTCTTTTTCCTTTATAATCCGTGTATCCTTGTTAAGTTGTTGTAATAAATATTGACTCTTAAGTACAACTATATACTAAGTCCCATAGATCCTTCTGTCGAATCTCAGAACATGGGATGGTCTTCGGGACACAGGTACCTAAGTGAATAGTTGAAGTGGTTTTCAGCTTTTTTCCTGATGAAAACAAGGTGAGAAGATACTCCTGGGTGCTTCTGGTGAGAGTACAAACATGGAACAACCCTTGTCAAGGACATGTTGTCAGTTTCTAGCAGATCATACATTCAGTGACCCTTTGATCCAGGATTCCCACTTCTGGAAATTTATCCTGTAGCTGTAACAATACCTGTACAAAATGATACACATAAAAGGTTTTTGGCTGGGCACGGTGGCATGCACCTGTAGTCCTAGCTACTTGGGAGGCTGAGGCGGGAGGATCACTTGAGCCCAGGAGTTTGAAGGTCGAGGCTGCAGTGAGCCATAATCATGCCACTGCACTCCAACCTGGGTGACAGAGTGAAACCCAGTTTTTTTTAACAAAGGTTTTTGTTGTACTCTTCCCCCAGCCTTTATTTGTAATAGCAAAAGACCAGAAACTAGTATTGTCCTGTATGGGGCCGCTGAGTCTCTGAGGGTACATTCATACTAGGAATGACTGCAACTGGAATAGAACGAGGAAGCTGTATGTGATTAATAGAAAGTTTTCTCATGTGAATTAAATCAAAAGCAGGGTGCAGAACAGTAAGTCTAGTACTGTTTGCTCCTTTTCTGGGCGAAGGGTATGTGATGCTCTGAATAACTGTTAAAAGTGGTGACCTGTAGGGGGCAAGTTAGACAGTGAGTGAAGGCAGAAATGAGAACTCTGTGTATACTTCCTTATATTGTTTTCATTTTTGTGTCAATTACCTATTAAGTTTTTTAAATTAAAAATGAAAAGAGCTGAAAGGAGGCAGTGTAGGTGAGGTATATCAAAATCAAGGTATTGTAAGTGAAATAAGAAAAATTTTACATACTTAATTTTCCTCTTTGCTTACATCAGGTATGGCCCATGAGTCAGTCACCTGTTTTTGTAAATAAAAAAAATCTTGGAACATAGTCATGTCCATTCTTTACATATGCTCCTTGTCTGCTTTTGTGCTGCAGTGGCAGAGTTGAGTCATTGCAAAAGAGACCAAATGGCCCGCAAAACCTAAAATATTGACTATCTGGCCCTTTACAAAAAAGTTTGTTGACCCTGCACCTGTAGTGTTTAGTTATGGCTTATATCAGTGTTGTTGATGCCCTGCCTAAGAAGATCAGGATGGATTGGAATTTGATTCATCTGTAATAGGTAAGGCCAATGGTAGTCATTTGAAAGATGCCATTTTTTATGAACTCTGAGCAAATCTCCATGGAATTTGGTATGTGTTACGTGATTGCTGGGGGGTCAAGGGAGGGGGATTCTACTCTACAAAGACACATTAGTCTATTTCTAAAATCTGCCAAGAGAAATTTTAAGAAGCAAAGAATGATCTCTTTTCTAAAGTGTGGTGCCTCTGAGATAAACAATCTACCTTCCTGGCAATGATACCCTAGCTAAATGTTGTCTTTGAAGATTTATATCATCAGAATTGTGGAAACTGGACCTCTCCAGGAGAAACTGAGGTCTGCACTGTGCAAGATGGGATCATTGTCCCTCTATTTCAGCTGCTTTTTTTTTGTTTTGTTTTCATTGCATACCTGAGGTGACTTTATCCATCCTTCCAGAACAAAATGGATTGTTATTTGAGATGTCTGGTGATTATCATAAACCATTATCATATGGTTCTATGGTGTAGAACCATAAGCAAGACATTTGAATAATCATGATTGTATATGAGTAATGATAGCTACTGTTCACTGAGATCCTGCTGTGTGCCAGGCAGCGTGTAAGGTGTTTTATGTGTATTACATCTATTTAACCTTCCCCTCAACCTTCAGAGATTGATAGTATCATTCTCACTCTACGGGTAAGGAAACCAAGGCTTAGAGTTTAAGTTACTGCACAGGTGATCTTGCTGGTAAGTGGCAGAGGTGAAATTAGAACCCAACTCTGGCCCAGAATCTATATTCTGTTCCATACTTCAATGATTTGGAATAGGAATTAGTTACGAGGTATTACCCCATTCAGATTAACGTTTTTATTTTATTTTATTTTATTTATTTATTTATTTATTGGAGATGAAGTCTCTCTCTGTTGCCCAGGCTGGAGTGCGGTGGAACAATCTTGGCTCACTGCAACCTCTGCCTCCTGGGTTCAAGCGATTCTCCTGCCCCAGCCTCCTGAGTAGCTGGGACTACAGGCATGCACCACCACGCCCAGCTAATTTTTGTATTTTTAGTAGAAATGGGGTTTCACCATGTTGGCCAGGCTGGTCTCGAATGCCTGACCTCAAGTTATTTGCCCATCTCGGCCTCCCAAAGTGCTGGGATTACAGGCACGAGCCCCCACGCCCGGCCTAGATTCATTTTTTTTTCAAAGAAATTAGTTCAATATAGTTTTAATTTATTGGTAAAATGAATCATTACAAATATTTTAAATAACGATAGCAATAAAAACAATACTTTTATTCATTGCCTGTCCTAAAGGCTACATGTAGTTTCATTGACGTCTTCCATTGACTTTGTGAAATATACTTAGTATTCTCATTTTTTTCAAAGAAGCTGGATATTAAAGAGCTTAAGTATATTGCCCATACTCACATGTGTGGTTCCACCAAGGTCCAGACTCCCATTCCCTGGAACCTGTTCTGTCTACTGTGCTACATGGGTTTAAGGCTTGAATTAGTAACTTGGCAGACTGTCAGAAAGACAAACATGCTGTTCAAAGTATTTGTCCTACTCCATTTGTATTGCTATAAAGGAATACCTGAGGCTGGGTAATTTATAAGAAAAGAAGTTTATTTGGCTCACAGTTCTGGAGGCTGTACAAGAAGCATGGTACCAGCATCTGTATCCAGTAAAGGCCTCAGGAAGCTTCCACTCATGGCGGAAGGGAAGGGGAGCTACCACATGGAGTGTGAGAGAGGAAGCAAGAGAAAGAGGGGAAGGAGGTACCGGGCTCTCTTTTTTTTTTTTTTTTTTTTTTTTAACAACCAGCTCTCTCAGGAGCTAATAGAGTGAGAACCCACTCACTCCCTTCCACTCAGAGAGGACATTAGTGTCTTCATGAGGGATTCACCTCCATGACTCAAACACCTCTCATTGGGCCCCATCTCCAATATTGGCATCAGATTTCAAAGTGAGATTTGGAGTGGACAAACATCCAAACTATAGTAGTGTTCCTATATTTTATTTATTTACTTATTTTTTGAGACAGAGTCTTGCTTTGTCACCCAGACTGGAGGGCGGTGGTGCCATCTCGGCTCACTGCAGCCTCTGCTTCCCAGGTTCAAGCGATTCTCCTGCCTCAGCCTCTTGAGTAGCTGGTACTACAGGTGTGTGCCACCATGCCTGGCTAATTTTTGTGTTTTTAGTAGAGATGAGGTTTCACCATGTTGGCCAGGCTGGTATCGAACTCCTGACCTCAGGTGATCCACCGGCCTCAGCCTCCCAAAGTGCTGAGATTACAGGGATGAGCCACCACACCCGGCCTATATTTTATTTTATATCTTACTACTCTCTCCCCACCCCCAAAATAACATATATTAAAAATGTTGCTTTTGGCCAACTTCCTGATTCTGTTTCTGTTCCCTTTTTGCTATCAATTATGGTAGTTGTGCTCTAACAAATTGATTTTTACTTTCTTGTGTTGATGACTTTAGCAAATCCTATGTGAAGGTAATTGCTAGTTTTATTGTCTTAACATTATGCCAACTGTTAGTGTAATCGAGAGTAATCAATGATATCCAGCCTGGAGCTGATTATGTTCAATTGTTTCACCAGTTATTTGTCTGTTTATGGTATACCCATGTACACATCCGGCCTCCAGGCAATGACTGTGTATATGAAAGAATCAAGTGAATGTAATGTAAGGCAGCGTGTGATTATGTCAAAATGGATGGGATAGGGTGTTGGTGCCATAAGAGTTCACAGAAAGCTAAAGTGGTAAGAAAATGCCTTGTGGAAACCCTGACGATTCTATCCTCTTGGTGTTAGCCTACTTTTGAATTCAGCCTACCTTTCTCAAATTCTGTTTCTACCTGGTCCAAGTCACCATCATTTCTGATGTGCATTACTATGCTTACTCCCTATTTCACATTTTTTTTTAAACAATTGTATTCAGGTGTAATTTACATATTATAAAATTCACCAGAATATTTCCATCACTCAATAAGATTCAATGAGCTTATTTACAGTTAATCCCTGTTCCCATCCCTAGTCCCATGTTCCTTGGGGAACCATGAATGAAGTTTTCATGTCTACTGTTTGCCTTTTTTGGACATTTTATGTAAATGGACTTATATATGTTCTTTTGTGCCTGGCTTTTTTCTCTGAGCATATTTTTCAGGTTCATCCATATTGTACCATGTATTAGTACTTTGTTTTTATTGCCAGAAAATGTTCCACAGTGCAGATTGATCATATTTTGTTTATCCACTTACCAGTTGATGGACGCTTAGATTCTGTGGACATTCGTGTACAAGTTTTTGTGTGGATATAAGTTTTTATTTTTCTTGAGTGTATACCTAGGAGCAGAATTATCATATAACTCTTTAACTTTTTGAGAAACTTCCATATTGTTTCCCAAAGTACTTGCATCATTTTATATTCAGTGTATGAGGGTTCTTGGTTCTCCACATCCTCACTAACACTTGTTGTCTTTTTTCTTCTAGCCATTCTAGTTTGTGTAAAGTTGTATTTCATTCCCTCTTTCAGTCTCTAAACAATCAGCAGAATATTTTTTTGTTGCTTTTTACAAATGCATGTCTGCTATCTTACACCCTGACTGAATCTCTTTAATGGCTTCCATCACATGTAAAATAAAGTCTAAATAAATTCTTTGACTTGTCACAGTTCGGGTTCCCTAGGAAGGAGACTCTGAGATGGAGAAGTTTGTTGAGGATTCCTTTCAGGGTGAACACCTGTAGGGGCATGAAAGAAGCGGGACTGAGCAGAGGGAAAAGTTGGGCTGCAGCATCATCACAACCAAGGTCTCAGCTTATCCTGTTGGGACCTTTGGAGGTGGGAAGGCTCTGCAAGGTTGGCTGGAGAGAGGACAAGGGATCTGGGTCTTTATGTACCCATATTGACCAGTCACTGAGTGCCAGATGCCCCTGAGCCAGGGATATGACCATGGGCAAGAGGGCTTTCTTCAGTAGAGTACAATCACTAGGAGAAAGTCCTCAGCCACAAGCTGTTGTCTGTCAACTTTGCCAGCAGCTGGGGGTATCAGTATATCAATCCTGAAGGAGGGGAATCTGGGTGATATATTACAGCATCCACTCCACCTGACCTGAGAGCCATCACATTCTGGTCTTCTCTACTTATCTCTTAATACTTCCTTTCTTGCTGTCTGGGCTCTAGCCACACTGCTTTAAGTTCCTTTACGTTCTCAAGTTTCTTCCAACCTTAGGATCTTTGCACATGCTGTTCCTGTTGGTCCGTGGCCATACCAATTTAAACACCTCCAATCTCATCTAGAACGTGAGAGCATTTTAAAAATCAGTGTTCAAGTCATATTTGTAAAGTTGCTTGAAAAAGGACTTGGCTATTAGGCTAGTGTTAAAGCTGTAATTTGGAGGGCCTTTTTAGGACTTTATTATAAATTCCAATATTGGGAATTGGTCATTTGACATGATGTATAGGAGCCAATTTCTAATGGACTAGCATTAATCCACTTATAGCTGAGTGGCCAACGGATTAGCAAGCACTTCCATTTTCTATAAAGAAATGGATATTGTGAAGGCCTGGGTGATGCTGAGGAGAAGGCTCAATAGGATCATATTTCTTGTATTCAAACTGCAAAAATATAAGTAGGATTAATGTTATGTTGAGTTTAGATGGAGGTATTAATACATTGCATTTAGAAATAATATACTGAAATCTATACAGAATAAGAGTATTTGTTTAAAGTAGACTTTGGAGAGAAACTCATTGGTAAATCTTGAAATTTGGTCTCTAATTATATTAAAAATTGTCTAGATTTTTAAAAAAATTGCCATGTTTCCCTCTTAACTGATTTTCTGCCAAATTTTCCTGTTCAGTACTCAGAACTTGGGCAGCAGCTGGTGTGTAAGGGATGTTTGCAGATATATAAGATGGTACTTTTTCCTTCACCTCTAATGATTTCATAAGGTCTCAGTTCTATATGACATTTGGATTTTGGATTTATAATACCATGTTTATATATTTAACATGGACACATGGCAAATGCTGGGAATTAAAACTAAATATAAATAGACTTGTTGACTGAACAATCAAATTATCTGCTTGTCTTAGTCCATTAGTAGTAGTTTCACTGGTATGCTTGATAGAAAGCACTCACCCTTCTCATACGTGCATGAGATGAGGCCAAGAAGTGATTCCTGTGCAAATTGGCAGCCATGACAGTAAGGATGTTTGCCTAAAACACATGTCAGTAGTAGGAAAGATGATTAGGCAAAGAAGAAAAAGTTAAAAAAAAAAAAAAAAGATGGTTGGGTGAGAGATGCATATTTGCTCTGAGTGTTCAGAGATTTCCTTACACTTCCCAATATAGATAAGAAAACAAATGTGAGCCCACAGTGGATGGAAAGCCACCTTTTTCTAAGAAGTGGACCAGAAATAAGTCTGGTTTTTGGTTCAAGGAGGGCCTGGGAAGTATCCAGCATGATGTCCAGGAACACAGGTCAGAATTAGACAACTGAGCCTAGAAATGCTGGGCTTGAGTGGGAGATGGGATGGATGGACGGGTAGGTGGGTGAATGGGTGGGAATTCAGATTTTCATAGAGGAAATGGAAGTAGGGAAAAGGGACAGCACTCAGGTGGGAAACTCAGAGGTTTAGCTGTCACTGGGAGACAGCCAAATGGGAGAGGAAGGGAAAGGTAGAAAATGAGAAAGAGAGAAAGGAACGCAGGACGGAGAACAGGGTTTTGGCATTCTTTTCTATCCCCACTTGTTCCGCCTGTGATAACCCATCAGTTTGGACACAGTGTCCCTTCATGTCCTGGCAAGAATCCTCAGAAGGACACAACTTTCTACGTGGGAGTGGTGATTCAGAGAAAACACATGATGAGGATAATTAATTTGGAGGTTGACCAGGTTCTGTGTGGGTGTTTACCTCTTTCAGAACATGTAGCTGAAAGTTCAGCTTGTACTATTGACAAGTTTTCTTGCAAAGTTGCTGGTTGTCCTTGGTCTTGAGACTAAAGCATCCCATAGAAGTGGTGGAGTGCTAAAGATTGAAACAAACCACTGAAAATTGATTTATAAATATATAACTAGTTGTAAGCTGAAGACTAAAGCATCCCATAGAAGTGGTGGAATGCAAAAAATTGAAACAAACCACTGAAAATTGGTTTATAAATATATAACTAGTTGTAAGCTGAAATCTAAATAATGTTTTTAGTTAAATATAAATACAAAAATATTAGAGGAAAGAATTTTCACTCTCAACTCATTCTTGCATAGAAAAATAAAATCTATCATCTCTGTGTATTAGAAGCATTTTGTTTTTGGAAGAGATTGTTGGAATAGGTTATGTGGATGGACATTTCATTCAAATGAACAAAAATTATGTGAGATGGAAATCGGCAAATTTATCCTAAGTGAATACTGAAAAACCTGGAAGCCTTTCAGGTGCTCAGATTTCCACTGTAGAAAAGAAAACATTCTGGCCAGGTGCAGTAGCTCATGCCTGTAATCCCGGCACTTTGGGAGGCCGAGGTGGGTGGATCACCTGAGGTCAGGAGTTCGAGACCAGCGTGGCCAATGTAGTGAAACCTCATCTCTACTAAAAATACAAAAATTAGCAGGGCATGGTGACGTATGCCTGTAGTCCCAGCTACCTGGGAGGCTGAGGCATGGGAATCGCTTGAACCTGGGAGACGGAGGTTGCAGTGAGCCAAGATCACACCACTGCATTCCAGCCTGGGAAACAGAGCGAGACTCCGTCTCAAAAAAGAAGGAAAAAAAAAGGAAAGAAAACGTTCTGAAAATAAATAAAAAGAAAACATTCTGGCACATATTAGAAGGTACCAGAGTGAGAGAGGCAAGATAAATCCTAGCTTTGTTGGTCATACTGCATATCAAAAACAATGAATCGACTTTTCTTTTTTCTTATTTTTGTTTAGAGCATAGTCAATGGTTCAAGATCTCTATGCCATAGATAGCTCAGACACTAGGAAAGATGTTGGCTGACTTTGAGGGGGAACCACTTGTAGCTATAGACAACCAGAAAATGCTATGGTCCATACCACGAAATATTTTGTCTTACTGAAGTTTGAAGATCCTTATAGATCCCAGCATTGACCTGGATAATGATATTCTCCACATACTTGGGCTCCAAGTCTCTTTGTGTCCAGGGCTTGGCAATTACCTTATTGTATCCAGTGGAATAATAATTTTGATGCTATTTGTTCAGATAATTCTGAATGTACTAAATGGATGACATTGTTAAATGGGACATTTGACTGTTACAGGATGTGTGTGATTGATTAAAGCAAATTTTAACTATCAGAAGATGAAGGCACTAAAGGTTTTTGACATCTGACAAGCATCAGATATGAAAATAGGCGTTTCCAGTCACTTTTATTAATAACATAACATTTGTGCTAAACTAGAGTTCTAGCAAAATGGAATTTGGCAATGCCAAAATAGCCAAAACTACAAAGCTACCATGTACTGGCATAAGAATGGACATATAGATCAATAGAATATCATTGAGAATCCAGAAATAACCTTTATGTTTATGGTCAATTGATTTTCATCAAGGATACTAAGACAATTCAGTGGGGAAAGAATACTCTTTTCAATAAATGGTGCTGGGACAATTGGATATCCACATGTAAAAGAATGAAGTTGGACCCTTACCTCATATACACAAAAGGTAACTCACAATGGATCATAGACCTAGATGTAAAAACTAAAATTAGAAAACTGTTAGAAAACATAGGAGTAAATCTTCACAACCTTGGGTTAGACAGTGGTTTCTTAGATGCAACAACAGCAACAAAGGAAAAGAATAGATAAATTGGACTTTATCAGAATTAAAAACTATTGAGCTGCAAAGGACACCATCAAGAAAGTAAAAAGACAACTCACAGAATGGGAGAAAATATTTAAAATCATATATCTAAGAGACTTGCATCCAGAATATATTAAAAATAACTTAATAATAAGACAACCCAAAATAAAAATAAAGGATGTGATAAGCATTTCTCTAAAAAATTTGCAAATATCCAATAAGCTTATGAAAGATGTTCAACATCATTAGTCGGGAAATGCAAATTGAAACCACAATGAGATATCACTTCACACCCACTATGATGGCTGAAATCGAAAGACAGAAAATACATGTTGGTGAGGATGTGGAGAAACTGAAACCCTCATGCTACTAGTGGGAACATAAAATGCTACAGCTGCTTTGGAAAACATTATGGCAGTTTCTCTAATGGTTAAATATAGGATTACCATATGAACCAACAATTCTACTTTCAGGTATATACCCAAGGGAAATGAAAACTTATGTTCACACAAAAGCTTGTACATGAGTGTTCGTAGTAGTAGTGTTCATAATAGCTAACAGGTGGAAACAACTCAGATGTCCATCAACTGATAAGTAGATCAACAAAATATGGTATATCCTGCAATGGAGTATGATTCAGCAGTAAAAAGAAAGGAAATACACATTCTACAACATCGATGACCCTTGAAAACATTAAGTAAAAGATTCCAGTCACAAAGGACTACATATCCATGTGTCCAGAAAAGGCAAGTTTATGGAGAAAGTAGAAAGTTTATGGAGAAGGCCCCTAATGGTTGCTTTGGACCAGAGTTGAGGGGTGAGGTAGGGTAGGGAGGAATGTAGACTGACTGCTAATGGGATCTTTTAGTAGGTACTGAAGTGTTCAAAATTAGATTGTGTTAACAGTTGCGATCATATAATTTGAACAAGTGGAAAGGGGGGGGAATATATTAAAAATTGAATTGTACACTTAAAATGGTGAATTGTATGTCAATGATATCTCAAAGGTGTTTGTTTAAAAAATGAGTTTTGGCTTTATCATCGTAATCAGTGAAATAAATATGTTGAGTAAATATTAATACATTATTTTATGTTGTGTCCATTGACTCATATTTCAATCTGGGAAATATGCATCTTTAATTACTGCCATTTTGTGCTTAAGGATGATGTGTTTGGGTAGCTTTTAAAACAAACTTTTTTCTTTTAAAAAAATTTTTATAGAGATGGCGGTCTCACTATGTTGCCCAGGCTGGTCCTGAACTCCTGGCCTCAAGCAATCCTCCCACCTCAGCCTCCCAGAACACTAAGTTATAGGCATGAGCCACCAGGTCTGACCATAGATCTTTTTGACAGTGGAAATAGGTGTTCTTTAATCAAGTCAATAAAATAATTACTGCTGGCGGACGGATGTGCCTCCTGTTCAACGTGGAGGTCATTAGGGGTCCCTGGGCTTCATAAACCACAGGGAGGAAATCAGAACTACTTAGTGTTTCTGTGCGCTGGGCTCCTACCAGCGTAATATGCTAGGTGTCTAAATTTGCACTTTATGATATACTTTGCCAAATTTTCCCTCCCTGGCAATGAAGTGATATTTACTTAACAATTTCTTAAAAGAGATGGTACTCTGTGATTCATTTTTATTTATGATAGGAAAATTATACTTTTATTTTAAAAACCAAAGGTCATAGCCATTGCAGATGTTCTAGTAATTATTATTTGAGAAATCAGTTCTCACCGAATGTGATGACAATTTTCTGAACCTAGAATAGGTGCTATGGCATGGTACCAGAGGAGTAACATATGTGGCCCTTGTTCAATCAGAGATCAAAGTCTTTTTGGAATGTAAAACTTAAACATATGAATATTTTGGAGAAAAAGAATGTCATACTGTAGTAAATTGGGGGGACATAGACCTATGACATGGTGAGAATCGATTCATTGAGGTTTCCCACAAGTTGTAGCCCTTGAGTTGCACCTTGAAGATGAATAGAATAGAATTAGAACAAATCGAAGGGAAGGAAGAGTGAGAAGGAAGCTGGTCCAAGAAGCAGAGGTAAGAAGGTACCTGGGGTAGCCAAGAGAAACATGGTGGGTGAGTGTGGCAGATTGCCCAGCAATCCATGAGGGTCGGTGTTAGCCAGCTCATCTAGTAAGCAGGGATTCCATTGTAGATTGGTTGAACAACTCCATGAAAGTGTTAGTTCTGGACAGGTAAGCCTTGGCCTGAGATTTGAGGTGGGAGAACATAGAAGTAGAAAACCAGCTAGATTGCCATTACCTCCACCCAAGCCTGAGGCCAGGAGGAGAGGCTGAAGAAAGGGGCGAGGGTGGATTTAAACTACTGACAATCACCTCCCACCCCACCACACACACATGTATATTTAGTGACTAATCAAATGTGGGGAAACCATAGCTAACTCATGTATTTTGGAGAGAACATGCCTACGATATGTAAAGGCATTCTGTAGATCTTGAATTACTGCTCCAGACTCTAAGGTAATGTGAAAATATATTATGACAACCATCACACAGATGTCCAGAGGGATGGAAGTAAGATAACTTCCCATAGCGACCTAGCTGGCAAATGGCAAAGCTGAGGTTCTGAAGTCTTGAAGATATTGGAAGGGTAATGATGGCTTTGATGGGAAGGAGAGCCTTGGGAAGGATGAGGGAGGCATCTGCTGGGGAGTGGGAAGATGAACTTAACTTAGCATACTGAGTTTAGGAGGATGTGAAATATTTAAGTGGAAGTATGTGTATGTATAAATATGTATATGTGCATGGATACATATGTATATGTGTTATGTATATATAAATGTGTGTGGGCACACGTGCATTCATGCATGTACATATGTCTATATATTCATGTATGAATGTCTAAAGTATACATGTATGCCTTATGCATGTATATAAGACATGCACATACACCCATGCTTGCATATATGCAATCACATATTTTCACTTAAATATTTTACATCCTCCTAAATTCAAAATATTCTAAGCTGAATTCATCTTCTCTGTCCCTATCTGACACCTCCTTTATGCTTCCCTTCTTATGTGTATATATGTGCATATATGTAAATGTGTGTATACCTGCATACACACACAGACACATTTGTGTGTGTGTGTGTGTGTGTGGTAAATGAACCACTAGAGTTTAGAAAAGAAATCATGGCCTAAAATTTAGAATTGAGGGTTTGGGGCCAGGAGGAATCATGCGAGTCTATTAGAAAGGGTAATGTCAGGAGAGAGGAGAGAGAGGAGCCTTTTGAACATTCACAGATCACAGGGAGAATTGGAGATGTAGCCAAAACAAAGGAAGATTCGCTGGGGGTGGAAGAATTCTTTCTTACTTGGGCAACTGCTCTAGGGAGTGCTAGCTTCCAAATAGGAGCCCAAGAAATGTCATCTGATATTTGTCAGTGTTTATTTTAAAAAGTATATTTATTGTGTTCCTACTATACACCAGTCAACAAGTGAGGGGATGGGGACACCAGGAAATGTTAGACATGGTGTCAGCCTTCCCAGAGCCCGCAGGCAGGGAGATCATGCTGAAATTGCTAGCATAGCACACTGAGGTGAGCTGTGGCTTCCCAGTACAGAGCAGCTTAGATTGCTGTAGGTGGCTGTCTGGAGGCAGGGATTGCAGAGGAGAGCATCAGGGCTGAGCCTGGAGGGTTGGTGGCATGCTGCTTAGTCAGGTACTCCTCTTGGAGGACAGGAATGAGGTATTGCACGTCAATTTCTTAGCTAAATGAAATATGTCTTTAAAACTTTTCATCCAAATATTACATGCCTTCTCAAGCTATCATTTTAATAAGGTCCACCTTGACAATCGTTTTCATTTGTGGATTGTACTTTTGGTGTTGTATCTGAACACCTTTGTCAAAAGCCAATTGACTACATTTGTGTGGGTCTATTTCAGGGCATTCTATTGTGTTGTACTAATCCATGTATGTCCATTTATCACTACCACACTGCCTTGATCTGCATAGCTTTATAGTTGTCTTGAAATCCAGTAGTCTGAGTCCTCCGACTTTGTTCTTTTTCAGAATAACCTTGGCTATTCTAGATCCTTTTCCTTTCCAATAAGAACTGTAGAATCAGCTTGTCAGTATCTACAATAAGGCTTGCCAGGATTTTGACCTGATTGCATTAAATCTATAAATGAAATTGAAAATGAAACTCTCATTTTGAACATCAGTTTTCCAGTTGGACTTTAATTCCTAGAAGACCTGGAATTAGGAGAGGCCCAAACTGAGAGATGATCCAGGCCAATGAAACATCACTTAACAGGGAAAGAGGGGTGTGTACGCTGTATATGAGAAAGCAAGATGGAAATCAGAACCAGAAAGAGGCTGAGCCAGGATCAGTGACTGGAGACTCGGTCCCACAGGCATGGGTGTTGGTCCCAGTGTGGTGTATCGCTGAAAAGAGTCAAACTCTTTAAATAAAAATATTTAAAGAAGTTTATTCTGAGCCAAATATTAGTGACCATGGCCTGAGGCACAGTCTCAAGAGGTCCTGAGAACATATGCCTAAGGTGGTTGGGTAATAGCTTGATTTTAAACATTTTAGGTAGAAGTTATAGGCAGACATCAATCAATACATGTAAGATTGGTTCAGTCCAGAAAGGTGGAACATCTTGAAGTTGGTGGGATGGAGTCCAGGCCATAGGTGGATTAAAAGATTTCCTGATTGGCAGTTGGTTGAAGGGTTAAGCTCTGCCTTGAAGGGTGGAAATCAGCAGAAAGTAAATGATAGTAGTTAAGATGAGGGGGGTCGTGGAAGCCAAGGTTCTTGTTATATAGACGAAGCTTCCAGGTAGCAGGCTTCAGAGAGATTAGATAGTAAATGTCTCTTATCAGACCCTAAAAGGTGCCAGGGTCTTAGTTAAATCTCTCCTGGATCAGGAAAAGGCCTGGAAAGGGAAGGGGATTCTCTATAAAATGTAGGTTTTCCCCACAAGAGAAAGCTTTGTAGGGCCATTTCAAAATATGTCAAAGAAATGTATTTTGGGGTAAAATACTTTGATTTCTTTCAGGGCCTGACACCTGTCACGTGATGCTGTACTAGAGTCAGGTTGGAATTTGGTATATTATTGCTACAAATAGTCTGTTTGGTCAGTCCTAAGATCTCTGTTTTAATGTGAATGCTGGTCATTTGTGCCTTATTTCCAGATGGGAGGAAGGTATCGTGAGGCATCTTGGTCTGAACTAGTTTTTCAGATTTACTTTGGAATCCCCTTGGCAGAGAGAAAGGGTCCATTCAGTAGGTTGGGGGCTTAGAATTTTATTTTTGGTTTACAGGAGGATGGGCAGAGCTGAGCACCTAGGCCTGGAGGGAGAGGGACAATGTCTAGGCCACTAATAAAGGCAGGAGGCTACAGTGGTTCTGCAGGGACCATGGGTAGGACGCCAAGCACGTGGTCCCTTGCCATCAGGTTCAGCTGCCTCCTCTTCCTCCCTTTGGGCAGGGGAAGGCAGGAATGCATGGGCCTTCCAGAGCCAAGCTCAGCCCCCAGCTGGTGCCTGGCTCCACCTTGGCCCTTAGGAGAGCTCTGACACTCTGAATGTCACTGGCCTTTTCTTAGGGGCCTTAGAAACCAATGAGTGATAATTAAGGAACTGGAGCTTGTATGAAGAAGGTGCCACTTTAAGTGTCCCTGATGGTTTTGAGTTGCCATTAAAGAGCTCAGAGCCCTTTCAAAGAATTCAGTCTGAGCCGGATGAATCTTCATTTCTCACCCTCAAATTGAGATGCAGTCCTTTGGAGAATTAATATTTAGTGGCATGGAACACAGATCATTTCTTTTGCTGGCCTGTTAAAGATGTACTAGATTGATTTTGTTTCTTATGACCTTTCAAAAACGTAGCAGTCTGTTTTGCTGGCTCCAGCCTGTTGTAGTTTTAGAACTCTTCTTTAGCAACATCAAAGGTGACAGGGACAGCCTTTGAGAAAGGTATACATGAAGTGATTGCTGGCATCCCATAGTCAAGTCGCAGGATAAAGCATCCATGTTGCCCTCCCTTTTTTTTTTCTTTTTTTCCTTTTTACTGGTGGAGATGGGAAACCTATAAATAAGCATGGCAGAGGTGTCCCCTCTGCAGATTGCCCCTTAGTAAGTATTTACAATAACTGCATTTCTTTATTTTGTCAGTTTCTCCAGGAGGAAGGGCGATGTCATGCTCCATAACAAGATGAGAGAAGGGGTTTAGGGTTTGTAATTTTTTTTTAAATCAAAGAATTTATTTGCAATTTAATGATGAGAGAGAGGGTGTTTATTACACGGTGGTCCGATAAATACTTTCTAATAAGTTTTTAAGCCATTTGAGGGAAGGCTTACTTCAAGAAAATTGACAAACAGGCAAGCTGCTTTGAGGGAAGCAAATCCATGAATTTCAGACACTGTTGCTAAGAACAGCCTTGCTTTCCCCTCCCCCCTACTAACTTGCTTTGAAAAAGCAGAAGCTTAAAAGCCTCTATTGTGTGGAGGGGGGAAATATGCTAATTTGCAGCACATTTCCCATCAGACTCTTTTTTTTGGCCTGTCATAGCTGAGATATGAATGATGATAAAGAGAGGAGAAGGTGGCATTATGAGGGTTCGGGGTTTTGTTATTGTGCAGAGAGAAAGGGGATGAATAGGGTGGCACCTCCAGTCACCCGTGAAGCGCCCCCGGGTCTGCGGGCTGCCTGGAGTTGAGTGGGTTCTCATGGGTCTGTTCTGCCCTTCCCCCAGGCACTGCCACAATCTACTGGGGACTCAGTGGCCCCCTGGTGGGAAGGCTGTGTGTTTAAAATGAATAAACACGCCAGGGTGGGGAACTTTTACAAGGGACTGCAGGGGACTAGGAAAGGGGACATCTACCTCCTAGATAAGTCATAACCAAAAAAAGAGAAATCAGTGTTTTGACATGGCAGTAACAAGTTTATGATGTCAAGGTTGTGATTGAAGGGATATCTAGATACATATCCCTTCAAAGCTATGTCATGTTGTGGTTTCGTACAATTTGGGTTGCGTTTATTTTTGTCAAGTCTTCAGCTTACTCAGTTGGCTCTCTTGCCGGATAACTAGATATGTAGTTAAATTTTTATGCATTAAGCATTGATTTTTATGGGGCAGAGTTAGCCAGCATTTCTGAACAATGAGACGACAGTATTGGATGCTAACTGCTGTGTTCAACAATAGGAAAAACATGTTTTCCTTCTTGCTCTGAGTGGTTGATTTTTTTTTTTTGCAGGAAAGCACATTGATTTTGTTCCTTGTGAGCACTCTTTAGCTCAGTTTTTTAAACGTATGAATTTTATAACTGAAGAATAATGCATGCATTAGCAAACAGCTATTAAGACCTGCAGAAATGCTTCCAAATTGAAATTTCGTGTGACTCATTCATTGGAGGCAATTTGTATATGTCAAGTACACACGTAGGGTGTTCTATATAGTTTATGAAAGTGAATCGTTCGAAGCTAGAAAAGGAATGTTAATTGAATTCTAGGTTTGTGTTGAGTACTTAGTAGATACTGATGGTAGTATGCTTTAGGTGTGAAACAAAAATATAGGATGTCTTTACTGCAATAGTAATGTGCTTTTAAAAATAAATAAATATAGCATCTTTGCTTCCCTTGACTCTAAATTCTGAACAGCTAAAGCATGATAAATCTTTGCACTGTAAAAATGGGAAGTTATTTATAGCCACAGAACTTCATTGGATAGAAACTAGGGTTACAGCTCATTCATTTACCTCTACAAACAGGTGGCTCACTTATCCAGATGCGTGCAGGTATTAAATGATTAAGCCTCTGTAGATTTCTTTCTTCCATAAATTAAGGTCTGGAGTCTTCTGTTTGGTGGGTCTTTTACTGGTATGGTAAGCATGCTTTAGCATTAGAATCACACAACCCATTAAGTTACCGTTAATTTTTTTCTGATTGAAGTTGTAGCAGATGAAGGATATCATTGTGAAGGAGCAGATCAGCCCCCTATATGAGTGATTTAAAGTGCAAACTGCTACTGGCTGTAAGCCCAAGACTTGTCTCATTCAAATTCTGGCAGATCACAAAACGTTGACCACATCTTGCTTATTAACCTCAACAGGTGGTGTAAGATTAGCATTGGAGAGCCACATGTTCTGAAGACCATCCTGCATTTGTTTGAGTCAGCTTTGGCATGTGGCTAAGCTGTCACTCTGTTCCTATCTCCAGAAGCTAGAAGCTAATACATTGTCTTGCCAAGCATTTTTCACATCTAGCACTGATGGTGTACCTCTGCATTTTACTATAAAATGTAAAAGTTGAATGAAGTTGGGAGTTAAGCAGACTCTGAAAGTGAGACTTCTTGCCACTGATTTGAAACTCAGGGATGCACTAGCCCCTGTTAGTTCTTGATGTTTCAGGCAAAACCCTGATGATGGTGCTATGACTGGAAAAAAATCCTGTATAGACAGCTTTTTAAAAGGTACACATAAGACTAGCTTTTATCTACGTTGTATTTAATACTTAATCTAGCCAGGAACTCTTCTTACCTGTTTACTACATCCTCACTTAATCTCCCCAATCACTTGAAGGTGGATATGACTAAATATTACACTGTACAGTTGAGGCTCTGAGGCACCAAGGAGTTTAGAAACTTGCTCCCATTGTAGAGTTGAAAAAAAACTCCTAGCTTTTTCACTGGGGTCTAGGACTTCCCCCAAAAAACTGTGGAATTCCTAAAAGTATCAGAGAACTTCTGCTTATTTATCAAGTACCCATTCAGATAGTATTTCTTCTAGGAAGCCTTGCTTGCCATACATCCTCTGCCCCTTCCAGCTTTTATTGGCCATTCTTGCTGGCGGAGTTAAGCTTGGCTACATACTTGCCCCCATGGTTCCACTCATCCTTCCATGGGTTGAGTGAGTTTGGGGAGGCTGAGAACCAGATGGCTCTTGTTGGCCATTCAGCAACGCCAATAATAGTTGTCCCCGGCTAGTTGCTGGGCCTGCACTGGTGAATGAATAAGACATGGGCCCAACATTCATGTACTCATGCACTGTTTAGTCTGCTGAGATGCTCTGTGGTTCTAGCTGCCGTGACAGTGGCCCCACCCCCACACAGGGAAACAGATAAATATTTGCTGAATAAAAAATTAATGTTTGTGTCCCTCTGTTCACACGAGCTCATTAGCTCCTCCAGTGAGAAGCAGTCTCCACTCTTTTTATATCCACAGTACCTGACACAATCCTTGGCACATGGCTGATACTTGATAAATATCCATTAAGTAAACAGATGAGTTATTAACTGACAGCTAAGATGTTTCGAACTGGTATGTCTTAATACGGTGAGAAGTATCCATTTATTCTTATCATACACTGCTGTTACTGCCTTCCACTGATAAGCTTTCCTGAGAATGAGTGGGATCTCAGGTTGAGAGCTGGAAATTGCCCATAATCCAAGGTTCTCCTCTGTGAGTGGGTGGAGCAGGTGACCATTATCCATCTACTATACTCTGACAGAGACAGGTTGACAAGCTCCATCCCAGAGTTTTATTGCCTTCGTGAAAAAGCTTTTTAAACCCTACTCTGGCCTTGCCTATCAATCATCACAACTACTTTTTATTGACTATTCCTTGGTCTTGTGCAAAGCCCATGGCATGCATTCGCTCACTTAATTGTATGGCATGGTTTATCAGTGGCTTTTCATTAAAAAGATAAATTGACATTAACAAGCATTGATTTCCAAAGATTTATGTTGTCTTCTCTATTGTGCTCTGTCTTGGCCCAGTAAGATTTTACTTTTAAAAGGCATTTTGTAAAACTACAGGAATGTGTCCTTGCAAAGATGTAATGTATATTTTTAGGAAGAATTATCTCTGCCTAGTGAATATATTGTAGATTTGGCATTTGAGCCTTATCCTAACAGAATATTTGCTTTGCTAACTATACATCAGGTGAAAAAAGAGCATGTTTGGGTGGGAGTCAAGAGACTTGAATTCTTTAGTCCTTTCCATCCTGATTACAGACTGGAAAAGGAAAGAAGAGCTAGATGGTTTTTAAATTTCTCTCCTGTTTTAGAATTCTGGGCACATAGTGTTTATTTCAAATAAGACCAGATAATCAGAAGAACTGAACAAAATTCTTCTCGTTGTAGTTTCTGTGAGGAAATCCTAGGTTGTTTGACTCCAGTGCCTTCCTCTTAAATGCCTGTGTGGTAAAATGAAGGTACATAGCCTGCCCTTTCAGGGCCCTGGGCGACATTGTCACCTTCATGGCATGAACCAAAGACAAAGCCCAATGGCGGGGCACTAGAAACCTTCCTCTTTGAATTGAAAGCCATCACTTAGTTACCACTTTGAAAGCACGTTAGCCCATTCTGATTCCACTTGAGTGTATGACTAACTGACCTCAAATTGTTTTTATATTGAAAGCACAGATGAACAAAGTTTTGTTTTTATTTTTTAATAGGGTCTCTCTCTTTCACCCAGACTGGAGTGCAATAGAGTGATCATGGCTCACTGCAGCCTTAAACTCCTAGGTTCGAGAGATCGTCACCTCTCAGACTCCTGAGTAGGACTACAGATGCATGCCACCAAGCCTAGCTAATGTTTTTTCTAGTTTTTTTTTTCTTAAGAAATAGAGTCTTACTATGTTGCCCAGGCTGGGCTGGAACTCCTGGGCTCGAGAGATCCTCTCACCTCAGCCTCCCAAAGTGCTGGGATTACAGGAGTGAGCCACAGTGCCTGGCTAACACAATTTTTAAAGTGTACCAGTATGTTGCTAACATTCCACTATCTTATTCTCGAATACATGGAAGAGGTTTTATCAAATAGCTTGTGAGGTCAGCATAGACAGTAGCATTCACTTGATGTAGTAATCCTATCTAAAAGTAGAAAATGCATTTGTTTCAGCAATACAGTATGTCATTGATATAGAAATTATGAATGTACAATTACAGGATAAACTAAAACTGCCCAGCCCTTAAGTTATTATGGGTTAATGCGAGTGGATATTTGTCATCTGCTGTATGAATGTCAGCATCACACACAGATTTTTAGGGAATGCTGAATGTCAGACAGCTCACAAAGAAGAAAAGATCATAACTCACTATAACCTCAAACTCCTGGGCTCAAGTGATCCTCTTGGCTCAGCTCTTGAGTAGCTAAGACTACTGTTCCTCAGATTTTGACCTTTCCTCTGAGATGCTCTGAATCTGCAGGTTCTCTGCTACGAAAACATTGTGTGCGATTTAATGACTTAAAATATTATTGGTAGATTCCTTGAGATCAATGAGATTTACTCTTCATTGGTTGCCCTTTCTACCCAATAGGATATTTTATGTTTGACCTGACAGGGATCATTATTTCAAGTTGTCCCAGTGCTTTTCAATTTTCAAAGGCCACTCACTATTTAGTGGATTAAAGGACCTGAATGACTTCATCCTACTTCTAATTTCCATCCTAGAAGATAAACAGATGAGACAGTTGAACCAAAGATTGCCTTTGAATAATGTGAATATATTTTTAAATGTGTGGCTTTGTCTTAGTGTGAATTATCAACAGCAATAGACCAAGTGAAATAGTTCCCATTTTTGTGCAGTTTGTGTTTTATACCAACCCTGGACCCACCAAGCAGCTGACCCAACAAGGCACTGGTTTTCTGTAGACTTTAGTCTGAGGGCCGTTGACTTATACATCTGTAAGTCCTAGGTACTTTCCTGAACTAGAAAAAGCAAGCATGCTAACATTAGAAAGTAAATTTCAGATACTGCAACAAGCCACATATTGGTAAATTTCAAATGTTTTGTCTAAGTGTGTGTTGGATAGTCACATTCTTCTGTAAATTAATGGTTTTCAGTCTTTGATGTACCTCAGAATCACTTGGTGTGAGGCTGCTGGGTCTAGGATGTTCATCTTCCTTCATCTGAGTAGGTAGCTTCATGAAGGTCACACTTGCAGTAGAGTCAAAGGAAGGGGACAACTACATGCTCACTCAGATCATCTGAATCCACCCTGCCAGTTAGAGCGCTGGCAAATATATTCCTCCTAGTCTATCAATAGCCTGTTTTTTTAATCGTAAAAAGTACATAGATATATTGTTTTAATTATATTAACAAATTATAATCCCCAGTTCATGAGAAGATCTTAACCAATCTTAAAACTATCAGATTTCTGTTGGGGGTGGGGAAATACATTCGAATGTTAAGTTTGGTTTTTTAATTTTTATATATTTGATAGCACTAAATTTTATCCATTTTGTTTCTAAAATACATGTCCAAGCAGATAACAGAGCCTGAATTTTATTATAAAATATCTTTGTAGTGGTTTTATTGGTTTGTCTTTTCATTTTGTGCTCTTAGCAATCTGAGCATAATAATTTCAGTGTAACTGCTTTGAGAGGTTAAAGGGCACAGGTTAGTAAGATCAATGCTGAGAAAAACTTAATTGCATCACATACTTTCAAAGAAAAAGTTTTGGCATCTTGCCCCAAAGAACACCAGGAGCCCACTGGAATCCATCCCAGGGTTGGATGATGTTTAGAGGTCAGTAAGAGCAGGTGCACAGTCACTTGACCTACACAGTCAGAGGATAGCTTAGGTCAATAGGAGTGGTGATGGAGCTGGGGCCATGCCTGCTGGGTTGTAGGGTTCCCTACCTGATGTTACTTTTTTTCCTTATAACCATCCTGCTGAACTGGTCACTTAAGACCTAGCGTATCTTAGAGCCAGGACAAGCTCTATAAGCATCTTGTCCAGGGCCTCGTGACTGGCAAGTGACAGGGCCAAGATTAGAACCTTAGAACCCCAGACTTCCCGATTCCCATCCCAACCATCAGAGCCAATCATCTCAATAGATTTTTGAGACCCTAAATGCTTAGACAGGGCCTGATTGTAAATAAACCAGTTTCCATGTGGGTCCCCCAAGCCATTTCTCTCTGTGTGTGTATACTGAGCTCTTCTGCATCCCTTTACTTACCATATATTGGACCGTAAGCCTGTGCCTGCCTTGAGCTATATAGTATTCATAGCTTATTTATGAAATGTCATTGAGCCAGTAAGGGGAAGGTATCAGTGACCTGCCGCAGCAGCAAAAGACCAGACTCCTATAGAATCATCACATACACCCTTAATCCCACTGAAATTGCATTACCATGCCACCACATGGCCACAGCGACCCCTGCCTCCTTTCCCCTGCAGTGACAATTTACTGGATCAGGCCTTGCTGTGAGGGCCAGCTTCTGAACTTGCAGAGCCAGGTGCAAAATGAAAATGCAGGCCAGTTGTTCAGAAGGCAGGAAAATAGGGCCATTCATGATACTAAAATAAAAACATTTCCCTTTCTTCCATAGTTTCTCTCTCGATTTGTCGAGACATTTTTGTGTGCAACTTAATGTCATTCTTAATGTCATTTTAAATTATTAGTGTGAATCTTACCAAGCATCCTTCAATTGTGCAGTGCAAATTTTAGATGCAAGCATAAGACCATTTAGCATGTATATGGGATCACTGACACACAATTTGTATTTTGTAGCTAGTACATATATGTATTTTATGCTAACTAGAACAGTGGAAATGCTGCAAAAAGCTAACTCAACTGTTTTGATTTTACTTATTGATACTAGCACATCCTCAACACTCCCTGCCTGTGGCTTGCTAGTAAGTAGGGAAGAACTGAAAGGAAAGGAACTCGGTTGCCCTATCTTTCCCTTTCCTTCTGGATTGTCATTGTCAGTGTAAGTGCTTGGCCAATACAGGGAAGTAACAGGAGTAAGGAAGGATATGGCCAGGTTCCTTGGTCATTCATGTCTCTTAGAACTCCAGTAACTTCTTTCTGCATTTGAAGCAAGTTGCGCTTAGAACAGAAAGTGTGACCTTTAGGACTGTTCACACCAGTGCTTACTTAGTCATAGATGGAACATGCTTACCTTTTAAGGACTTTGAGTCCTTATTGAACTCCCCATGCACTAGGGATTCACCAGAATTCTGGGCTCATGGTGCATCATGAATGTGGTATGCAAATGAGGTGGCAAGGAGCATGTAGCTCCTCTGCTCACATGCATGCAACATGGTCCCGTTGAAAACACAGGTTCGAAGATAAAATGATTAAGAATTTTAAGACAATGCCATCAGAGTATTAAACCAAGCTTCAGGCCCTTCTGAGGGCAAGGCTCTGTGCACATCACATGCCCATGAAGCTGACCATGTTTGCGTGATTCTCTGACATGAAGAAAGAAATTCCACTGTGCTTTTAAAAAAAAATTCAGGGCACATTTAATTTGGACTTGAGTACAGGTGTTAGCAATATCCTACAGATTCCAGAAAACAATTTAGTCCATTGTTGAAAGAGTACCCTTGAAGGCATGTCTTTTTTAATCCCATTACCTTATTCGTCTCAGTTCCTTTTATTTATTTGCAGCTTAGTCAATCTCAGGCATCACATCCAAACTGGACCTCCTCAGGGAGGACCCTGGTACAATTTGTGGACAGAATACAGGGAGGTCTGGGGCAGGACCGGGTGGAGTGGGGAGTGCCCCTAGAAATCCAGGCCAGGCAAGGGCACAGAAATGAACCTTTCAGGGTCAGGGAAAGATCTAGAAGGACATGAAATCACCAGCTAATTCTTCCTCTCTCTACCTCTCCCTGGGACCTGTATGATGGTGGTGGGAGCATAAAGGACTTTGAAAATAGAAATAGCATTTGTAAGTGTCATGTAGGAGGCGTCGTGCTGAGGTGCTGCATGCAGTATTACACGTTCCTAACAATAGCCTTATGGGGGAAGTTCTCTTATGAGTCCTTTTGGTAGACAATGAAGCTGAAACTCAGGAAGGTCACATGGTATCATAAGGCTGGTAAGCATTGGAGGGGGGCTGGTGGGGATGCTGAACAAGGATGCAGACATGAGAGCCTTACTGAGTTGTGGAAGTGTGCGGCCCCATGTTTTATCAGTGTTTGAAGGGGAACTCCAGATTACTAGGTTTTGGGGAGATAGTTGCAAGTGATGGAAGAGCCATTCTGAGTGAAGCTTTGGTGGTGACCTGGAATCTCTGAGTTCAACAGTTGATGCTGCTGATCACCTAGTCACCTGGGCCCTTACTGAACTTTCGTTCCTGCCATCATGGCTGCCTGACTCTTGGTTTCCCGACTCTGGCATCCAATGGCCTGAGTCAAGGTTCAGCTCAGCTTCTGACCAGCTTCTTGACCACCTTGGCCAAGTCCATACAGCTCCGTTTGGTCTTCATTTCTTCATCCATGCAAGGGGGATGGTGATGCCCAACTCTCAATACTGTCATGAAGGCAAAAATGAAAGAACATGGGTTAAAATTATTATAGTAGTGCTGGTGCCAAGGAGACCCTCAGCTCTGAGTGTTGGCTTTTGTCCATTCCTTCTGAGCTACTATCACATCTCATGTAGGTGCAGTGGGTCCTCTGGACACAGCATTGACCCCAGTACATGGGTTCCTCATACAGCTAGCACCTTGGCCTGTAGCAAATAAAAACAAACCACTTGAAAGGAATTGGCCAAGTATCCCTGGTAGCTGGCACTCACAGTTTCTTGTGTGATGACTTTGTGTATTAGTCATTTTCCTATTGCTTATAACAAGATACCTGAAGTTGGGAAACTTACAAAGAAAAAAAAATATTTCTTACAGTTATGGAGGCTGAGAAGTACAAGGTCCAGGCGACTGCTTTCTTACTGATGGGGACAGTCCCAAGGCGGTACAGAGCATCACATGGCAAGGGGGCAGAGTGTGCTAGCTCAGGTCTTTCTTCCTCTTCTTACAAAACCACCAGTACCCTCCCATGATAATCCATTCATCCATTAACACCTTAATTTATTAATCATGAATGATTAATAAATTATGACCCAATCACTTAAAGGACTCACCTTTCAGTACTGCCACATTGGGGATTAAGTTTCCAACACATGAAATTTGGGGACACATTCAAACCATAACAGTTGGTGGTAGTTGCAGAGGAGCATGTACAAAGATTAGAAAAATATAACCAACCCCTGTGTTTGTTGGATGTTTTCTGTTGCTCAGATCAATGTGACATGAGCACTGTAGAGGGAGTGGATTTGAAGGGGTCTGGTTCCCCAAGAGGTATGTGGGCATCTGTGTGCCTGCTTGAGAAAGCACCTTTCCCGGCAGCCCGACAGATAGAAACTCATTAATCCACACATTGACTCTATTTCAGGGAAAGATGACGTCAACTCCTGCATGTTGAGGGCAGGGAGTGGCTGAAACAGCATCAAGGCATGAAGGTTTCCCTGAGCCACCCTGAGTTCTCAGAAGGGTTCTTAAAGAAGTCATGTCATCTTTATCGCTACTTCTGCTGCACTTATCCCATAATTTTCCAACTTCTGTTGTGAGAATTTTTACAGCCCAAGTGTCCTGTGATTTAACCTTCAATTTGGTAATGTCTGTCTTCCTTTAGCAAAGCAGGCTGAAGGTGTTGAGATCCGCCTACCTTGGGAAGCCTTCCATGTGGCACAGTATTGAAGGTTGGGCCTGATCCAAGTTGGCACAAGCCTTTGTCTCCAACCTGAGTGGGAGGAAGGTCAAGGCAGATGAGTGTCCTTTTAGTGCAGGGAACTGCCATCCATGGAGGCTTGCATTTATAACTGAGAGACAGCGGGGTGAGTTAGAATGCTAAGAAGGGGGAAATGGGCTGGGCGTGGACACACCTGTAATGCCAGCTATTTGGGAGGCTGAGGCAGGTGGATGGCTTGAGCCCAGGAGTTTGAGGCTGCAGTGATCCATGATCACACCACTGCACCCCAGCCTGGGTGATAAAGTGAGACCTGGACTCTAAAAGGAAAAAAAAAAAAAAAAAAAAAAAAGGAAGTGGGTAGATTTCACCAAGGAGGCTTTCAAAAGGAGATGGACTTTGGCCCGTGCCTTTTAGGAGGGGACTTGGAGCTGGGGAGATGGGGAGACAGTGCGATTGGGATTTTGGCAGATGATATAAGGCAAATCCTCAGCAGAGCACCCCAGGTTCCCCGAGCTTTGTGGTTGAGTTGAGGACTCTTTGGGTGAGAGAATAACCCAGCCCTGGTGGTTTCTGCTGAACCAAGAAGGAACTGCTCCAGAAACATGACCGGGATTCCAATAACGGCGGTTAAACAGCTAACAAAGAGGAGTCTGGAAGGCTGGCCCTTGTTCATGTTGGCTGGAACATGCTGGGTAGATGAGTTAATTGGGGGCCCTCACAGGGAATGCTCATTGTGCCACTCTTAATGAGGGAATCCAAGCACCCCACGGGATGTAATAATTAGGAAGCATGTTGTCAGTAGATCAGCTGTCTGTCTCCTGATGTATTCCTTGTGTACACAGGAAGAAGTAGCAGCTTTCCTTAAAAAATATAGGGTCTCTTTCTGTCACCCAGGCTGGAGTACAGTAGTGTGATCATTGCTCACTGCAGCCTCCAACTCCTGGGCTCATGCGATCTTCTCACGTCAGCCTTCTGAGTAACTGGACCTATAGGTATGCCCCACTGCACTTGGCTATCTTTATGTATGTATGTATGTATTTATTTATTTTAATAGATACTGGGTCTTGCTATGTTGCCTATAGGCTCAAGCAATTCTTCTGCCTTGACCTCCCAAAGTGCTGGGATTACAGGCATAAGCCACACTGTACCCAGCCAGAAACTTTCTTAAAACCAGTTTAAAAACCCATCATTTGGTCCTCATTTCCCATTTTGGCTTTGTTTCGTTAGTGTGACTCTGTCATGTTGGGGTCCATTCCCCTCAGGGTGGTGAGACATAAGGTAAGGGTATTCCTTGTCTCCTTCAGTCTACCTCCCTAGTGTCTCTGTGCCCCTGGAAACTCAGCCCCACTCAGGTCCCTGGGCAGTCTAGACTCAGGGCAATCCACCTACCTTACTAAGACCCAAGACCATCACACCTTCCATTTTGTCACCCATAAAACAGAGCTGATGCTTTCCTCTTCTTAGGGCTATGAGGTGAACTAAATCAAGACACAAATGTACCCTTCTCAATGCTGGACAGGTTGCCCTTTTAACCTCTCCATCCCTACCACCTCTTCTAAGATGAAATTCCTTAAATCTTGGAGTTGGATGACTTTTCCTTTTCCTTCTATTTCCTCTTCCTTACTTCCATTTCAGAAGGAGAAGCATCACATCCTGCCCTCCACAGCTGGCCCTCTTCCTCTCCTGTGATCTCCATTCATCATCTGTCCAACTTCACCAGCATCTTTTGAAACCTCTCTTTCAGTGGCCATCACTGCCTTTTCAGCATAAGACATGTTTGGGACTCTCTTCCTGTGTTTTTCTCCCTAAGCTGCCTGCATCTTTCTCTGGCCTTCCCCTCACTACCAAATTTCTTTAGAAAGTGGGCTGCCCCTGCTTCCTCCTCTTCACTTCCCAGCCGAACTTCTGTAGCCCCCCTGTAAAGTGGTTTCCATTCCAGGCTTTGCACTGATGCTGGCAAGGACATCGGAATTTTCCATTTCAGTGGCCTTTGCCAAGTCCTCGCCTTCTGGTTGCCTTGACTGTGAGGACACCCCCTCCTTCTTAAAATTCGCTCCTCCTCTGTGACAGGGCCCTGTCCTGGAACTTTGTCAACATCTTCTGCATCCTTTGAGGGTGGTTCTCCCACTAGAGATCCCCTGAATTGGGAGGCACCTGAAAGGTTTTCTCCTCTGTACCTTCTGCCTTGGCATCCCACCCACTCCTGTGATGATAATAGGTTCCTCTCTGCTGATGATAACACTCAAGTCTTCATTTCCAAACTCTGCTCAGGCTGAGCAGCTGCACAGACACCACCCACATGGCTTCCAAACTTGATAGTCCTTCTCACTCTCCTTATCTGGTGTGGGTAGAATTGTGTCCCCAACCCCCCTCAAAAAATATGTTGAAGTCCTAACTCCTGCTACCTATGTGAATGTGGCCTTATTTGGAAGTAGGGTCTTTGTAGACATAATCGAGTTAAGATGAGGCCATACTCAATGAGAGTAGGCCCCAGTCCAATATGACTGGTGTACTTATAAGAAGAGACACAGACATAGACACACAGAGAGGACACTATGTGATGACGGAGGCCGAGATGGGAGCGATGCATCTGCAAGCCAAGGAACGTCAGGATTGCAGGCTATCACCAGAAGCTGAAAGGAGGATCTTCCCCTAGAGCATTCAGAGAAAACGTGGAAAACATGGCCCCACCCACACCTTGACTTTGGACTTCTCACCTCCAGAACTGTGAGAGAATAATTTCTGTTGTTTAAAGCCACCCACTTTGTGGTACTTTGTTCTGGCAGCCCCAGAAAACCCATACATCACCCGTTCTCTCCACTTCCCTATGGGACTCACTATCCTTTTAGGGATCCAAGCTGAAAGTCTCAGGATCAACCCTGAATCTCTCCCTCTTGCCTTAATGCGCGATTTTTCATTCCTGCCTCAGCTGAGTATGCAGTCCCCACCTCTTCCCTAATCAAGTATGGTCGCCCTGATTCTGCCCTCTTTGGTTTCCTATCTGTCCATCCAGCTGCCCTCTGGATAATTTTCCTAAAACAGCTCTGATTGTGTCACCATCATCGTAGCACACATTGTCTGTTTCCCTCCTGCCTCCAGCAGTCGGCTGCATATTGGAATTACCCGGGGAGATTTGAAAGCTCTCATGCCCACCACACAACCCCATCTGTCAAATCAGAATCTCTGGGGGTGATGTCCTGGCATCAATATTTTAAAAACTTCCCCTGTGATTCCAGTGCACATTTGCACTGAGAACCATTTTCTGATAGAATATCGCAATAGCCAGATGAAGCTTAGGGAAGAAAAGATAGCTCTAAGGCAATGGTTCTCAACTGGGGATGATTTTACCCTCCAGGAGACACTTGGCAGTGTTTAGAAACATTTTAGGTAATCAAAACAGGGGTGGTGCTCCTGGTATCTAGTGAGTAGAGGGCAGGGATGCTGTTACACATCCACAATGTCCAGGACAGCCTCACAATAATGATCCAGCCCGAAACATCACTAGTGCCAAGGTGGAGCAATCCTGATTTAAGAGCAAGGAGAGGAGCAGTAATGCCGACCTTGACTTCGGGACAGACAGATGCAGTAGACACCAGTGCTGAGGAGGCATATGCCACCTCATGACGCAGTACTGCCTGTGCTGTGCCCATTTGGCAGCCCGGTATGTTGAAACTTTTCATGCCACACCAGTTTCCATCATAGGAAGCCTCAGCCTGCTGGTGCCAAACTTTTATTCCTTGCTCTCCTTTTGAAAATGAGGTTCAGTGGAGGCCGGGTGTAGTGGCTTATGCCTGTAATCCCAGCACTTTGGGAGACTGAGGTGGGTGGATCACTTGAGGTCAGGAGTTCGAGACCAGCCTGGCCAACATGGCAAAACCCCTTCTCTACTAAAAATACAAAAAATAGCTGGGCATGGTGGCACACGCCTGTAGTCCCAGCTACTCGGGAGGCTATGGCAGGAGAATTGCTTGAACTCGAGAGGCAGAGGTTGCAGTGAGCCGAGATCACACCACTGCACTCCAGCCTGGGCAACAGATCAGGATTCTGTTTAAAAAAAAAAAAAAAAAAAAAATCAGTGGAATGTTTTTGTCAGGAGACAGAGGGTCATTACAGCTCAAGTTAGCTTTTGCCAAACTCAACAATCACTGTTTTGGTGGCTCCTGAGGCTCCTAATGAGGACACTGACAGTTGTTAAATAAACAAGTGATTAAGTTGAGAAGAGATTGGCTAACAGAGGTTCCGTGTGTGCTCATTGTCATTGATGTTAGCCAGTTTCATGACAGTGACGTGCCTGGGCTCCACCTCTACCATTAAAGAGAAACACTGGCAATGATGGCTTATAGTTCCCGGAGCTTTACCATTTATAAGTGTTTTCCTATATACCAACCAGTTTGATTTGTCTTTTCAACTCTTAGCTTTATGCAGTGTCATTTCCTATAAAGGAAAGTATAGCAAATATACAAGAGGTACTCAGAAAATACATGAAGAAAAAAACTAAAAAGAGTGAGGGATCAAAAGATATTTTTTAAAAAAACCCACATTGGATGAAAAATGAGAAATTTAATTCTGGTAATGCAGGACAAAGTCTTTGCCAAATTGATAAAGCTTTGGGAAAGTCTGATTATGGAAAGGACCCAAATCTAGACAATCACATTCTAAATCACATTTGGAAATTCCTGGCTCCATGCTATGTGTCCAGTTTCTGTGTTTTTAAATGTATGCAGCATTTTTAACATCACAGAATTATTAATATGTTGAATATTATTGCTACTTTATGTAAAAAGTATCTTTTCTGTCTGTACTATTTAAGAATTCTTGCTGTATTTATCATTCTGTTTTCTCCAAGTAGAGAGAGGGCCCATGTATTTGCTACCAGAACACATCTTTGATTTTGTCATGGGGAGCAATGTGAAAATAGGAGTCACAAGGCCAGGCGTGGTGGCTCACGTCTGTAATGCCAGTACTTTGGGAGGCCAAGGTGGGCAGATCACCTGAGGTCCGGAGTTTGAGACCAGCCTGGCCAATATGGTGAAACCCCACCTCTACTAAAAATACACACACAAAAATTAGCTGGGCGAGGTGGCATATGCCGGTAGTCCCAGCTACTGGGGAGGTTGAAGCAGGAGAATCACTTGAACCTGGGAGGCAGAGGTTACAGTGAGCCAAGATTGCGCCACTGTACTCCAGCCTGGGCAACAGAGCGAGACTCTGTCTCAAAAAAAGAAAAAAAAATAGGAGTCACTTAACACAAAATTATTTTAAGCACAATATATTTACAATTTAGAAAAAAGAAAAATTGCTGTGTAATGGGGCTTGAAGAGAAAAAGAGAAATAAAATTTGTTCAGGGAGGTGTGAGCTTGTTCTGGTTATTGATTTCCTTTGAGGGGCAATGAGGAAGGATTATGCCAGGGTATTTCATGTTGCTTAAATGTTCCACGAAACACAAAATTGCAGAGGAATTAGTAGTTAGAATGTGGAAACATCCCTCCTTCTGATTAATGACTCCCCACTGAAGAGTCCTTCAAAAGTCAGAAGAAACCTAAAATATCATCCTAGAAAGTTGAAAGAAGTAGGCATTTGACAAAGTCTTTGCTAGCTATGTGACTAGGATAAGGATATGTCAGTAGACCATTATGCAACTTAATGAATTCTCGGTTAGCTGAACAGTCATAGTCATATTAGCATAAAATAGTGATTCGGGCCAGGCACGGTGGCTCATGCCTGTAATCCCAGCACTTTGGGAGGCCAAGGCAGGCGGATCACCTGAGGTCAGGAGCTCAAGACCGGCCTGACCAATATGGAGAAACCCCGTCTCTACTAAAAATACAAAATTAGCTGGGGTGGTGGTGCATGCCTGTAGTCCCAGCTACTTGGGAGGCTGAGGCAGGAGAATCGCTTGAACCCGGGAGGTGGAGGTTGCGGTGAGCTGAGATCGCACCATTGCACTCCAGCCTGGGCAGCAAGATCAAAACTCTGTCTCAAAAAAGAAAAAAAAAAAAAAAAAGAATGGTGATCGATTTCTGGCCTATAATAGGTGCTTAATGAATCTTGGATGAATAAATCAATGAATGAACAAACAAATGAAAGAATGAACCAGCCAACTGACCCAGGATAATGTCCATAGAGGTCTACATGGGATTCCCTCACCTTGGTCTTCTTGTATTCAACATTTCTATCAATGATTTGAATCCCAGACATATAAAGCATATTTACTATACTTCGAAACACAACAAATCTGGGAAGATCATTAATGTAATAGATCACAGAAGAAAAATCCAATATGATCTTGCCAGGTTAAAAACAGGGCCAAGATGTACAGGCATCAGCCAAAACCCTGTGTATGAGTTTAACTTGTCAACTGGACTGTGGGAGCCTCCTATTTTGAGGGTGATTGTGAAAGAGACTGGGAAGTGTTGTATCCTTCCCCATCATTCAGCCTTCTCACAGAAGTTCCAAAGGCTATTTGGTGGTAAAAGCTCCTTTCTGGTTGCCAGTCCTCATCCTTTTTCCTCCTTTTATGGTATTTGACACTATGTTACATTGTTAACTTGATGCCCTTCACAGAACCTTTCTCTAATTTCATGATTCCACTTTGGTCTTATTTCCCTCGTTTTCTAATTTGTCCTTCTTAGTTTCTTTTACCCTCTTTTTAAAGTTTTTCCTTTACCTGTACATTTAAAAGGTAGTGTACCCTAAGCTCTAATCTTGGCATACTTGAAATCTGTATCTCCCTGGTTGTTTAACATTCATTTAAAATATATTTTGTTGAGGACCCACTATGTGCCCAGAAGTATTCCAAGAGCTAGTAATACAGTGAAGAATAAGACAACAATTTCTGCCTTTAAGGAACCTGTATTCTAGGAGGATGGGAAGTAATGAACAAATAAGTGAATAACAGTGTTGAGTCGTGGTTAAAGCTATGATGAAACTCAAATCCAGGTTAAGGGGACCAGGAATGTCAGGGCTGCTATTTTAGACAAGAGTCAGGGAGAGTCCTCTGAGAAGATGGCATTTGAGCAGAACTGGACTTATTGTACTCCCAAGGCTGCCTCCACACTGAAGACTCCAGATGCTGTTCTCTGGCCAGCCGCTCTCCTCTGGAGTCATATTCCTGAATGCCTCTTAGTCCCTGCAGGATGTCCTGAGAGCACCTTCAACCACACTTGCTAATCTCCCCTACCAAACTTCTTCCTTCTCTTTAGTTCCCCATATTGGTTCCCAGCATGACCATCTCCTCATTCACCCAAGCTAGAAACTCTAGCCTCCCCTTGAAATCCTCCTCCACCCCTACTCATACAGATCCAATCCAATGGTGTCTGGGCCCTCACTTTCTCCCCATGCCATAGTTCAGGTTCACACTGTCTCTTGCTTGTACTGTTTCAGGAGACTCCTGACTAGTTTGCTAGAGGAGACTCTAGTCTCATCATACTGCACCCACCCTGTCTTCCACATTACCAATAGAATGACCTTTGTAAAGCATGATCAGCTCTGCTCTTGAGCCTTCTATCTCTACCCACTCCAGGGCTAGCAAGGTGTTCAACCTACCTGGTTTCCAACCTACTGGCTTAGCCATTTCCCATCAGTCCCTCTGTCAGAAAAATCACTTCCTGACCCTTTGACAGTACCCTCTTTTTCCTCTCACATGCCCTTCAATTTTTCCTAGAACGCTTTCCCTTCCTCTTCCCTACCTTTCCCTTCCCTACCCTACCCAGCAGGTTTCTAAGCATTACTGCAATAGCCAACTCAACTCTGCAAAGCTTTTTTCAAATTCTCTTCTCCCTCCACCCATTTTCTTTGTTGTGATACCATAGTGCTTGTAGCAGGCAGGAGCACCCTGTTTTAGAAGAGTTTTGTGTCCCATTAGCCATGGGTTACCTGGAGACAGGCACTGTCACTTGTGCATGTCTGTGCTGCTTGTAGATGTTGGCACTAGGGAGGTTATTTTGTGCATGTTTACGGAGCTGGCTGCAATTATACAGAAGACTTACAAACATGTAAGTCAAACCATGTGAAACTGCTGTTCTTCTTGGTCAATATCAGCAATTTCATATGTTCATTCTAATACATCTGTTTTGTTCAGTATTTTGTATTCCTGTTTTGACCTTCAGAAGTGTTCTTACCTTCAACCAGACTGCCTTAGAGCATGGGGCTCAAAGAAATATTTTCAGCTCTGGAAGACATTTTCCATCCTACTCATTCTACATATAGAACTTTTCTGGCCAAAAATGTATGCATATCTCAGAAATGTAATAAACAATACTCTTTTCTCTCTTCCTCTTGACAATTGCTGTTCAAATGGTTTATCATAAACATTAGTGAGATCTTAAGGCTGTTATAAAGTGATATAATGGTAATTTCTAGAATTGTAATACCTTATCCTAGTGAAAAGAAAATAATGAAGTTGTGAATGGGCAAAAGTGATGAATTGTTCATTTACATGTGGTTTTTCAGGGGGAAAGTAGATGCAGGTATCAACTGGAGGATGTGTGAATATTTTGTCTAATCGTTTTGATCTCGATATAGAACTAGAGTTCTTAAGAATGTCTTTAATATTCTGCCTTTTCACCAGCTTCACTATTAAAATAATATTCTTAAGCAACAGCCAAAAAATTATTAGACTCTGCCAGTTCTATAATCAAATGACTTCGCTGGACACTTTAAAAACCAATCACAGTGTCGTCTTTTGTGCTGAATTGAATTTTGTTTTGGTTTTAATTCTCATTTGAACTGCTGGGAGAACAAGCCTGTTACATACCAACAGTTGCCACCTTTCTATTTGAGTGGACCTAAATAGTCTTTGCAAAAAATGTCTAAGACTGTCCTATCAGGACACACCATAGGGTTTTCCCATGGAAATAATTATATCACAAACGAATCTTTTTTCTAAAGTCTGTGGTTTTAGGCTGCCATACTTCTCAATTCCCTGACCAGGAGACAATAAAATTGGCTGGGGCCTTAATTTGAGGGAGTACGTATTTGATTATGGGCATGGTCTTCTAAGACAATGGGTAAAGGGAAAAAAAGCGAGATGTAAAATTAAATGTTGAAACAAACTGAACTGGTTTTCTTTTTTTTTTTTTTTTTTTGAGACGGAGTCTGGCTCTGTCGCCCAGGCTGGAGTACAGTGGCGCGATCTCAGCTCACTGCAAGCTCCACCTCCCAGGTTCACGCCATTCTCCTGCCTCAGCCTCCCAAGTAGCTGGGACTACAGGCGCCTGCCACCTCGCCCGGCTAATTTTTTGTATTTTTTAGTAGAGACGGGGTTTCACTGGGTTAGCCAGGATGGTCTCGATCTCCTGACCTCATGATCCACCCGTCTCGGCCTCCCAAAGTGCTGGGATTACAGGCTTGAGCCACTGCGCCCGGCCTGAACTGGTTTTCAAAATCTTCTCGAGTGTAACACATCTAGAAGGTTTGAGGGATTATCTAAAGCCAAGGTATTAAAAGATCAGGTTGTTAGAAGATTTTGATTCAGTACCTTACACTTTTATTTTAAGGAGTTGAGCAAGAAACCATCAAAATTTAGGAGAGTGATTTTAGGAGAGGGTGGTCTCCAACTTGTCTTTATGTTTGCTTCCAAGGTAAGTGTTAAGCCTAACCAACTAGCAGATGATTCATGATCTGGGAATCCTATCAGTGGTCATCCCTGTATTTGACTTGAGTCTCTCTAATTTTTTATAGGGACAGTGAAGGTCAATTGGTCAGCCAAATGCATAAAAAATGGTGCAGAAATTAGTGATGCTTGGAAACATATGGCTCATAATCATGATAAAGGCTTATATGTTGGTATGGATTGAGAATGTCGGCCTCATGGTATCTGGGTATGTAAGAAGGAAAATCATTGGTGTACTAGCCTTTATGTTGAATATTTAGAGAGCTCTTGAAAACACTCCTTTGATTTGGAGTGAGGAATTCTAATGAGTAAAACTCCATATAGAAATAACCATATCCAATTAAAAAACCATTTTGATTTTCATTCCAAGAAACTACCAAAATGTCAGCTAGATATACTTGTGAACATGTTATGCTTATTTTTAAATAAGGAAGGGTGCATTTTTACAAATTAGGCTTGAGTTTCTCTTACTATCATATATATTAACTATAGACAAGGGAGTGGGTTCTAATACCAAATTGCTACATTGCTGTCGTTAAATCCATGTTTGAGTTTTCTTCCCTCTAATGTATTTTTCTCCCCTCTTTAATTTATATTTTTAAAAGCAATGTACTTACCTAGAAATTGCATGAAAGACAAATATTTAAGAAAGTAAATAGAGACTGTGGGCACGTCCTTTGAACATGCTTTGCCAGAGTCGAGGGGTAACTGAAATAAACTGATACATCATAAAGGGGTCACACAGGAAAGAAAGTGTCATGCCTATGCAAAGACATGCAGTCTCCTTAGAGACAACATATATTGCTGTCGACCAACAAAGTCACGTGGTGGGAGGGGGCTCTTTTCTTTCTCCTTCACATCCCCTCCTCTGATGTCACCAATCTATTTTTTCCTGGGAGAATTAATTAGCATTCATTGGGTGTACTTGGCTAGAAGAAACGAGGTGGGGAGAAAGAGAGAGAGAGCTCGAGATTGAGATCTTAAGAAAGAGAGCAAGGAGGAAGAGCCCAGTGGGGAGCAGGTCCTTCCCCGCCCCACAACCTCGCCCCCACACCCCGCCAAGCCGCATTGAGACTGTAGGCACCACCGGGCGCCGAAAGGCTGTTTTCTAACTGGGATCCTCGGTGACGTATGGCTGCCTGCCCCTTGGCAGCTGTCTTTATGGACCAGTAGGCAGAGCGAAATTGACGCTGACAAGACTTTTGCATCTTGGAAGGGACTGAAATCTACTGTAGTGAAGAACAGAGCCTCTCAATCAGACGAGTGTAAATAAGAGACGGAGGGGAGTCCAAAAGAAAAGGAAGAGGAGGAAAAACAAGTGTGTGTTGGGGGGAACAGGGGGAAAAGCATTTTTGGTGGATGGTATGAAGCCAGCCATGGAAACTGCAGCCGAGGAAAATACTGAACAAAGCCAAGAGAGAAAAGGTACCCAGCGCTCTGACAATAGCCTGTTTAAAGCTTTTCACTGGGGGGTGCTTAAAAAGGGTTAGCCGGGTTTTGTCTCTCTTTTAAAATGGCTCTGAGACAATCCCTATGGCATGGTCTTGCTTTCAGGGTTGATTTTTTTTCCTGTGGGCTGATGCTAAATTAATAGAGCAGCCTTTCTTCAATCCATTCCTGTTCCAAACCTTTCTACCGACGTGATATTTCATAGAGGGATGTCTGTAGTTTGTCACCTTGGGCAGATGCATTGGGGAAACTGTCTTTTTTTTTTTTAATATAATTAATCATAACTTAAGTCCTGTGTCCTGCATGTTATATTCCAGGAACATGGAATGTGTAGTTTTCTGCTAATGCTGAGGAGGAACTGGAGGGGCATGCATGTTAATTCTGCTTTGGTTCCGCTAATGCTGTAGTGATTTGGGCATTCTCTAATTTTCTTATTCTAATATGATTGCTCTTTCTTGTATCAGGCCCTGACTACGACATGTAATAATCATTTTCAGTTGGAGCTTCAGAGAGGGGACATCAGCTCTGTCACCCAGTGCTGATGGAAAGGCAGGGCGGGGGATCTTCTGCTAATTATGACTTGGAGATTGGGGGGAAGAAAATTGATAAAGGTCCTATTTCTTAAAGGGAATCTTAGAACGTACCACAGTTTTCATACAGAATGGCTTTTTGGAGGAATAAAGTGTTTTTGCAGTAAGAAAATGGCAGAAAGTAGAAACTAAAATTAATCTCTTTTTTCTGAATAATGACTGATTTCAAGTTTGATGTCCCATAGAATCAGCTCAGCCACTGTTAGGTTAATGGATCTCACTGCATTGTAAATTAACCTATCTCCCTCACTCAAAGTCATAGACTGTCATAAATGCACAAAAACATATTCTATAACTGCAGTGGCTCTAATATAAAAAGCCATCATGCTAAGGTTATTTCTCATAGCCCTTGTGTCCACTGATAGTCACTAAAGAGTAATTCTCCAGTATGGGGACAAAACTTCGTTTTATCTATAAAGATATAGGCATATGAAATTACTGATAGTCAACCATTTTAAACCTACAAAAATGGCAATTACATGTACTTCAGCTTCACGGTATGCTGGGGTAAAGTTTGCTTATTTTTATGTAAAATTTCATTGGTACACAATATTTTATCCTAAACAGAGCAATTTTACTTTTTAAATTAATTTTTTAGGTATGACACAATACACATAACATTTACCATTTTAAGTATACAATTCAGTGGCATTAAGTACATAGCACCTTAATTTTAAAATTGTTTGTTTACTTCAATCCTTGTATCAAACCTACACCTCCCCACCAAAAACCCAGCCTGTATTTTCTTGTGTGTCTTTCAAAAAAGAAAAATTTCATCAATGACCAAATAGCTATAAGAGAAACTCTTGGAAATATTTATCAAGATGAAGAGGTGAGATCAAAGTTTAAAAATTCATTTCCATGATGACTAGAGACTAAGTTGATTGCATGTTGTCGGGGTATGATAATGTAATAGCATTGTCCCAAGGAAGCCTATCACAGTTTATAGTCTTCCATAATTTTATCCTAAAATGATGATTTTACTTAGTACATACCTTTAATTTTTATTAATGCGGTATTCGACCATGGCAGACAAAACCGTTTTGGTCTTTGCAAAAAAATCCCTTTTTTAAATTTCTCTCTGAAAGGAAGCAAAGGTCATATAACCAATATAAAATCATTACTACACAACTGTGTATCTTATAACTTAGTCTTATGGACTGCTATTATTTTATGTCAATTAAATCTTATTTAATATCAGATCTACAGGTTGCTACTACATCCCTGACGACCTGTATATGAAAAGTCATTAGTTGTGATTTTAGAGACAAAATTAGAAGCAAAAGATAATTTCTGAAGGAACTTTAAAAATTACCTAAATGTATAAACACTAGCTGCTTGTTAAATAATTCAAAAATATCACACTACCAGAAGCTAGTGTGACATGTACGGTACATGCTTGAATAAGAATACGAGCCAGGGAATTTGTTTTTCCTGATCTACAGCAAGAGGGGTTTTGATTGTTACATGACCCGCCATAATTGTTAATCTGGAGGGTGGCTTATCTAATCTGCATTTAGATGAACAAGTTCATATGCTGGCTACACAAAATCAAAGCCCACAGAGGACACTTTGTAGTTTCCCAATTTGCTCACCCATCATCATTAAGGTACACATAGGATAAAATGATAGCCACAAATGTTTCTGTGTGATTGTCACATCAGTCTTCCTTCAGATTTAATTTTAAGTTTATTAAAAAATTCTTTTTCCGTTGAAATTAACATTTTAAAACTTGACATAATTATTTATAGAATGTGTTATATAATTCTTGAGCTGGTGGATCTGTTTTTTGTGTTTTTCTTTGAAGCCTTTCAGCAAAGGATTTTATTCATTAAATTTAATCCTGTAAATTTTATCACTTTACGTAGAGTTTTTTAGGCACATATATATTTTTTTTCCTGTGTTTCTCCTCTCCCATCTGTTTTCAGTGGTTGGTGATGGAGTGATGCCTCTCTCTTAATTTGGGGTATTATTGCCCAATGGCTAATACCCAATAGCATGTGAATTAATATCTTTGGATAATTATTGCAGTGTCTGTTAAGAATGTAAATTAAACTTAGCTTTATGAATTGACCTTGCTTTTCTAGTTGGGATCTTTCCTGCGAGTTTCGGCAGGACAATACAACCCAGCTATTATGATTCACTAACTCCTACAAAGAAGGCTCTTTCCTTAAACTAAATCAGAATGACTTTGTTTCTACTTTAGACAAAATTAATCCATGTCCTTAGAAAAGGAGAGCATTTGTGTTTTTTCAGTCTCAAAGTTTTTATCACAGAATGCTACCAGATACCAAAATTCACAAGAAGTATTTAGCAGATATTTAGGGATTTTTAAGGAAAACAAGCAGATTTTCTTAGATGGATGTAAGAAATGCCAAATTATCACAAATGACAGTTTTTAAATTGAAAACATTAAAGTGTGAAGATTGAGTAAGTAGATTCACTGACATGGAATAAGCAAAGGAAATGAATAAGACAGAATCAAAAGAAATAGATCATGAACCCAATAATAAAAAGATAGAGAGTAGGTTTCCATTGATTTCAGTGGAGTATTACTTGATGTCATTTCATTTGTGAAAATAAATGCATCTGAAATTGCTGAGAGTGGGTAATCACTGAGTAGAAAAACAATTGAATCATAACAACTTTGTATGCTCTATTATGGGGGAAAATATATCTGTTATGAAAATTATTTTCATTATATGTAGGTAATTGAATTCTACTGAAACAATTATAGTAAGGCTAGTTAACTTCCTATGAATCATTGCTGAAATAAATTACAGGCATCGAATTAAATTCCTAACCACACAGGAAGAAAAATATAGTGAATGGGAAACAATGTGTAATTTAAAATAAATTACAGGATATAGTCAAAGTAAGAAATGAATTTAAATTATTGACTTCTTTAAAAAATTAACACACCCATTTTAATCTTTTTGATCAAATAGATACAATTTCTTATGTGTTTTTTTGAATTTAGCAAAATATATGTGCTTTTGGCTCTCATTTTTCATTTAGGAAGAAAAGCACTCCTCTAGAATATACGACTTGTGTGATTAAAAACCCAAAGGGATGCATAGCACACGTTACACTATTCCTGATAATCTGCACATTATTGCATTTTGAAATTTGTATTGACATTTTCTAACTTGGCTATATAAATATGGTACAGAGGAAGTTTTAGATGCAGTTATTATCTGTAAGAATTTGCCAAGGTGGACATCTGAAGAGTTGGTGTCTGGGGAATAGGCTGTAGAGAAAAGTGGCTGGCCAGATGGTGCGGAACATATGTGGTAGGTATGATACAGCTTCCTTTGACTTTTTTTTTTTTTTTTTTAAAGAACATTTAAATGCGGAAAAGATCTCAACGAGCCATTTGGTACATCTTCTACTTTTACATTATTAATTCCATTAGAATATTTTTCAAGACTTGGCCTTGCTATTTCATTAGAAAAAGAATTCTGGGCCATTTCTGGAAATTTAGATTTTCCTTCCCTGAAATTGAGTGTAAACCCTGAATTAAGATTATTATGATTTTCAAGATCACATTTCTGTTACTTTGGAAGTACAGGGTCAAAGTAGACTAAATGATCTTAATAGAGTGACTTAGTCTTGATGTATCTGAGAACATTCTAAATAACCAGTGTCCCCATGAGTTAAACTTCCCCTCTCTGTGACTGTGATGGATTGGATTGTTAAAAAGACACTCTTGCTTTTTTCTCCTTTGGACCAAATGTACATACATGGGAGATAGTTGACCGGGAGTAGGGATGGCCATGGAATGCAGGAAGAACGTGACCACACCAACTGTTTTTAAGCGAGGGAGGTTACAATCCCAGTTTCACAAATGTGCTTTGTTGTTCATTCATTTATTCATTTAATGGTGTTCTCGGCCGGGCTCGGTGGCTCACGCCTATAATCCCAGCAGTTTGGGAGGCCGAGGCGGGTGGATCACGAGGTCAAGAGATCGAGACCATCCTGGCTAACATGGTGAAACCCTGTCTCTACTAAAAATACAAAAACAAAATTAGCTGGGTGTGGTGGCGGGTGTCTGTAGTCCCAGCTACTCTGGAGGCTGAGGCAGGAGAATGGCGTGAACCCGGGAGGCGGAGGTTGCAATGATCCGAGATAGCACCACTGCGCTCCAGCCTGGGCGACAGAGCAAGACTCTGTCTCAAAACAAACAAACAAACAAACAAAAAACAAAAAAGGTGTTCTCCTTTGAAATGTTATTCTTCCTCTGTCCCTTCAGCTCACGTTACAGGAGTACAAGGGTGCTTAGGGACGATTAGAGGTAGTATAATCTTGGTTTTAATAATAATTTTGCTGATTGGTGGCAGATTAAATAGCAGACAAAATGCCATAAAGGAGAATTTTGATCCTTAGCCAGCTGAGTGATATTTCTCGTCAAAGAGTACATAAGAGAAAATATAGTAATTTCCTATTTGATAGGCTGATTTTATTAATTGCATTAACTGCTTTATGTAGCCAAGTCTTACTATGCTGTATTTAAAATCAACGGTCAACACACTTTTTCTGTAAAGGTCAGATAGTAAATATTTTAGGTGCTGCAGACCACTCAGTGTCTGTTGTAGCTGTTCAAATCTGCCACTGTAGCATGAAAGCAGCCCTAGATAGTATGTAAACAAATGGGTGCAACTGTGGTCCAATAAAATCTTATAAATGAAAGCAGATGGTTATAATTTACCAATCTTTACTATATTTATAGCATTGTTACGGCATTCCTTAATATTTTAAATAATAGCTAAAAATGAAGGATAACAAATATAGCTTTGAAAGACCTTGCTCAGTGAATATGGTCTTTCTTGGAAGCTCAGTGTTTGTCACTTAGTTGCTTCCAGTGATAATTTCCTAGGTGCTAAGAAGCATGACAGTCTGAAGTTCGTTCGTTCAGCCTTGTCACTAAATTACATTAAATAAGTAAATGGGGAAAAATGAACAAGGCATTGTTTTGCTTTCCTTTTTGCAATTTCCCCTTGTTTCATGCCCACCTTTGGCAATGACCACTCACAGCTGTGTTTGTCTTCATAAGCCACCACTGGTCACCTCATCTCTATCTTCTCTCTTAGGGAGAACATTTTGCAGTCTTCCCTCTGTAGGGCATAAAACATTTTCCCATTTCTTGCCAGGTGCCCAGAATCAACTTGACATTTTAAAAGACCTTTTGAGCCAAGGCATCCTCTTGGAATCCTGTGACTGCCTTTTAGGTGTTGGGATCCTGTCCTTGGGATTAAAATGTATACTGTGTTTTTTCAAATTTTATAAAGAACTATATTTAATGCCTTTATTTAAATTTGGCTCAAAAATATAAAATAGAAGTGATTTTTCTTTTCTTTCATATCTAAAGATATACTGATGTAAAAAGGCCTCTCCAGAAGTATAAGTCCAGGGGATTTGGAACACATCCATCCAGTGGTCTATCCCATCGGTGTGTCTTCTGGATCTATTCATTTTTTTTTAATGCTGAATTAAGGGTCTTAGGCATGGCTACCATGTTTTTCTCAGAAAACACGTTAACATTGAGCAGTCCATGATTTTTCATGGTCATTGCCTAGCAGCCTGTGCTTGCTTGCCTGAGCATCTGGATGCTTACCCCATCCATATGAGGAGATGAGCACAGAGCATGGATGAATCCTCTGCAGAGATACCCTGAATTGCATGGCCTGGCTTGGGTAAAAGTCAGCATGGTGGGAGGTCTAGAGGTCCATTTCTGGGTCCACAGGGTCCCAGGGTGCTCCCTTGCTTTCAACCAAATATTTATTCAGCCAGTGTTTATTGGGCACCTGTGTGCTGAGTATGTATAGACAAATTTTTTAAAAGGATACACATTTCCAGATCAAAAGTGATAGAGCTACTTAGAATCCTCTTGCTTAGGTGTCTATGTGGAGGGCTTACAGACCCTTTACAAGAGAAAATCAGATCAGATCATGAAGTGCCTTGACCTTCTGTTTTTTTCTGTCAACCCCACTGGGTTTTCTTGTCTTCGGAGAATGTAGCAACACCTATTCCTGAGAGAGAATCTCCCGAACTGTAAAGCAAAAATCTAAATCTGTTTTTTTTTTTTTTTTTTTCCCTGAGACAGAGTCTTACCCTGTCACCTAGACTGGAGTGCAGTGGCACAATCTCAACTCACTGCAACCTCCATCTCCTCTGGGTTCAAGCGATTCTTCTGCCTCAGCCTCTCAAGTAGCTGGGACTACAGGTGTGCACCACTACGCCCAGCTAATTTTTTTGTTTTTAGCGGAGACAGAGTTTCACCATGTTGGCCAGGCTGGTATCAAACTCGTCACCTCAGGTGATCTGGCTGCCTCGGCCTCCCAAAGTGTTGGAATTACAGGCGCGAGCCAAAGCACCTGGCTTCTTTTTTTTTTTTTTTAAATTTTTAGTAGAGACAGGGTTTCACCATATTGGCCAGGCTGGTTTTGAACTCCTGACCTCAAGTGATCTGCCTGCCTTGGCCTCCCAAAGTGCTGGGATTACAGGTGTGAGCCACCACACCCAGCCCACAAAAATCTCAATCTAAGGAAGGCTGAAAGTTAAGAAATTTTAAGAAGCCTGAGATAACATCAGTAGCTTAGGACCTGGACCGTTTCTTTAGGAGATACAGAAGCACAACTCAACTGCAAATACACCTCGGAAACACTCTTGTTAGGCTAACTGTTGCCTCAGCAAAAGAGTAGAAAATTGCAATACACGCAGAGGTCACAGTAGGATATATGGTGGTTTCTAAAGTGTGCCCTCTTGAGTGAAATTGCTAAGGTTCACCTTCAGGCTTCTCTACCTCCTGGCTGAAAGATCTCGGGCAAGTGATCATTACCTTCTCCTTGCCCTCGGGTTGTTCCCTTGTAAAAATGGAATAATAATAGTACCTATTTCAGAGGTTGGTTGTGACAAATGTAATACGTACCACGTGCTGAGTGCAGTGAATAAGTACATTGTAAGCATTCCATACATTTTTGCCATCATCATTATTGACCACAAAAATAGCAGTAGCAAAAGTAGTTTCATTGTGCAGTTCTGATCTTATCCCAGCATCTTTTCTGCACCTCCCCACCCCGGTTTTAAGTAAGTTATGTATGCCTTACCTCGAAGTCAAAAAGATTTTTTCTGAAACACTGTAGAAAAGCATGTTTCTGCTTCCAAACCTGAAATAACCTTACAAGTTTTCAGAGATTGTGGAGAGTGGAGTTGGGATTTTATAAAGGCTTTGTGAGGTTTTGCTTGCCTCACACTGTGGCTTTACTAGGTTCTTCTCCTCAGAGACCCGAGCTGCCAGATGGTGCATTGTGACCTGATCTTCTGATGGAATCATTACCCACATCAATGGCACAATCTTTTTTTTTAATCCTTAAATATTTGTGGTGCCCCAGAAGATGTAACCCCTTATTAGGTTTTATGGGATTCTCAGAGATAAACTAGCCATAGCAACCTTATGATCTCTTTGAGATTTCAAGATTGTAATTCAAGTAACTTTTACGAGACGCCTACTCTGTGCTAGGGAAATTGGTAGGTATTTTTCTTTGCAGTCCCCTAAGAAGTGGGAAGTATTGTATCATATTACCAGATAGAGACCTGAGTCCTTAGGGAGTGCCAGCTGTCACCATGTGTGTAATTAAGCAGTGGTTCGAGCCCAAGACCAGTAGCCCTTTCTGTATAGCACATGGGAGATAACTGGAACAGGATTTAATCCAGAACATTCTAGGCTCAGACGTTCTGAGTTTAAGATGAGGTGACAGACAATACTGCAGACGTCAATGGGAAGACAAGCATTTCATCCAAGATTCAGCAGACCATTGGGTTGTTTGCCAGGTTTTCTGGACTAGAACTGGATACTCGTACAGAGAGGGAGCCTGCGTTCACCTTCGCGAGTGCAGCTGGCAATAATTATAGTGCTCTGTTAGTGCTCTGTTGGTCTGAAAAGGAAACAGAAAGAAAAATATTATTGTGAGAAGCCAAATTTTCACTATAAATAGTATCTTTCCCAAATGAACATTTTAAGAAGCGGCATATGGTGGGGGTGGGGGAAGATGTAGAAAATAAAGATCATTTTGGTGATTTACATAAACTTCAATTTAGAAATGGAGGACATTCTCAATGGATCATGCTGGTACTGAAGGGTTGCATTTCAAAAGCATATTTTTTAAACTCCCCATTTCCTTTCTATGGTAAAGAATAAATAAAAATGCTGATATAGAATCTTTGCTGGAGATAGAGACACTGACTCTTTGCCACCTGAAATTGGCAGTGAACAGCAGAGCTGAAATGGAAATTGGCAGGTACCACTGGATGTACCCAGGCTCAAAGAACCACCAGTACCATCCTGTGCCAACCCTGGGGGACAGGGCTAGCCCCTTGAGCAGTCCAGGTAAATACAGCCTTGGGGTGAATTCTAATAGCAAGTCAACTGTTATCTTTAATATTATTTGTAATGGCTCTTGCAGCTTGGTGATATTTTATGTTTTGCTTGGTGCATTAATTTGTTTACACGGGCGTGGGTGGAATTCACCCTATAAACATTTTTTAATCATCTTTCTTTTTCTCTCTCCCTCTCCATTCCACCCCATCTTTCTCCACTTTCTTCTCCTTCTTCCCTTTCTTCCCTCTTCCCTCTTTCTTCACCTTCAATCACCTCTTCTTCTCAAAGGGAACAATGTATAGTGAGATATGCCTTTGGTTAACCATGAAATTTCCAATGCCTGAACCAATAATGGGGGAGGGGGGCCACCCACATCCCCCATGTGGCCAAGAACTGGGCCAGGGCCTTCAAGGAGCCTTGGCTCTGAGAGTACCGTGAGTGTCCCCAAATGTCTTCCCAGCCCTGCTGCTCTGCACCACCCTCTCACATCAGTCATTGCCTTTGAGAAAGAGAAATCAAAGCTGTGAAAGTAGGATTGGATAACCGTGTACCCGATTCCCATCAGGTAGGTTCAGTGGGTACAGTTTCCATTTTCCTTGCTCGTGAGGAACATTGGCCATTCAGAACTGCTAGGTGCTGGATCTGGGTGAGGTGTGCAACAGCTGATTTGGGGATCTAGAAGGGGCAAAAGGCAAAGCAGTATGAATATCCAACCTCCCACGTTCCCAAAGCCAACACAAGTCATAATACCCAGCTCAGTTAGCTAAAAACTCACTGATTTTGCCAGTGTACAACCGTAGTTCAAACTACATAAAATGCAAACATAAAGGGCAGGTGGTAGGTCGGATAAACACAGTAACAGGTTTAAAGTATTTCTGTGATTTTGCATCAATCCATAACATTTCTTCCAAATGCTTGCTAACTTCTTCAGGAGTAAACGTAGCATGTACAGCTCCAGAAAGGGCAATCCCAAGGTACAATGTAAGTTGCCCATTGAATTACAAAGTCATAAAATCCATGATTAATAAAAGTTTTTCCTTTAAAATCTAAATTGTGGTGTCAGGTTAATTAAAACGAAATCTGACTTTGGATTTAGTTCTGTCTTGGGTTATGCATTCCTTCATCTGTCCTATGGCTATCAGGTGCTGGTTCTGTGTGTGCCTGTACAGCGCTGGCTAAACAGGGTGAGCACGAGGTGACATCAGCCATCCATTCTCATAGATCCTATAAAGAATATGGAGGGTTCTGGAATCTTGATTTAAAAAAACGTCATTAGACATGATATATCCATACAATAGCTACTATTCAGCAATAAAAAGAAATGAAATATTGGTGCATGTTACAACATGGACGAACCTCAAAAATATCATGCTAAGTGAAAGAAGCCAGACACAAGAGACCAAATGTTCTACCACTCTGTTTATGTTAAATGTACAGAACTGGTGAGATAAGAAGTAGATTAGTGGTCGCCAGAGGCTCAGAGAAGGGAGGATTGGGGAGCAACTACAGATGGGCACAAGGGATCATTTTTGGTGTGATGAAAATGTTCTAAAATTAGATTGTGGTGATGGTCACACAACTCTGTGCATTTACTCAAAATCATTGAATTGTACACTTAAAACAGGTGAATTTTATAGAATATAAATTGTATCTCAATAAAGCTGCTTTTTAAAAAAGCAGCAAAAAAAGCCATGAGATGTGCATAATTCAAGGGTGGAGAGTGGGGAAAGGGGTATTTTTTTAACGTGACAAGAAGCCCTCAAGTTATCAGAAACTACTGCTTGAGGGAAGAGTCCCTCTTCATCTTGAGAGTCTTTAAGAGTCTTCATTTTAAGAGTGTTGAATGACATCAGGCCAACTGGAAACCCAGAAAAATACTTATTCTTTCCTGTATTTTAGTTCATTAAACTGGTAAAGAATAAACACAGTATCTTGTTGGGGGGAGTGAAAAAACCTCTATCAATTGCTTCTGAAGAGTTTTCTCCACTTGTTGAGCAGTTCCCTGTAAAAGCATTGCAATAAGATTTGTGTGCTTTTTGATCCTACAGTGAAACACCAGAATCTGGGTGTTCGTAGCAGCAGTGGCAGCTGAGAAGAAACATACGAGGCTCCATTTTCTTTTTTTCTGAAACTGATTTCTTTCAGAATTCCAAAGAATTGGGGTTTCCAGGCCGGGCGCGGTGGCTCAAGCCTGTAATCCCAGCACTTTGGGAGGCCGAGACGGGTGGATCACGAGGTCAGGAGATCGAGACCATCCTGGCTAATACGGTGAAACCCCGTCTCTACTAAAAATACAAAAAACTAGCCGGGCGAGGTGGCGGGCGCCTGTAGTCCCAGCTACTCGGGAGGCTGAGGCAGGAGAATGGCGTAAACCCGGGAGGCGGAGCTTGCAGTGAGCTGAGATCCGGCCACTGCACTCCAGTCTGGGCGACAGAGCAAGACTCCATCTCAAAAAAAAAAAAAAAAAAAAACAAAGAATTGGGGTTTCCAAAAGATAACACAGTGCGTACATCATGTACTGCATGATGCCGCTGCTCAGTGTCTCTGCAAATCTAACTCATTAATCTTTCTGGAGAGCCCAACACTATAAACAACTCCTTGTCCATTCAGGTGAGATTTTGGCACCAAGGAAGATGAGATCAGAACAGGTTTTGCTGCCAGATGAGTTAGGGGAGAAAAACAAAAACATTACTTTTCAAGTTTTTTGGAATTCCAGAATGATACGATGAAAGATTATGAAAGTCTAATAGTATCAGGTTGCTGGTGATACTACTGCAAGTGAGAATTCCATGAACTAGCAGGTTCTTGCCCGAGGGGGAGAAACAAAATCACTGAATTTGATTTAAAGAATTATCTTCCCAGATCCTGAAACAATCTCCACCTACACATAGTTTTAACCTTTTGTGTGCATTGATAGAAATAATTGGAAAAAAGATGTCTCCACGGGGACTGCTTGTGTCTGGAGCTGTCTGCAGAGACCTTATGTGTGATATTGTAAGGCCTACAGTGCAGGCCACAGAGTGAAGGGACCCACTCCAGCCATGCCATTGCCTTCCCAGACACTTACAGATTTTGTTGGCTCCTAAATCAATGCCGTTGCCATTCTATACTTAGATCTCCAACCCCAACCAGATGGTATGAGGCAAAAAATAGGGAATTCCATATGGCTTTTTTTTTTTTTTTTTAATTTTTTGCAGAGTTGTCAGCCTTTTTCCATGGGGAAAAAGAGGTTTTGATAAAGGCTGACCAGGAAATTTTTGCCAAAGGAAAATGCCTCTCCCACTCATGCAGTTACTGTAGCGGAGACTGCCCTTATCCAGGAACTTCCTTATTCCCTGTTGGAAAGGTCATGGTGGTTCCAGGATGGTTCCAGGATCCTTTTCATGGTTTTCTTTTTCTTGCTACTACTTCCCAGTAGAATTCCATCTTTAGGAGTTGGATAGTTATTCTTTCGTTGTCTCTTTTTCCTTTTCAATTTTTAGCTGCTTTGGACATGTAGTGTCTACATCTTTTCTGCCTTCAGGAGATGAAAGGATGTATGGCCACATGGGCTATCCCTCGCGATGCTGCCCTAGGGGCCTGGCCTGAGGTGGTGGTCTGAGATGCAGGCAAGCGATGAAGCAGGGAGTAGTTCATGCTGAGTCTCCAGTCAATGGAATATTGTGCTTAACATGGAGGAAGTACTTCCAGGCTGTTGTAGATTGTGTTATACAGGCTCCAGAGGATAGCCTAAGAAACTCTAGATCCTCTATTCCAAGTGCAGGCTGTGGACCAGCAGAATCGACACCTCTGGGAGCTTGTTAGAAATGCAGAGTCCCAGGCCCCAACCAGCCCCACTGAATCAGAATCTGCATTTTCATAAGACTTCCAGGTGGTTCCTATGCATGTTAAAGCTTGAGAAGCACTAATTCAGAGCAAGGTCCAAGAGCAAGAAGGGAGAAGACAGGAAGGAATTGATTATGTGAATTTACCCTCAAGAGATCTAGAAATCTTCATCTTTGGAAAAGATAAAGAATTGCTAAAGGTATTCATCCTTTGTTCTTTCCCTTTCTATTTAGGGAGAGGCATGTCTAAGCAATGCCAAGGCAGTCATTAATTTGCTGAGTCCTGGCTGGTTTGAAAAACAGTGAGCTTGCTTCTCTTACCTGCTTGTCTCATGAGGGAGCTTGGGGAAGGGGCAGTGAAGGTGAGAAAGGTTTGTTTCTTTGTGGCAAAGTGAGGGCCAGAGGAGAAAGCAGTTGATGGAAGCTTGGGAGAAATTCTCAAATGTCTCTTATCTCCCTCTTTAATATAATCCAATGACATGCAAGATGCCGTGACTAAATATAGGCTGCCATTCTTGGTGGACTAAAAGTGGTTCTTTATATACAGTTAAATCTGTAATTCAGAATTCAGTCTCACAAGGAAGGAGTAGAATAACCACCCACTTCACATATCACCAGTTTCCTCCCTCTCAAATCCAAATTGCTCTGATGTTTCAGTTAAGATGGCCACAGGTAATTCCAGAAGTCAGGATAAAGAGCACACCCTCTACATAGGGACTGTCACAGAGGATGCTGGGAGAGGAGGGCCCTGGGGAGTGTTGGTATTTAGCAAGAAGCCCAAGTGTTGTGATTTGCACCACAGAGAACGGATTCCTGAGTCACCTCGGGGTTTGGCGGGTGGAGGGCAGGGTAGCAGACTGACAGGGAGGGTCCAGCACTGCTGTTCACTCATGTTGCACTGTGTCTGCCCAGATGTAACCACAGGCTGACTCCTGGGAACTGCAGACTTTATCCCTTGGCCCCCTTCTAGGCTGAGCCTGGGACTTCTCTCTCACCGATCTGCTTTGTAGAGGAACACCTGTAGCTATAAGTCCTGGGAAATGCTACTGGATTTTTGTCATTGTTCTTTAGTGTCACTCTTTCCTAACCTAAGGTGTAAGGCCACTAAGTTTGAGGTCTTCTCCCAAACCACTTGAAATGTATTTTAAGAGGGAACAAAAACCCTTAATCCTTCTGCATGTACCATTGTACCTCTGGCCATAGTTGGGTGTCTACCATAACTGACAGTCTGGTCGTGCCATGTGGGTTCTGCTGGTGGTGTCATTCTATCCCCAGAGGCTGGTTGCAGAAGCTTTCTTAGCTTATCCAGCCTAAGCCAGTGGACGCTGTCAGTCTGTCTGATGCCTTTCAATTACTCAAAATGTTTCTGGTTACATGGAGGTAAATGGTGAACACAGTGGAAGCGCATTGTAGCTCAGGCTCATGCTGTAGGGTCCCTGAGATTTTTAGAGTACTTTGCCTTTTTTTGAGATGTATCAATTCTTTCATTTTCAAAGCACCTGCAGTTTTCACCAGAAAAGTGCCATATACAGCAGTTAATGATTTTATACTTTATTTACTGACTGCTATGGCAGTCGTGATTATATGTGTGTGTGTGTGTGTGTATATATCACGACTATATATACACATATAAAGAATTTATATATAACTATAAACAAATATATATCGATATAAATAATTTCTTGATTGTTTATGAATGTTCCATTGTTTATGTGCTATATTGTTAGTCTGTGATTAGCACCTGATTATGTAACAATGGCTTACTGTGTCTGTGACATATCAGCTCCCTTTGTCTTTTGGTCTTGTTTGCTTCTCATCTTAGAGTAGGCAGACAGAGAAAGCAGATCAATGAGTATTGAGTGTTGATCTGAGGCTTTCTGTCAGACATGTCTGATTTTGGGGACACTGACTTGGATTATTCAAGACTGAGTACTTCTCGGTCTTTGAGAAGTAGTGCCATCTGTTATTTGCTGCCTTTGAAATTACATGTTTTCATATAAATCTAACTAGAGTCCATTAAAATTAATTTTGCTTTGAAATCTTTTGCCACCCTTAGAGGTAACTGGAATTACTCTGAAGTAGCTGGGGAGTAGCTGAAGTCAGCCACTTGGGTCTTCCCACCTCCCCAGGCTGTGTCCTTTTGGGTGCCGAAGTTCACTCCCAAATAAGCCACATCCCCACCCCCTGAATGCGTCCACGTCTATGAAAAGCTTATATGAATTGGCTTTTGTACTAAACGGAATGCTCTGGGTGTCAGAGTCATTTAGGTGGGACAAATCTTTCTCTGAAGATCATCATGCTTGTAGTTTCTGGAGACTTCCATGAACAATGCTTTCACCCCCAAGGACTATCTAGGGATGAAATGTCAGGCTGGTAGGAGAGGTAATGGGATCGAAACAAGCCTTCCTGTGTCTTGAGAAAACCTTGTTTACATTCATGTGCTGTTTCCCAGTGGCAATAAATCGAGATTCCTGTGAGGATTTGACAGACCAGGCTGGTGATGCCACCCACTGTTTTTGTAAAGAAACTGTTATTGGAATCAGCGAGGCCCATTTGATTGTCTGTGGCTGCTTTCATACTCCACTAGCAGAGTTGAGAAGCTGCAACTGTACACCCTGCAAAGGCAAAAATATTTGCCATCTGGTCCTTTACAGAAAACAATTGCCAATCCTTGACTTAGAATTTGCAAAGTGTGCCAAAATGCAATACTCTATCTACTGATGTTAGGCAACACCTAAAAACTTTGCCTGGCACTCAGCTTCCTAAAATCTTCTGCATCAAACATCCCTCATCCTCTGCCCTCCAGGCCCCAGAATCCTTGCTCTCTGTAGGGAATAGGGACTCCCTGCTCACAGGCTGTCAACTAAGGCTCAGCCCTTTTTCAGAGAATTTCTTGGCACTTTTTAGAAGCTCAGCCACTCTGGCCTCTTTCAGGTCCTTTTCTGAGTTTTCCCATAATAAACCAAGTCCCGTTAAGTGGATATTGTGAGCTACTTTCATCTAGTGTTCTATTCAGTGCACTTTAGCAAGTTTTATTTTCTGTGTATAGAAAAGACATTTGTGGTTTATTAAATGTAGTGTTGGGGATCGTTTCTTTAATTTTTTTTTTTCAAAGCATGAGGTTCCAGTGCCCTGAATCAGAATCCCTAAGAATGCTGGTTAAAAATTTAGATTTCATATGGGCATAGTGGCACACATCTGTAGTCCCAGCTACTTGGGAGGCTAAGGCAGGAGGATCACTTGAGCCCAGAAGTTCGAGTTCAGCCTGGGCAATATAGCAAGACCCAATCTCTTAAAAAGAAAAATCAGATTCCCAGCTACCCTATCTGCAATGGGTCCCAGAAATTTGGCCCATTTTAAGAAGCTCCCCCAGGCAATTCTAATGCACAGTAAAGTTTGACCACCACTGCTATATACATAGAAGGCCATAACCCCTCATTATAACATCTTTGGTAAAGTATCATTTCAGTTCAACCTGTGTATATCTGTGTTCAATCTGTATATGTATTTACAGTTAAGTGCTCAAAATCAAATTTCCACATCTGTAACAGACAGTACTATTGAATTTGAAGTAAATTCCTCTCGAAGTAATGTTTTGCTATTGCCACTATATCATTGTGTATAAGAGCCAATGCAAAAACATTCTATTGTAAAGCTGTAGGGAAACATCAGAGCTCAGGCTGTGTGTTAGTTATCAACTGTTGCATAACAAATTTCTCCAAAACATAGTGGCTAGAAACAAAAACATATATTATCTCGGCTTCCATAGGTCAAGAGTCTGTGCTGAGCTTAGCTGTCTCAGAAACTCTAATGAGATTGCAGTCTCATCTGAAGGCCTAACTGGGGAAGGATCCACTTCCAAGCTCATTCACATGGCTATTGGCAGGACTTGGTTACTTGAGGCCTCTTGGACTGAGGGCCTCAGTTCCTCACAAGCTGTTGGCCTAAAACCTCCCTTGATTTTTTGCCATGTGTGGGCTCTCCATAGCTACTTCATGACATAGCAGATGACTTCATCAGAGAGAGAGAGCAAGTGAGCAGGTAAGAGAATGTGCCAGCCAGAGAGACAATGCTAACAGGACAGAAGTCAGTCTTTTGAAACCTAATCAGGGAAGTGATATCCCATCACTTTTGCCATATTCTAGTCCTAAGAAGTGAGCCACTAGGTCCAGCCCACATTCAGGGGAGGGAATTACACAAGGCCATGAATGTAGATTTGTGGGGATCATTGAGGGTGTCTTAGCTGCCTGCCACAGGCTGTATAAACATTTCACAGTTCATATGCATCCTCCATCTCCTTAATGATCATAACCTCTTCACTTTCCCAAAGCCTCACCTCTCAGAAAATGTATCACTGGGTTAAATGAGTACCTGGCAGGTGTTTGATGGCCTTTCTGAGGCACTAGACTCTAAGCTCTCTGTGAGCAGAGGTCTTCATGCCTTGCTCCCTGCTTTGGCCTGGCTTGGGACCTGGGACCAAGAAAGCACTCGTTCATAGTGTTGAATGATGATCACCTTATTTTTAGCACTCACAATGTGTGACTCTGTATGAAATTGTCTAATTTTAGTGTCCATTGTATACATGGCTCATTTCCTGGGCCAGGCTGGTCAAGACCTTGCACTCTGAGAGTTGCATAGGAGCTCAGTATGTGTTTGTTAAGTAAGTTAAGATTAGATTGGCTACTCGTGGTCAGGAGTTTGAGACCAGTCTGGCCAACATGGTGAAACCCCATCTCTACTAAAAAAAATAAATAAATAAAATAAAATACAAAAATTAGCCGGGAATATTGGTGGGTGCCTGTAGTCCAAGCTACTTGGGAGGCTGAGACAGGAGAATCACTTGAACCCAGGAGGTGGAGGTTGCAGTGAGCAGAGATTGCGCCACTGCACTCCAGCCTGGACAACAGAGCATGACTCTGTCTCAAAACATAATAATAATAAAAAAATAAAAATAAAAAAAGACTAGGTTGGCTAATTGAGGTTTCTAGAATCATCTGCATGTAAATAGGGTTAACTTTTTGGGATGGTTTTCTTGAATAAGAAGTTATCAGCCTGAGCTTCACAGTAGAACCCTGGAAGGGAGGGGAGGTCTTTTAAAATCCCGAAGCCACATCCAGACCAAGTCATTCAGAATCTTGAGGGTGGGGCCCAGGCATCAGTGTTCTTGAAAGCTCCCCCACCAGGTGATCCCCTGTGCAGCGAAGGTTGAGAACCACTGTGGTAGACCAGTGTTGCCCAATCCAGGGGAGTTTCTGCCTTTCAGGAGATGCCTTTCAGGTATCTAGTGGTAGAGGTTAGGGATGCTGCTAAGCATCCTACAGTGCACAGGACTGCCCCTCCCCCAACAAAGGATGGCCCATGCCAATAGTACGAAGAGTTGAGAACCCCTGGGCTAGGTCCTATGCTTTGAGTCAGGAAATTGGTTCCAAGTGAAGCAGTAGAAGTCCATGGGGTTGCTTTGTCCCGGATGTTAAGCTTATTGCAGGCATGGATAGCTTGATAAGTCTGGGAATATTATATACAATCTGCGTATTGGTGTTTCCTGAAGAGAAATTCATTCTTTTAAAAGGCACACAGTGCATAAACCAATATATTTAAACCTACATATATTTATTTATGCAACATATGCCATACACGTGTGTATTTGCATATAGCATGTGCTATAAACACCCTATGCATATAGAGATGTATGCAGGGCATACGAGTGTGTTATTGTGGTTAGAGGAACAGGTATGTCTTCCTCAGGTGCCCTTTATCTTCCTTTCCCCTCACTGTAGCCTCCTACCCTCTGCTTGTCTAGTAAAGGCCCTAAGGCCTCCCTGACCCTTGCTGTCCTCACCCTCTGCCCAGAGGATGCCTCTGCTCTGCCTGGAGGGTTGCCATCACCCAGGTTAGTGTGGCTCTTGCCTTTCACCACCAGTCCTTAGTTTCCCAAAGGGGTTCACAACCTTTTTAAACTAGTGTGTTTTGTAGAAATTGAACTTCACAAACAGGTCTTTTGAAAACACTTTCTTGTGGTATAGTTGACATGCATATGGTGCATCTCTTTAAAGTGTCTGACAAGCCTTGACATACGTGTGTGCTCGTGAAAGCAGCACCACAAGCAGGATGGCGATGTGGCCGCTATTCCCCACTCTTTCCACCCTTCCTATGCTCCCACTCTCCCCAAGCAACTACTGATCTGCTCTCCTTCTCTGTGGATTAGTTTGCATTTTCTAGAATGGCCCTCGTGAAGATTTGTTCACATAAATTCTCTTACCCTTTCTCACCCGAATAGAAAATGTTGCATGACGTTGATTGCTTAATAGCTCCACAGCTTTGTCCAATTTTTATCCTTCCTGCTTTTACTGAAGACGTCCTGCCCCCATGAATAAACCTCAGAAGACCCATTCTGCCACCGCCTACCACTGAAGAGTTTAGCTTGCACCCACTCCAATCCAGCCCACACACAAGTGCCAGATTCATCTCTTAAAAGCACATCCCGAATCACATCTCTCGCCTGCTCACAAGCTTCCCTCTCTTCCCTTTGCTGCAAAGTGAAGCACAGAGGCTTGAGGCTGGCTTGGACATCTTCCTTGGGCCAGGCAGTGGGGGTCCTACGTTCCTGACTTCTCCCCACCATTACCCTGGTGTCCTTGATAAACTTGGCTATACCCTGAACTCTCCCCACGTCTCCCACACCACATTGGCCCTGCTCTCCTTCCCTTGTGCTTTTCATGGAATTCTTCTGTTCTTCAAGGCCTCTTCACCTCCTGCCATCCATAAACCTTTCCCTTAGCAATCCACACTAACCAAGGAGATCTGTCCCTACCTCACTCCCCCATGTCCCTATGTCAGCACTCTCTTTATTCCACTTTAGTGATACCTTATGTGTCTGTGTGTCTTACTACCCCCTCACCCCATCCACAAGGATCAAAGCCAGGAGGGCACACTTGCAGCCACCACCACAGTGGCTTACACATGGCAGGGATTGGGCAGACACTCATGGAATGGAATAGAATCCAGGAAAGTAGAGACACTGTCTCCCAGATGGTCAAGGAAACTGACTGCTGCTAAAGCTCAAAACTGCAGATATTAAATTCTTCTCAAATGTCTGGAGTAGCCTCCAGATCGCTGTGCTCTTAAAATCGGTGTCATCTGGACTTAGAACTGGCTTCCCCCACTCTCCATTGATCTCCATGGTTCCTTGCTGTCCCACTTCACCAGGCTAAAAGCCTTTGGGAAAACCAAAGCCAATTCCCACAAAAGGCAAAGGAAGAGACTAACAAGTATCTGGTTGTTGGATATTTTTATTCCCAGCCATGTAAGCGTATCATTGCTTTTATTGACTTGCTTATCTTCTACTGCTGGTACCATATGGCAAATATTAGAGACTCATCTATTTTAAGGGCTCATCTATTTTAAGACTTTCATAGTGGTTTCACAAAAATGAAAATCCCTTACTAAATAGATTTTAGGACAAGCTTCTAAAAGGACCTGCCAAAAAGTGATTTCCTTTCTATCATTAGAAATAGTTTCCACATTCTTATCATTATGTAGTTGAACTTTTATGTCTAGGACTGCATGAAAGACGAGAGAACTGAGAAGCAACCTATATTTGATTTCACACTTTGCTCTTGGACAGGAAGCCCCTGTCAATTGACTTCATATCTTTTTAATGCACTATATTAGTGGTTCACAGAACTTTTTGGGTGTTAGGTCCCTTTATGTGCTTAGAAACACTTGAAGACCCCAAAAAGCCTTTGCTCTTCTGAGTTGTGCCTATAAATATTTTCTATATTAGAAGCTAGAACTGAGGGCTGGGCACAGTGGCTCATGCCTGTAATCCCAGCACTTTGGGAGGCTGAGGTGGGCAGATCACCTGAGGTCGGGAGTTTGAAACCAGCCTGGCCAACATGGCGAAACCCCATCTCTGCTGAAAATACAAAAATTGGCCAGGCCTGCCGGGTGCAGTGGCTGACACGTGTAATCTCAGCACTTTGAGAGGCTGAGGTGGGCAGATCACCTGAGGTCAGGAGTTCGAGACCAGCCTAACCAACATGGAGAAACCCCATCTCTACTCAAAATGCAAAATTAGCCTGCATGGTGGTGCGTGTCTGTAATCCCAGCTACTTGGGAGGCTGAGGCAGGAGAATTGCTTGAACCCGGGAGGCTGAGGTTGCAGTGAGCCGAGATGGCACCATTGCACTCCAGCCTGGGCAACATTTTGAGATGAGCGAAACTCCATCTCAAAATAAATAAATAAATAAATAAATAAATAAATAAGCAAGCAAGCAAGCCAGGCATGGTGGCATGTGCCTGTAATTCCAGGTACTTGGGAGGCTGAGGCGGGAGAATCACTTGAACCCGGAAGGCGGAGGTTGCAGTGAGCTGAGATTGTGCCACTGCACTCCAGCCTTGGAGTTTTTTAAGATGGAGCAAGATTCCATCTTTAAAAAAAAAAAAGAACTGATACCTTTATTACTTAATAATAAACTTAGTCATTTAAAATAATAGCAAATCCATTATATGTCAACCTAAGTAATGTTTAGGAAAGATAACGATTTTCAAAAAGAGTATTTTAGTGTGAGGAATAGGACTGTTTTACATTTTTGCAAATCTGTTTAATATCTGGCTTAATATTAGACAGCTAGACTCTTACATCTGCCTCTGCATTCATTCAGAGGCATCTTGGGGTATCTTGGTTTGGTTGAAGTATATGAAGAAAACTCGATTTCTCACAGCTTGGAGAATGGAGTAGTGTTTTAATGACCTTTGCAGATAATTATGAAATTCTTCCTTGATACTACACCAAAATTCAGCAGGTAGTGGTTTCTTAAAGACTACTTGTAATGTGGAATCTGAAACCATATTGACGATCTTTTTGTACTCTGTTCCACTAAAATTCATTGCTTGATCTTGCACTTTGATTGGCTCTTATATTCAAGAATTATTTTCCCTTGGCTATTTGGAAAATATTGGTTCTCTGAGTTGTACAGGTCTTCCAGACATTGACACATTTCATTAAACCATATCAAAAAAATTTCATTTGTTAATATCACCACCGATTTCATCAAGAAGTCTGGTTAAGTATTGGGAAGCTGTCAGTCTCACTGTGGCAGGTACAAGTTTTCCAAAATTGATTGGCAACAGATACTATCAGTTGTTTTCTTTGAAGTGACAAGTGGTTCATTTTTGAGAAAGTTTCTGCCACATACTTAAGTCTAAAAAACTATAGCTTGTCAGGCATTCTTTCAAGAAGGGGTGTTTGCCCCAGAAAGGTGCAAGTTTGGCTCATAACTCAATTACATAAGAATGTTTCCTCCAGCCCACCATCACATGCTGGTTTGCAGCAGAAGGGCTCTCTGCATCCTCTCACTCATTTCATTACACAAACTGTTCAAAAGACACATACTCGGGGGTTGAGATTTATCAAATTAATAATTTTTATTGCATCGAGGACATTTGGAAGTGAAACTGGCTTTTTACTTTAATTTTTTTGCTTGCGAGCGCGTGGTGGTGAGGAATGTGTTCCTGCTAAGTACACTATGGGGCCACTGCCTGATTCGCGCTCAGACATCAGCAGTTTTACTGTGCAAATGTCAAGCAGTGAAAAAAGTAAATAACATCTTGGTGCTATTATAAAAAGAGTTTTGGCTTCACAGTCCTCCTGCAAGGATCTTGAGGTCTTCCGGGGCTGCACACAGTCTTTGAGAGCCCACTCCTGGCTCAGAGTGAGACTGGTGGGCAGGCAGGTTAGAATCACTTGGGAGCTCAATGTCCTTTCCAGACCTGCCTGAACAGAATCTGTGTTTTAATGAGGTCCCCAGGAGATTTATATGCAGGTTAAAGTTTTCCTGTAGTCCCAGCTATTTGGGAGGCTGAGGTGGGAGGATGGCTTGAGCCCAGGAGGCAGAAGTTAGAGAGAGCTGAGATTGCACTGCTGCACTCCAGCCTGGGTAACAGAGTGAGACTGTATCTGGGAAAGAAAAAAAAAAAAAAAAAGAGACAACCACTGCTGTTAAACAGAGGTCTGCAAAACTTTCCTTTAAAGGGCCACATAGTAAATACCTGTGGCAATGCCTTAACCCTGCCTTTGTAGCTTGAAAGTAGCCATAGACCATATATAAATGAATGAGCGTGGCTGTGTACCAGTACAACTTTATAGACACAGAAATTTGAATTTTATGTGCCCTTCATGTGTCACAAAATAGGTTTTTAAATATATTCTAAGCAGTTAAAAATGTAACCACTTAGAATCATGTCAAATTCATTCTGAGTTTGCAGGCCATGAGGAGAGCCAGATTTAGCTGGTGGGCCACAGTTGACTGACCTGTGCTATATAACACTTGAGTGCTCATTGAAATTACCAGGGGAGCTTCAAAAAAGCAAGCCCTAACCCTGTAATTCCTGAGTCCCATCCCCGATAAATTCTGATATAATTGGTCTGGGATGAAGCTGGTGCATCAGGATTTTCAGATGCTCCCCAGATTATTCCGATGTGCAGGAAAAATGGAGAACCTCTGCTCTGTGATGTATTCCAAGAAAGTTAATTTTCTTTTAAGCATTTTTTTTTAAGATTTTAGAATTTGGCAGTGTCACCAAATGTCTGAGACCAGAATTATATATTGTAACCTGAGAGCAGGGTTTCTCACTCTTGGCACTGTGAACCCAAAACTATCTGAGATAGGTCTCAATCAATTTAGAAAGTTAATTTTAGCAAGGTTAGGAACAGGCCTTTGAAACAGCCTCAGGAGATCCTAATAACATGTACCTAAGGTGGATGAGGCACAACTTACTTTTATACCTTTTAGGGAGACATGAGACATCCGTCAATACCTGTGAGATGTACATTGGTTCAATCTGGAAAGGCAGGACAACTCAAAGGGGGTCAGAGGGTGGCTTGCAGGTTATAGGAAGATTTAAAAATTATGTAAAGACCTGGAATCCATAGAAAGGAATGTCTGAGTTATGATGATAAGTGGTTATGGAGACCAAAGTTTTATCCTGTAGATGAAGCCTCCAGGTAGCAGGTTTCAGAGAGAATAGATTGTAAATGTCTCTTACCAGATTTAAGGTCTGTTGATGTTAATGCTGGTTAGCTTTTCCTGAATTCCAGAAGGGTGGAGGGTATAATGAGGTATGTTTGAATCTCCCCTCCATTCATGGCCCGAACCAGTTTTTTCAGGTTCACTTTGGAATCCCCTTGGCAGAGAGCAGAAATCTATTCAGATGGTTGGGTGGGGAGGGGGGTGGTGCTTAGATTTTTTTTTTTTTTTTTTTTGCAACGGAGTCTCACTGTGTCACCAGGTTGGAGTGCAGTGGCACAATCTCAGCTCACTGCAACCTCCAACTCCCTGGTTCAAGCGATTCTCCTGCCTCAGCCTCCCAAGTAGCTGGGATTACAGGCATGCGCCACCACACTCAGCTAATTTTTGTGTTTTTAGTAGAGATGGGGGTTTCACCATGTTGGCCGGGATGGTCTCGATCTCCTGACCTTGTGATCCGCCTGCCCTGGCCTCCCAAAGTGCTGGGATTACAGGTGTGAGCCACCCTGCCTGGCCCAGAGTTATTTTTGGTTTATAGCACTATTGGCATTTTGGGTGTGATCATTCTTTATTTCGGGGTGGGGGCTATCCTGTGTATTATAGGAGGTTTGGGAGCATCCCTGGCCTCTACCCACTAGATGCCAGTAGTGTCCCCTCACCCTCAGTTGTAACAACCAAAACTGTCTTCAGACACTGCTAAATGTCCCTGGGTGGCAAAATTGCCTGGATTAGGAACCAGTGGTCTAAACGATATACATGTTTTTTATGCTACCTCAGAGAATTTCAACATTGGAGCTATTGACATTTGGGGCTGGATAATTCTTTGTTATAAGAGCATATTCTGTGCACTGTGGGTTTTGAGCAGCATCCCTGGTCTCACTAGATGCCAGAAGCACCCTCTCCCCCAGCTTTGGCAACCAAAAATATCTCCAGATATTGCCAAATGTCCCCTGAGGGGCACAGTCACCCCCTGTTGAGAACTGCTTGGCCAGCTCAGAATCAGGGAAGCTTCTGTCCATTGACATTCACTGCTGCTTCTCAGGATTTTCACTCCCTCCATTTTCCCATTGCTTGTTGCTTGAAAGTTGTAAAGCTTGGTTCCTGCATCTTTTCTTTTTAATTTTGTGGCTCATTAAGAATCAGTAATATAGCAAGGAAGGCCCCATGTAGAGAGGTAAGGGTTTTGTGTGTGTGTGTGTATGTGTGGTGTGTGTGTGGGGGGGTGTTTGGGAGGGGGGGTGTGTGTGTGTGTATGTATGTGTGACATTCATTCCCTGGGGAAGAATCTGAGCCCTTGTTCCTGCCAGCCCTCCGTCTGAGCCAGCATTAAATCTGCAGCCAAGATCACAGACAACTTGGGCAAATCACTTGGCCATTATGAACTCACAGCCATGGCAACGGCCATCCACAAGCCTGAGGACAAAAAGTGTTTTATTCTGTTGTTCTGCACAAAAGGTTCTAGGGATGCTAGAGACAAAATAGCCTTTGAGAGTTAAAGGCATTGATGTGTATTTTTTTCCCTCCCTACTACATGGCTTATATTTAAACTGTCTTAGGCTAATGTACACTGTAATTTTTGTGTGAATCAAAACCTAAAATTCTTTTTATCCAGAGGCCAGCTAAATGAAGGCATAAGACATGAGCCCAACAGAGGCTTTTAGGGTTTGGTGAGAGGTATTGAGAATTACTATTAAAATGTGCTAGAAAGCCTGGCATTCTAGCCTGGCCAACATGGCAAGACTCCGTCTGTACTAAAAATACAAAAAATTAGCTGGGTGTAGTGGCGCGTGCCTGTAATCCCAGCTACTAGGGAGGCTGAGGCATAAGAATCACTTGAACCCAGGAGGTTAAGGCTGTAGTGAGTGGAGATCACACCACTCACTCCAGCCTGGGCAACAGAGTGGACTCTTTCTCAGGAAAAAAAAAAAAAAAAGCCTGGCATTGATTTTTATTTTATACATGAATATATCACAGTCACCAAAAAAAATGCTTTCCTTGCTTTTTCTCATTCACGTTACCCAATGTTGTCATTGCTGGTTTGAAGCTTGGGAAAATTCAGTCTGTGGATTTATAGGAGCATCCAAGAAAAGCACTGATTTTCCTTAGCTATCATAAACTTTTAACAGCATGGTGTTCTGCTGGTACTTGGCACCACCCTTATATTTAAAAACATCAGCTTGCCTATGACTACTAAGGACAGCCTGAATCCCAGATCTACCTCCTTTGTGTGCACAGGCACTCCCGGCACTGCAGTGGGTAGGAGTGTGTGTGTTTAGAAATCTGCTTTCTCAGGTGACTCAATTCCTGTCTTCTCAGACCCTGCCTATGGCATGACACTAAAGCATGAAAAATTCCAAGGTTAATAGTACTTGCTTGGCTCACAAAAATGCACTCTAGCTGCACTCTTTTCAAGACGGTCGAACAATTTGGAACATTTTGTTTTTCTTCACTGTAGTCCTTGGAACTTGCCATTTGATTCACAAGTGATTGGAGGGTTATGGCCAAACCCAGTGGGCCACGTCTTAGAGAAGAAACATCACACGCCATTGAATATGAAAGCAGGCACTTCAGACAGACTCAGGATGCCACACCTGAGCCTGGGAAGATGCCACTGTTGACTAGAAATGGGCTTGTCAAATTTTCATGTGCATACAAATCACCCCAGAGGGCTTGTTAAAATGCAGATTCTGACTCAGCTAGTCTGGGGCCATGCCCAACATTCTTCATTTCTCACAGGTTCCTCCCTGCTGAAGCTGATACTGCTGGTCCAATGAACACACTTTGCAAAGTACATGGAATTGACAAATGGTCCACTCGTATCTTTTCTTGACCTCTGATAGTTTTCCTTGTTGCCCAGTAGAAGCTGCCAGCATTCAAGTTCAACTCTTCTCAGCTACAGATCCACATATCCCTTCACATCATCCAGAGTGATCTTTCACAACCCCAATCTGTTTCCCATGTTTAAAAATGCTCCCTGGCAGACCAGGCATAGTGGCTCACACCTGTAATTGCAGCACTTTGGGAGGCCGAGGCGAGAGGATCACTTGAGCCCAAGAGTTAGAGAACAGCCTGGCTAACATAAGGAGACCCTGTCACTACAAAAAATTTAAAAAATAAAAAATAAGCTGGGTGCAGTGGCATGGGCCTGTGGTCCCAGCTACTTAAGAGGCCGAGGTGGGAGGATCGCTTAAGCCAGAGACTTCAGTGCTGCAGTGAGCAGTGATTGTGCCACTGCACTCCAACCTAGGCAACAGAGCAAGACTGTTTTAAAAAAAACAAAACAAAAAAACCTCAGTGGCTTCCCATGATTTTGAAGATAAAGTCCAGAATTCTTAAGGTGGCCTGGAAAGCCCTAGGTGGTCTAGCTCCTATATTACCTATATCCTCTAGCTCCTAAATAAACACATCTAGCTTTTTCTTACTTTTTGCAGCAGTTTTGGTTCCTCCAGGATGAGTGCGTGATATGTGACTAAATTGCCCAGTGTTCAAAAATATCATACACACTGTTACCAGAGGTGGCTTCTATACTGACATAGAAGGTACAGTGGAGAGTGATCTGTTTATAGATGGTTGGATATCTACCACACATGCAATCTTAACCCTGAAGATAACTGGTCAACTAAGCTAGAATAAGCTCTACATCTAGCTGTATTATGTCCCATAAACTTTTCCCATATTTTATGTCACTACCTTCTAGTCATGTTGGCTGGCACAGTCCATAAGAGTTTTATCTGTGCCAGTGGAGCAAAGATGGTGATTTCTGTTCTATAGGAGCTAGGGTTCCTACAGCCACAAGTAAAATCATCTGCTGAAAACATAAGAGCATTGGCATCTGCTGAGAGAGCATGATTCATTGAAGTGATCCCCCAAATTCTCGAGTTTCTGGTTTTCTCTGCTGTTATAAAACTAGATCCACAGCATGAGCTGTACGGAGTCCTTGAGAGATTTAAATTGGAGGGAAACTTTAGCTTTGATCTAGTATTGAATTTGGGATTGAACAGCATCATTCTTCTAACCCCACTTGTCTTTTTGAGCCTGGGAGCAGCTGTGATATTTCTTTGGAATGCTCTAACCATTTGGATGAAAGACTGTTTGAAGTGGCAACTGTGGATTTGGAAGGACGAGTTCTATCATTAAAGGGCAAGTGTGCTACACCATAACACCTAACTCTAACTCCAAATGATGAAAAAGGGTGTGGGTTTAGTTTAAAAATATATATTTTATATATATACACACATAAATTCAGAGAATTAATGAACAGTTTTATCTGGTTATATGTCATTGTCACCACATCAACTGTTTAAGTATTCTGGATACTAGGTCTTTCTGTAGAAGGACCCCTCCAGTATGAATTATTTGCCCTTCTGTCCTTCCCTGTCTGCCTTCCCTCCACTCCCTTTCCACTGGCTCTGCAGGGGTCTGTATCTTTACCCCCATCATGCTGGACTATAATAATTGTGTTACTTGTCTGCCTGCAGTATTGGATTTATCTTGATGCCAAAAAGGTATCTTATTTCACATTTGTATACTTGGCACCCAGTAGGTCTTCACAAAGTACTGAATTAATGAAATCCAACAGAAAATCCAGTTAGAACCCAGCTCACATTATAGAAAATCAAATATGTGACAATTCAAATGTCTTCCAAAGCAGTGTTCTGTGATGATGAAATGTCCTATATCTGTGTTGTCCAATACAGTACCCACTAGTCCATGTGACTTTTGAGCATATGAAATGTGATTTGTGCAACAGAGGACCTGAATTTTTCATTTTATTTAATTTTAAATAAATGTAAATAGCTACATGTGTTAGTGGCTACCATTTTGGACCATACAGTCCCAAGGCGTTACATCTTTATCCTTTAAGGACCAGATACAACTTTGTTAGTCAGGAAAGTAGGCATTCATCTTTTTCTTAACATGATCATAGAAGCTGAGAATGTGGGGAGGCTGTGAATGATACAATACCCATGTCTGTTTTCTCTTTATAATGAGATACGTCAAGGCCAAGGATTCTAGTTTCTCTTAGCTTGGGAACCTAGAGAGAATTTGGACTTTGAGTTGCATTCCTCTCACCTCAGTCCCCAGAAAGTCATGTGACAAAATAAGATTGAGGTCTAACATCTCTGCTCACAAATCCCAAGTGTCTGAAGCTCTTTAAGATACTGACTTGCTAGTGAACTTGAACCATATTGTGCACTGGTTCCCTTTTTTTTTTGAAAAGGAGCCTTGCTCTGTCGCCCAGGCTGGACTTCAGTGGCACGATCTCAGCTCACTGCAACCTCTGCCTCCTGGGTTCAAGCGATTCCCTTGCCTCAGCCTCCCGAATAGCTGGGACTACAGGTGCAGGCCACCATGCCCGGCTAATTCGGCTAATTTTTTGTATTTTTAGTAGAGACAGGGTTTCACCATGTTAGCCAGGATGGTTCCCATTTTATATAGTTTCCCCAATCCATTTCAGGGAAGTTGGCCTTCCTAAAAACAGCTGCTCATGTTTTGAAATGAAAGGAAGCACAGCTTTCTTATGAAGCCCTGATATTTTTTATTTTCTGAAGCTCTGATATTTTTTGTCTTCCAATAAACTAAAGAGAAATCTAGTAATGAGTTTTCATAGTCATTTTCCATAGGTTTAAGCGAATGCTGTTTTAAAAGGAATGCTCACTAAAATGAAAACATTGATCTATGGTGTTTTATGCTGGGTTGTCATTCCATAACCTAACTGTGAAGACCATTTGGGGGAATTTTTTTTTTTTTTTTTGTCTGGCTTAATGTGCTTGCCCTGAAGTAATGAAGTGCCCTTGATTGCTGTTAAACACCATAATGCGTTTAAAGTTCAATTTCCCCGACAAGCCATTTACTTAAGGGTCTGGATAATATAAACAGAGACGGGAGGTTAGGAGAGGTACTGACATTATCCCGAGGCCAGTGCTGCCTTTACTGAAACATATATGTCTCCAAACTGAAAATGTCACCTGGCTCTGCCCCTCGGGCAGGTCTTTATGGACATCTCAAGTAAAAGTTTATTTTAAAAATGAATACAAGTCTCATCTTTTCAAGATTAACAGTGAGTTACGGCTGTCTCTCCTTCATTCCACTTCATGGATGTTCATTTTGGTTTTGTTTTTTTCTTCTGTTCTTTTTTCTCCTTCAAGTACTTAAATATCACCCACCAGTTCTGGTTTCTGACTCTGAACCTGTGTGTCGGGGAAGGTGGAAGCCGGGGAGGAGGAGGACTGTAAATGAATTGCTTGAGCTGACTGGGCTGGAGGGAAGCATTTTTATTAAAAATTTGAGATAATTTCTGATGTCAACTTGAATGAAATTTGAGTGGCTCTTGGTGACCTTGTACTTCACTGAATTAGGGACCAAAATACTTGTGACCTTTCCAAAACAATCACCTTGCTATTTGTTTGAACCGGGCGACGGCATAATTGCTGTATCAGATTCTCCCAGTTGCCCAGGAGGTCCAGGGCTTGGGGAAATCCGTTGGTTGCTACAGCAGCAGACGTATTGAAACCCCAGAACTGTGAGGCTGGAGACGACCTGACTGTTGCTTTCCTTCACAGAGCTGCAGCTTCACTGCTGTCCTCTTTTGACTGTGTTGGTGGAATGAGTGCTTCTCATAGGCACTTGAGCAGGACTCCCCCCACCACTCAGTCAATCAGGGAAGCTCTAGAATTGTAACTACCTTATAACTCTTTGTCAATTGACTGCTCTGCCATTCGCTACCCTTCCAGATTCTGAGCAAATTAAGTTACATTCCCTCTTGGAGCCTCAGGGTCCTCACTGCAGAATGTGTAGATCACGGTAACTACCACGCTGGCCCTTGGGATGTCGAAGTATTAACCATAGAGCATGAGAGGGGAGATGGAATAATTAAAGCCTTCTCTGTGAATATGTGGTATTCTTGAAGACCAGAGGCGTTCTTGCCCATAATGGCTGTATTTTCTCTCCTTTGGGTCCAGGCTGCTTTGAATGCTGCATCAAGTGTCTGGGAGGAGTCCCCTACGCCTCCCTGGTGGCCACCATCCTCTGCTTCTCCGGGGTGGCCTTGTTCTGCGGCTGTGGGCATGTGGCTCTCGCAGGCACCGTGGCGATTCTTGAGCAACACTTCTCCACCAACGCCAGTGACCATGCCTTGCTGAGCGAGGTGTAAGTATCCGGTTCCCTTTAAAAATGTATCTAAGGCCTGGCCTGGTGGCTCATGCCTGTAATCCCAGCAATTTGGGAGGCTGAGGCAGGCAGATCACCTGAGGTCAGAAGTTCAAGACCAGCCTGGCCAACATGGTGAAATGCCACCTCTACTAAAAATACAAAAAAAAAAAAAATTTAGCTGGGCATAGTGGTGTGTGCCTGTAATCCCAGCTACTTAGGAGGCTGAGGCAGGAGAATTACTTGAACCCAGGAGGTGGATGTTGTGGTGCACCAGGATGGCACCACTGCACTCCCGCCTGGGTGACAGAGTGATACTTTGTTTTTTAAAAAAAAGTATCTAAGATGCAACCACCTCATGATGTTTTTCAGAAAGACTACAGTGTGCTCTCCTGGCAGAAAATGAATGCTTTTACTTAAAGTTCACTTTATGCAGATAGAAAAAGGTTCATGAGAGAAGGAAAAAGAAAGGGCCTAGAATGTGGTAGATGTTTAGGCCCCAGGGTGGAATGTTACTTGGGAATGTTGGGAATGGCATGGTATGCACATAGGACACTTCACACATGGTAGCTGTGGACGTGGGGGACTGTGACATGGTGATAGGTGATGCTGCCGATTGTCTCAACAGAGTTGTATTGTTCCCAAGTAACAGATGCCTCCAGCTTTCTCCCAGGAAGTGACCATCCCTGGAATGGCAGGAGCCCTGTTAAGGACTGACCCCAACTCTGAGCCTCCAGGAGCAGTATTTTAACGTTAACTCTTCTAGCAGAAGAGCAGATCCCAGGGCATCCTCCATTGCAGAAGAGAGGAAGGTCCAGGGGTTTAGCAGCAGATCTCTGCCTTTCTTTCTGGAAACATTCTCAATGGAGTCACAGTGACTCCCATGCATAGATTCTCATAACTGTGCAAGCTCAGCAGCAATCTACTTATTTCCTTCGCATGTCTTCCCCTTTCTCCATTTCCTTCATTGTTTCTTTTTCTTCCCTTGAATCTCAAAGTTCCAGTGTTTATGTGTCTTATGATTATAAGAAACTTCTTTACCAGACTGAAAAAGACATGAATGAATTTTTATGGAATGGTCATGGAGTCATGTTGGAGACTCTTCAGTCCTTAGGGAATTTTATTCTTTCTTATCTGTTTACAAATGACCTCCAAAGAAATGAACACAGGTTGGGGAGATTATAAGGAGGGCTCAAGCAGGACAAGGGACTCACTGAGTGCCAACTATGTGCAAAGAAGAAATGTTTACCAAGACTGAACCTGGGAAAGGTGTATTGATTTAATTAGGTAGTGATCTCAATCTGTGGCTCTCAAACCTCTGAGCAGCTTTAAAAAAAAATCCCCATACCTTACCCCAGACCAATTAGGACATAAGCCCTGGGGGCGGGATCCAGGTACCAGTATTTTCCAAGCTCCCCAGGTGATTCCAATGGGCAGCCGAAGGCTGAGGACATGTCATCCATCTTCGTTAGCTTTTGTGAGACAAACTGCATTGTGAATTAACTTTCTGTATCTTAAACCTACTCGACTTACTACTACTTGTGTGGTGGGAGTCACAATGCAAAAAACATCTCCCCAAATTACCCCCTAAAGAAGCCCTGAGTGCCTACTTAGGGGTTTTATCAGAGTGACATGAACCACTAGGCCTGGTTGGGAGGCATTTTGATAGGGCAGAAAGAACATGTTGTCATGGACCAGGGTTCAGATGCTGGCTTTGCCACTAACTGTGTATCCTCTGATGAGGAGCTTAACTCCTCAATACCTGTGTTTTACTTATGTGCGAAATGAGGATTCTAACCCTTGCCGCCCAGGACTCAGGTAAGGATGAAAAGATTACAACTGGATGCTGCCCTGAGCAGAGGAAACATCATTCCCACCTTGGAAGGAAGGCCCATGTTGCTGGGACATGGGCAGGGATGCCGCCCAGGATGCCGCACAAGTACATCAAAGCCATCAGTGGGGCGAGTGATGCACTCACAGGAACATCCCCGTCATGTCCTCTCTCCAGCGTCCAGAAACGTAGTCACTACCAGGCAGTGAATTTAATGGTTCAGGATCTCTTCTTCTCTTTGTAGGATACAACTGATGCAGTATGTCATCTATGGAATTGCGTCCTTTTTCTTCTTGTATGGGATCATTCTGTTGGCAGAAGGCTTTTACACCACAAGTGCAGTGAAAGAACTGCACGGTGAGTTTAAAACAACCGCCTGTGGCCGATGCATCAGTGGAATGGTGAGTGTGAACCTCTGATAACTGATTGTTTGATGTACAACCAGAGCCATGCCTTGATGCATTTCCTTGTATTTGGCAAAAGCTACCAGGTATCGAGCATGGATGGAGGGTCCATGACACAAATACTGGCCTTACCAATTTAGAGTTAGGACTATAAAAACTTGCAACATGTTATTGATAGTAAATTAAAATCTATGGCTGGTAGAAATAAATCAAATGTTCTCATCAGTGTAAAGGTGAAAAGGGTGCTGAAGATTTTTCAAATGCCAAGTTCCCACTACAGAAGGAGATAACTTTCATGTGGTCTCAGTGCTTCCCTTTGGTTGTCTTTAAATATGGATCATGGCCATAAAGACATACATGGACTATGGAAAATCGTCCTGATCCTTCTGTAAATACTTACCAGCACCTGCTGTACAGAGCGCCTATCTGGGCTTTGCTAGCCACTAGAGATGCAAAGATTCAAACACAGCCTTCTTTCTCAAGCAGCTTATAGTCTAAGACAGGGGTTAGCAACTATGGACTGTGGGCAAAATTTGGTGTACTACCTGTTTTTGTATAGCTCAGGACTAAGATTTCTTTTTTGAGATGGAGTATCACTTTGTCTCCAAGGGCAGTGTCACGATCTCCACTAACTGCAACCTCTGCCTCCTGGGTTCAAGCGATTCTCCTGACTCAGCCTCCCGAGCAGCTGGGATTACAGGCGCCCGCCACCACCACCTGGCTAATTTTTGTATTTTTAGTAGAGAAAGGGTTTCACCATGTTGCCTAGGCTGGTCTCGAACTCCTGGCTCAAGCTGTCCTCCCACTTTGGCTTCCCAAAATGTTGAGATTATAGGTGTGAGCCACTGTGCCTGGCCAAGAATGCTTTTTATATCTTTCAGTGGTTAGAAAAAATGAGTATTTCATGATACATGAAAATTATAAGAAAGTCTAGTTTTAATGATCCTAAACAACGTTTGATTGGCACATAGCCATGCCTATTCATTTGCACATTAGCTATGGCTGCCTTCATGCTACAAAGCATGAAGCAGATTGGACCAGTTGCCACAGAGACCACACGTGACCTGCAAAGCCTAAACAGTTTTCTATCTGGCTCTTTACAGTAAGATAGCATTTGCTGACCTCTGGTCTAGAGGATGACAGATCTTAATGGGTCATTAAAAAACAGGGTTAAAAAGTGCTTCATCACAAAAGAAAATGGTCCTTTTCCAAGAGGAAAAGGCTTTCCATTGAGAGCCTAGGAGGGGAGGAGGGGAGAAGTATTTATGGAGTTTGATTTTTGGCACATGGAATTTCAGTTTCTAAATGGAATTGGCAGCCTGGTGCCGTGGCTCACGCCTGTAATCCCATCTCTTTGGGAGGCCTAGGCGGGTGGATCACCTGAGTTCAGGAGTTCGAAACCAGCCTGGTCAACATGGCGAAACCCCATCTCTACTAAAAATACAGAAATTAGCCAGGCATGGTGGCGCATGCCTGTAGTCCCAGGAATGTGGGAGGCTGAGGCAGGAGAATCACTTGAATCTGGAGATGGAGGCTATGAATGAATGTAACAGTTTTTCCAAGGACAGCAGGGCTGCAAGAAGGGGACTGCAATGTGGGAAACTCTCCTTTGGAGTCCACAGGCCTGGCCACATCACAGGGGCCTGTTCCTCAGCTCCTCCCCAGCTCCTCCCCAGCCCCTCCCCAGCCCGGACTGTCCTTTTTGCTCTCTCACATCAGCCGTGGGCCCAACTCCACAGTCTGCATTCTACACCACACCTGCCCCTTCCAGGAGAAGCAGCACCCCCAGGAAGTAGTTGAGCAGAACATCATCAGCTGCATGGATCCAGATGCCAATCTTTAGGTTTGTCCGGAATGACCATTTGTGGGACTTCAGAATGGTCCAGCCGGGCTTAAGCTCACATGCCCACCTACCCCTCTCAAGGACAGATAATAGTCTTGACAGATAGCGTCATTTGATGTGATTTCAGAAAACCATGTTCTGAAAAGAAACTACCTACAAGGATGAAACCCATCACTCAATTGCTGAATGATTTAGTTCTTTACCAGTTTGGACCTCCCCAATCCCAAATAGGACCCTCATTTCACGTTGGTTTTTTAAGATTCAGTTCATAGAACAAAGGAGTAAATTAATTTATGAGTTTCTGAGTAAATCATATTTCAATAAAGCTGTTAAAAAATACAAAGAAGAGACTACTGTACAAGTCAGGGGAATGGTTACTTTTGTGGAGGAAGGAGGCAGCTGTTAAATAAAATGCCTGTGAAGAACAGAGGGAAAATAGCCACAAATAGTGGGAATCCTCCTCCAAAGGAAAAAAAGAAAAACCACCTCCTCACAGCTTTAAAAATGACAGCTTTCCCCCTCACTTCTACCCATCAAGTTTCAGAAATAAAGAGGTCTAGTTTCCATAGGGCACAGCATTAAGTCATCCACTGCCTGATGTTTAACATTTTTGGATCCTTTGAGCATTGGTCGGGACACAGCACATGGTGGAAAGGAGAGGAGCTTCTACTTGAGCCAGTGGCACTTCACCTAGAGATGGGGACACCATGAGGGATTCCCAACCCACCTAGCATGGCCTGCTTTTAGCTCTTACGTCAGATTTTTTTTGAGAAAGTCCTGTGAACCCAAAAGTATCTGAAACAGGTATCAGCCCATTTAGAAAGTTTATTTTGCCAAAGTTAAGGATGTGCCCATGACACAGCCTCAGGAGGTCCGGACAGCATGGGCCCAACGTGGTCGGGGCACAGCTTGGTTTTATACATTTTAGGGAGACGTGAGACATTAATCAATAAATGTAAAATGTACATTGGTTTGTCCAGAAAGGTGGGGACAACTCGAAGCAGGGAGGGGGCTTCCAGGTCACAAGTAGGTGAGAGACAAATGGTTGCATTCTTTTGGGTTTCTGATCAGCCTTTCATTGAATATACAGTTCATATGGGAGAGGAAGGTAGAGAAATAGTCACTTATGGCTGGTCTGGCTTGTTGAAATGACGGGAGAGGAAGCAGTCAGATATGCATTTGTCTCACATGAGCCTCAGAGGGATGACTTTGAGCTCTGTCTGTCGTTTGTCCATGAGGGATTTCCCTGTGGGCTAATTGTGAAGGAGGTATGTAGCTTTATCTTTGTGCTATCTTGTTTAGGGATAGAATGGGAGGTTTGCCTGTGGCAGTTCCCAGCTTCACTTTTCCCTTTGGCTTAGTGATTTGGGGGTCCAGAGATTTCTTTTGCTTTCATAGTCCCGTGTGGAAGGCTTGTGCCCAGGAACTCACTGAGGAAGCAGCTCTAGACGCTGGAGGCCACCATGACAGGGCCAGCCCGCAGCAGGGCCCTCTGGTGGGGGGATAGTGGCCTTCCGTCTGGAGTCCTGGCCTCTTGACAGAAGGGAAGGCTCACTGAAGCCAAGAACCACCAGTTCCCTCCTGCTCAGGTCCTGTTTTCTTGAAGGGAAAGAAACCTAGTTTGGGGCAGCAGTGGGAGGAAGTGGGAGGTGGAACTGCTGAAATCTGCTTCTCTGAATATTTTTGGAGATGCAAATGCTTCCTTGCAGTGAAAGGGAAAGTGTCTTGTTTCTGCAGTTTCCTGGCATTGTGACCATCAGGAGGTGGCCTCCAACTACCCAGGTATCCCCGGCGGCGCAGAAAGTTAGTGGGGACCATCAGCTTCAAAATAGAAAAGCCAAACTAGCACTCCACACCCTCGCCCACACCCTCTGTGGGCGCGCCTTCTGAGAACACAAATACCACGTTTTTGAGGCCACCTTACAAAGCTCTCTGAAAAGTGGTCAAGGCAGAGGAAAGCCAAGCAACAGGATTCTATTCTTCCTGGAATTGCCCATGACAGTGTGTGGGTGAACACCTGAAGCTTTTTCCCTAAGCCACTGCTTTGCTTGCAAAGCTGCTGTGAATCTTAGAGACAAAAGAAAACTAGAGGAAAATGAGAATTTTATAGATCGTGCATTAAGCTTGCGTTTGCGATTATTTGAAACTTTTGGTAATTTTGCAGAATCAGGAAACTAGCGAAGTTCTTTTTGAGAGAGGGCTTCTTGTGGCAATTGCTATTCTCTGTGAGCCAACCTGTTATGATAAAGGTAACATTTGAGAAATTAATATGAAGTTATAATTCAGTGGTATATGGAATGCATCCAGAATCTATCCCATGTTATGTAGGATGTTCTGCATTTTCAGAACGGATATTTAGAAAGAGTACCTCTTGAGAGGCTGCCATTGATTAGCTCTGTATCCTCGGATGAGTGAGATCACCTCTTGGGGTCTCCTGTCCTTGTTAGTTAAGGGTGACCCGAAAGGCCCTGACATTGCTTCAGGCACTCCAATTCTAGATCTTCTAGCTCTGGGGAATGTGGCTGGCTCTTACTTACCCTGCTCCCTTGTTGGCTCTTCCTTTTTGCTGCCAATGCCGGGGTGAGGGTCCCCACAATGTGTTCCACAGATCAGTATTGGGCCTGAAAATGCACAATCCTTCCACTCAGGGGACACATCTGCCTGTTTCAGTGATGACTGTCCTTCCTCTCATTTTGGCCTAGTTCGTTTTCCTCACCTATGTGCTCGGAGTGGCCTGGCTGGGCGTGTTTGGTTTCTCAGCGGTGCCCGTGTTTATGTTCTACAACATATGGTCAACTTGTGAAGTCATCAAGTCACCACAGACCAACGGGACCACGGGTGTGGAGCAGATCTGTGTGGATATCCGACAATACGGTACTTCCTTCTAATTCACCCCTCCCCCAATTAATTCATTGTCCTCTCATGCATATGTCTGGACCTAATTATTACATGAGCATCCTTTTAATTGTCATGATCTGTTTCATCCCTTCTATCAGTAATTTTATACTTTTCCCTTCAATATGCTGTTTTCTGGGTGGAAACATCAGGGAGGCTTTTAGCTTGCTAGGTGTCAAGATTTCGTTAGGTTTTCATGTTTGTTTTTTTTTTTTTTTTTTTTTGAGACGGAGTCTTGCTCTGTCACCCAGGCTGGAGTGCAGTGGCCGGATCTCAGCTCACTGCAAGCTCCTCCTCTCGGGTTCACGCCATTCTCCTGCCTCAGCCTCCCGAGTAGCTGGGACTACAGGCACCTGCCACTTCGCCCGGCTAGTTTTTTGTATTTTTTTAGTAGAGACGGGGTTTCACTGTGTTAGCCAGGATGGTCTCGATCTCCTGACCTCATGATCCGCCCGTCTCGGCCTCCCAAAGTGCTGGGATTACAGGCTTGAGCCACCGCGCCCGGCCTGGTTTTCATGTTAAGTGTGTAGTAAAAGAAGCTTTTCATAATATGAAACTACTTCATAATGCAGTTCAATCAAAAAAGACTTCTGGACCTCCACTATAAAAAGATTATATTTTTTCTTTATTTTCAGTTTTATAACATCCAACTTTCCATTCAAAATAATATTGCACACATTGTATAATTCAATTAATTTGCATATCCAACTCCTCAAATCTGGTCTTTTTAAAATGACTAACTGCTTAAACTTCATCTGTACTGAAAAAGACAACGTTAGATCCAGACATATTTTAAAGTCATCAGAACATACTCTTTAAAAAATCGTCAGCTGTTGGAAACCAGTTCAAGCATTTTCTAATGAGTGAGATCCTTACAATAGGGATCTAAGGTTGGTTCATTGTGACAAGCCCCAGAAGAGACCACTGGCTCCTCCTGTCAATTAATTTGGGACTTGACTTTGCTGCTGAGTAAGAGAGGGCAGCATCCTCAGGGAGGAGTCTAATTACTGCTTCCAGCCACGATGGTAGGAAATCTTTTCTTGGCAGAAACAACCAGGGGGTGGGGGGAAAAGCTTTCATCAGAATTGAAGAGGAAATAACTGTCCTTCCAGAGCTTTTCTGAAGAGAGATGACTATTTCATTTCTGCTGTTTTTCTCATGTGGCTTAGTCTCAGCATCTTACCTTACAATATAATACTACATTTGCTTGAAACTACCCATCAGACTAATCTCTTCTCACAATGACCAAGGCTAAACAACACTGTTCTTTATGATAGAGCTAAAAGCGGAGCCTAAAGTTGGCTGTTAAAGTATTTGTAAATGAATATCTAAATGTATATCATTCCCCTACTCCTTAAAAATGTTTTGCCACAAATTTTTGGTAATCAGCAATCATCTTTTTAAATCCTCTATATTTGCCTATGTATTGTTATAGTTAATGGTTTCACTGACAATTTGGGGCAATTTCCCATGCTTCTGAGGTATAAAGATGTACTCTTAGCCCGTGTCAAGGATGAAAGGAATAAGGACTTTTCTTCTTCTAACACTCCTTACCTCCTAGGAGTGTTTAAGCACAAACTTATGCATTAGAGGGGGAAGAAAGCAGCAGCCCACTGGACAATTGTCATTGCAGAGGAGCCTCAGGGTTACAGTGAGAGAGAAATCATAGACTCTGCTTGTCCCACCCTCTAGGGTAAAGGACAGTAGTGTTTTTCTTTTTAAAAAATTTCCAGCCATACGCGGTGGCTCACACCTGTAATCCCAGCACTTTGGGAGGCTGAGGCGGGTGGATCACGAGGTCAGGAGTTCAAGACCAGCCTGGCCAAGATGGTGAAACCCCGTCTCTACTAAAAATACAAAAATTAGCCAGGCGTGGTGGCGGGCACCTGTAATCCCAGCTACTCGGGAGGCTGAGGCAGAGAATCGCTTGAACCCAGGAGGTGGAGGCTGCAGTGAGCCAAGATCACGGGAGTCCACTCCAGCCTGGGTGACAGAGCAAGACTCTGTCTCCAAAAAAAAAAAAAAAAATTCCAATTTGATTTTCAATCCAAAAGTATTTTCTAATATATTTATAAGACATAATAAAAATGAATATAAAAATAAAGACAAAGTACAAATCCAGAGTTTATTGGATTCCCACAAACATAAATTACTCTGTCAAATTGTAATTTGTTTCCGAGTGTATACTTGCAGTTTTGGAACTCCTGGCAGACCACTAACAGAGCTTGGACAGCAAGGCCACAGACCACAACATTCATGAGGAAATGTATTTTGACCTCAATGTGATAAAATGCTTTACGAGGGGGTTGTCTGCAGTAACTATAGGGAAAGTCTGGCTTTGAAAATTAATCTTTACAAATATGAACTTCCAAATATGAACCCTCACTGAATAAAGCACAATTTGTAGGGGAAAAAAATATCAGGCTGTTTAGATTTCTTATGGACTAGTTGGCTTTGCTTTTGGCCTATTGTTCAAATGGGGCTATTTATTCCAAAATGCTTGTTCTGCAGACAGCAGATCCATCAATTCTTAATGAAGGAACATAGCCTACAATTACACTGTAACTGGCATCCAAAGTGGTGGGGTCTATTAAGAACATGAGGCACTGTAGTTTGTACTAACATCCTATTGGGGTTCATTTTACAGGTATCATTCCTTGGAATGCTTTCCCGGGAAAAATATGCGGCTCTGCCCTGGAGAACATCTGCAACACAAACGAGGTAAACTCATCACAGTTCAGAGGGCTCGTAAGAATAACCCTTGAATATTAGGCTGAGACAAGGGTTCTCCTAGCTATAGAAAGAGCGAGAGAGATGGTTAAAATGCTATTAAGGAAAGCTCCTTGTTTAGACTCTTTAAGATTGAGCTATATGTAACCATCACTATTCAGCCATTTTTGACCTACAAAAATGGTCACTTCATATGGTCCAACCCATTTGGTGAGAATCCTTAAGAAGTGGAGAGCTTTTCCTTTGGGCAATAATTTAGAGGTGAACCCAAACCTACAAACCTAATAATATATCTAGATTCTTCTCTCACCTCTTCAGAAAGATTTTCAAAGTGGAACACCTGTCACAGAACACATGTAAGTTAATTTTCATAGAGGAGTCCCTCTGTTTCGTAGAGGAATTTGTGTATATGCCCAATTTTTAATAAATGAGGCCACAGTTAATCATTTATATTTCTGGAATGACTTGGCTACTTCTCTATTTCTCATTCATTCTTAATAGGGAGTGTATCCTAACACTTTGGTTTAAATTGTCTCAGCCCTAGAACATTCTTCGGTCATTGGCTTGTAACTGTTTATAAATGCATTTGTAGGTGCTTGTATATTTAAGAAAATCCTGGCAAGCTTTTAAAAAGCAGTGAGTTACAGAAATAATCAGCTCCTACCCTATCCAACTTGTCAATTTGTATATCCATAATATGCAGTGGCTTGAAGCAGGGGCTCCCCACCTTGGCTGCACCTTTCAGCCATCAAGGCAGCACTATGTTATACTGATGGCTGAGGCCCAGCCCCTAGGTATTCAGATTTAATTGATTTGGGGGGCAGTCTGGGCATCAGAAAGTTTTTAAAGCTCCTCAGGTGACTCCACCATGAGGCCAGAGCATGAAGAGAAGGCAGGCCTGTGCCCAGTCTTGCAGAGAATAGCTGCAAAGGAGACAGATGAAGCAGCACCCCAGAATGAGTGTAGGCCATTTCATTACACATCAAATGCTTATGTTGGTGCCCTGTTCTTTTGTAGTTCTACATGTCCTATCACCTGTTCATTGTGGCCTGTGCAGGAGCTGGTGCCACCGTCATTGCCCTGGTGAGTAATGGCCCCAAGACCACCCTAGTCTAGCCTCCTCCCTCTAGCCTCTAAATGACAGATTTCCCTTCCAGCTTTTACCAGCCTATTGAAGCCAATGATTCTGGCACTCAACCTTGGTTAACTGGCGCCTGTGTAACTTACCGCATGTAGTTTGCAGGAAGTATTAGTTGGCTGCCTTGGCACCAATTGTAGGTGATGTAATTTGGACTCTGGAAAGAAAAGAGGGTATCAACACCTATCAGCTAGACCAAGCATATTACCTTGTTGCACTGAGCACTTAGCTTCATGACTTCAGTCACACACAAATGAAATGCTCACTTGAGGCATTACCCATTTCTCTTTGCCAAGGATTAATTTACAAGTGGAAATATGCACATATATATACATTTATATAGTTACTCTCATACACAGTAGCTATGTTCCATAAAGTCACCTCAAGCACTGAATTAGCAAATGCTGGACCACTGCTCCTAGGGGAAATACATGGCTAGGTTCCTGTGAGCCTCTGGTCACATCATTTTCATCAACGTATCAACACATAAGCTTGTTTTGTGTGTTTCTGTGTAAATACACCTTATTTAATATATATTGTTGATTAATATTGAATTCATGTGAATGAAGCTGCTCTAATGAACATTTTCTCTGGTCAGGCAGTTTGCAATCTTCTTGCGCTTAGGGACTCTAGACAGCACTATGCTTGGGAGCCATTTTAAGCAGCAAAATCACCCACAAAAAAAATGTTAAAAATGTGGCACTAAATATATTTCGAGTATACTTATTTACAGTCTGAGAGCTGAAACAAGAAGGCAGCGTGTTGCCTTGTTCAACCTCAGTTAGGAATGTGCATACTGGGCAACTCAACTTTCACCGCTCTGCACATGTCTGCTAATAACTGCAAAAGAAGTGCCTCAAGTATTAAGGGTTACAAATTAATCTTAGCAAGTAGGCAGTCACAAATATGGAATCTACAAGTAGTGAAAACCAACTGTATAAACACACGCTCTTATGTATGTATATGTTTGTACACATGTAATTTTGGAGGGCTTGGTTTGTGATTTGAGGAAAACCAACTAAGACTGGTAGAGCAAGGGGAAAATCTCAGCTGCTTGTAAATTAGTCATTCCCAGTTTTTCTGACCATTAAATCATTCCTTCCCCTTAGAATCTATGAAAAAAAACCACCTGTAAAATCATGGGGGTGACCTGTTCTTTTGGTTGAGCAACAGGTAGGAAAGATGACTGCCTGCTGCTGAGCAGATGGTTTTGGAAAGATGAGGGGATTAAGGCATTTAGCTTCATCCTTCTCATGCTGTTGACCCAGCTCTCTGTCTTGTTATTCTTCAAACACATCCAAGTACTTTTAATAAACTTAGGGAAGAACCAATGACTTACATTGTACATATGTGATGAGAAAAAGTTTGTGTGTGCTAGATAGGAAAATTGTCTCTTGTGATTTTAAGTGGGGAAAAAAAAGAAACACCTTAGACTATGAGCAGGCACCCATCCCCACCCAAGTTTAGAAGTGTCATGGCATTGGCCCTCACTGCCTGTATCTTACTGTCCTGTTTTGTTCTCTTCCACCAGCTGATCTACATGATGGCTACTACATATAACTATGCGGTTTTGAAGTTTAAGAGTCGGGAAGATTGCTGCACTAAATTCTAAATTGCATAAGGAGTTTTAGAGAGCTATGCTCTGTAGCATGAAATATTACTGACACTCCAGACTAAAGCAGAGTCTAGGTTTCTGCAGTTTTGTTACAGTAATTTGTAAATAGCTTTAGTAAACTCATCTTGCATGGTAGATTAATAAGATGACTTACTGTACATGAATTACACAATAATGAGATCTGGCTATTTCCACATTTTGAAAAGGATTCAGTTATTTACTGACACTGGTGAGCATCCTCTTTAAAATAATGTTCTCATACTTAAACTTTAGAGAGCAATATCTTTAAATGAAGTATTAACACTTTGGAATAATAACATTTTCTGTTATTTTTGATTGCTTGATAACCAGTTTCAATGATGAAAATGAAAACAAGTGCTGAAGATGAAATGGATTTAATCTGGATTTTGTTTTGTCACACCTTCTGGAAAATACTTTGCAAATATGTTCTAAATTTAAAACAATTTTTTTATGATCACATGGTTCACTACTAAATGACCCTCAAATAAGCCAGATGAAAATTTAAAGAAAAAGGTCACCCAGTTCTCTGAAAAAAAGGATTTATATGTGGATATTTTTCCCCCCCAACAACACAATCATTCCGTTAGAGCCCACAAAATTGGTAACCTTAAATTGTGTGTTTTGGTAAGTAATAACTGTTTCCTCATAGCTAGTTCTCAAGCTGCATGTAAGATTTTAACGGGAAGAGAAACTAGGCCTGGACCTGAAGGTCTCAAATATGTTGAGAAGGAAGTATGAACTATAAGGAACTTGAGATGTAGATTTATTTTGCAGGAAATACAAGGAAAATAGGAAAGAAGTGTTTGCCGCATCAAGTGTAAAGAATGATACTGAGGATTTTTGCATTTTATGAAATGAAACGGCATTTACAAAATGAAAAGTGTAGTTTCACAACTAAATTTTGTTAACAGAGAGACTGCATGCTTTGCTTATAGTTCTTAATTTTGGTTTTGACATTCACTTAATTTTTTCCATGTTAAATATGTAGTTTAATTATTTACTCAAAATAAACATTGTTCATGCTTTTAGGCCTTTGGGGGAATTGATTTATCTACAGGTAGAAAATGTCTTTGCACACACTACACTTATTTCAACTATACAATGTGCTCCCGAACTTCCGCATCAATCTTTAAAATTACTCTCAAAATGGTTAAAAAAAAACAAAAACAAAAACACCCTCTTGTATTTCATTTTTGCTTTTTCTTAACAATACCTTTGGCCATTTTTTTCCAGTTCACTATGTTTGTGTACTAACTTTTCTTCAGCCTTTTAATGCGAAGCCAACTAGTAGAGCATGCTTTCAGGATTTGACAGCTCTGCTAGTAGAGCGAGTATTAATACAGAATAACCTTCGCCCCCTTTAAAGTCAAGTCCGTCTAATCTAACTAGCGCCTCGCTTTGCCTTCTCACATGCTCACTAGCCATCATGCTCACCCTTCTCTTCCAGATCCACTTCCTCATGATACTGTCTTCTAACTGGGCTTACTTAAAGGATGCGAGCAAAATGCAGGCTTACCAGGATATCAAAGCAAAGGAAGAACAGGAACTGCAAGATATCCAGTCTCGGTCAAAAGAACAACTCAATTCTTACACATAAATATTTGCCAGAGTGTTTCGACCGACGTATTTACAGCTCTGACAAATCATCAGACAGCTGCTCTGCAGTACAGATGTGTATCCCACCAAACTAATGTAGATGTACAAACACTTCACTGTCTGTCTCAAGCTGCTGGGATGTATCTCTAGGAAAACCTTCCAGTGGGTAAATCTTTTTCTTTAGAACAAATATTGGAGGTTTCATGTTAGCCATTTTAAAAGGCAACACTTTGGGAATCTGTGGTGGCATGTTCACTTTTATTGCTAGGGCAATTCTACCAAGACACTAATGGAATATGTCACACCCCTTGATAGGGACCTGTGACATGCCAGCATCAAGGGGTAACACCATAAATTCATATATATGCCATCTGTCCTCAAATAAGTGTTATCTACATAGGAAATAAAATGGAATTGATGTAAAGTTCCATTTCTGACAGCTGACATTTATTAAGCTTTGGATCAAAGATAATGTGATTCTTATGACTGACTTTTCAAATTAGCTTTTCCCTCCCAAGTCCAGGACCCTTTAATTTCCTGAGTCAATCAGAAATATATTTTTCAATAATGCTAAAATTAGCTACAATTCTGCTGACCCTACTATTAAACAATCTGGATTCTGGACTCATTGACAAGCTTTCCAGAAGCAATTTTGTAACAGATTTCATTTTAACAAAATACTGATTCAATTTTCATTATTCTTGGGAAATGTCAGCTCTGCCTTAATGAGTATTTGCTTTGAATTTCTAAGAATTTATATCATAACTAGAGACCCAAATATCTTTCACAGAATTTTGTTCCATAAATGTTTTTAATTAAGAAGTGTTACCTTATTAAAATGACCACCATTCTAAACCATTTTTCAGTGGTCTGGATACTAAGTTTACAGTTTCATACCAACTATCTAAAACCTAATTGCAAACTGACCACAGACCTCTAACCTCCTGCTTTTACAGACTTGAATACTTAAGTAATTTAAATTAGGGTTGGTATTACATTTTTTCTTATCTAAATCTTAGTTTCCTGGAATAAAGTTTGATGTTCAGCAAGAGAACTGCTTGAGTTTAAGCCATTTTCAAAAGAAACTTGCCTTCTACATTATTGTGTTCCAGAACATTAAGTGACTGTAGGTACTGGGTATTAGTGATGGTAAACTTTGTGTTGTTCTTTATGAAATGATTCATATTAACTGTTGGGTGCATCAGTGCTTTTCAAAGGGGCTGCTTACTATAGGGTTAACTATGTATATTCATTGTTAAGAGTTAACTTGTGGTTTGGCTGTTTCCTGGATTTTATAACATATACATGTGCAGAAATGTATTCAAATGAAAGGAAGCATACCTTTATTAAGATGCTATTAAAATTGAACATCAAGTATAATATTTCATTTGGATTCTTTTTTTGGTTAATACCTAAAAATGCCTATTTGGGATTTTTTTTTTTTAATTAAGAGAAGCTCTCTTCTTTGTAGAACAGTTGTTCCAAAATAGCTTAGTGTTTTGTTTTCCTGTTGCATGACAGATTTAACTATTATTTCCAGCAGTGGAGGTGCTGTCAGAGTCCAGTGTTCTAGAAGAGGCAGTGTCTAAAGCCTAATTTTACTTTTCTAATTCTGGTAGCTATTACCAGGAATTTTTGGAAGTTTTGTTTAAGTAGTCTAATATTTTTTATGTAAAGAGCATTAAATTTTGCTATGTATAAATTTTTGTAACCTAACAGTGAATCAATATTTTCTATCAGTGCCAAGGGCTTCCTGTAGTTCTATTCAAGTGTTACAATAAATATTTGTAGATAATAGTCGATACTTGTGTATGCTTATTTTAAATATCTATTTAGGTGGAAATAGTTGTGGATGTACTAAGAGTAATGAAATAAAATTATAGCTTCATTCACTTGCCTTTTTACCATACATAAATCCTATCTTTGTCCTCAGTATGGTGTCACTTTTGAATAATGTGCATAGTCAAGATTTCACATTGGTATGGAAATCAAGTCTGTGAGTGCTACTTGGTTTATTTCTGGCAAAAATCTTTTCAGCAATTTAAGAAAATATTATATAATCCACTGGGCTGTATTGGGCATAAAAGTGCCACTAGCACTTCTGTAGTTCTCTGTGTAAAGTAAGAATTTTTCTGAGTAGTTTTTCAACAAATAAATGCCATCTACCTATAGGATCAACGAGGCTTAAACTTGGGCAAAGTAGAAACAAAATAAGAGCATGTGTGTAGTTATTTTTCAAACCAAAGGTACAAAAGTCTATTGATTTATTCTGGAATATAAAAAAACCTAGTTCTAACGGTTGACTCTCTAGAGTAGCAGAGCTAAATACGTTACTTAGGATTTTATTTTATCATCTGTTTAAACTCTTATCTGTCAACATGATTATGCATTTGGATTCTGTGCATCTGACCTTTCTTAGTGAGGCCCAGCCTGTGTCACTGTTGACACATGGCCATTCCTAAATGAGGTGCTGATTCTAGATCATCACCCTTTGTTCACGCATGGCAGGAGAACAATCAGGAGCTCAATTCGTGTGCTATTTGTCACCCTACTTAGTATCTTCTGTTTAAGTGGCATTTTGTGCAATTATTTAAGTCACATGAGTCAACAGAGGAAACTGTAAAATAATGGTTAGATAAAACCACAAGCAGCCTCTTAATTATCCACAGTGATCCTGCCACAAAACCTAGGACCCTTTAGAGGGTTGAGTAGAGATTTTTTTCCAGTTCTGACTTGTAAAACTTGACCTTTAAGAGATGAAAATGAAGTCAATTATAGGGAAGGAGCCCATTCATTTAAAAACAAACGAAATACTTGAAGCCCATTCATTAAGTATGAGGACCAAAGATTCCATAATAAAGATGCTATCTCAGTCTGTTCCTGCCACTATAACAAAATAACTTAGACTGGGTGACTTATAAAGACCAGAAATGTGTTTCTTACCGTTTGAAGCTGGGAAGTCCAAGATCAAGGCACTGGCAGGTTGGATGTCTGGTGAAGGCCCGGTCTCTGCTTCCAAGATGGTGCCTTGTTGCTGTGTTCTCCAGAGGGGACCAATGCAGTATCTTCAAATGGTGGAAGGGCAAAAGGGCCTCACTAGTTCCATTGAGCCCTTTTATAAGGTCACTAATCCCACTCTTAGTCACCTGTGAAAGGTGCCACCTCTTAATTCTATCACACTGGGGGGGTTTAAATTCCAACATATGAATTTTGGAGGGACACATACATTCAAACCACAGATGTCAAAAGTAAAGACCAGAGGCAATATCTTACTATTTCTAATGCCTAGAAAAATGTTTTTATGTTCAGGGACAAAACAGGAGTATGCTGAGAAAAATAACCTGTTTTACAGGTAGCAGCCCAACTTTGGAGAGAAAAGAACACAGCTTAAACTTCCAAAATGTAGGCCTGGAGTTGACCAATAAGATAGATTGACCAATAAGATAGATATACTCATTTAAAAATTTAAGGTAAAAATGAGGTTAAAAGCCAGTTCCTTTTATTATAATGAATGAGAAATACTATGACTGGAGAAGAGGTTTCACGTGACTAGATTATTCTTGGTTCACACACTGTGGTATCAAAATTATGAAAAAAAAAAAAAAAAAAACCACACTGGATTACACACATTTTTATTGAGTTTTGTCTGATGATAGAGAAACACTTACAAAGGGGTAAATGTTATGTAACTTCTCATGGTATGTAAGTTAGAAGCTGGGCAGCAAACATGGTTACCAAGAGTCATCTGGTTCTTCATGAGAAAAGCCTGTTAAACTAAATTAGGGAAAGACAAAAATTAAAATGTAAAATTTTGTGTCAAGTTTATTTGCTATCTTCATAATGTTCTCAATTCCTTCCCTGGGGGGTTTCTGCCCTAGCTTACAATTTATATCAGGATCAATTTCACAAGTTAAAAAACTCAGTCGTTTTTATAGTCAGTAATTTTGACTGATTCAATAACTTCTTACAGGCAATCTCAAACATCTAACCGTTTCTCTTGGCTGACAAAATGAGCAATTAACAGTTTGTGTATGAAACAGTATGTAGGGAAAACAGGTACCTTTCAACTTTGTCACTAGATTGCAGCGTGTCCACTAGGGAGCCTTCTTGGACCATCTTTTTTGAGCTCTGATTACATGGAGGGGGTGGAAAATTTTGAAATTAGATATGCATTAATTTTATGAAATACTTTTCTCTAAGAACCATTTTTGAAATATATATGTAATTTAAAAGTCTAAAAAAGAGGTGACTTTTAAACATGAAATTTAGCAAGCACATCAAAATAAACTATAGGGTATGCATTTAACACCCATATTACTACAGACTTACATAAAATATTAATGTCAGTACTAATGCATTTGTTATATGATAGATCTTTTCTTCCTTGTTCTTAATGAGCCACCCCAACTTTTAAAAACTCTTAAATCTTTTACCTTAAGCAAAAAAGCTATGAGTTTTTGTCAAAAGAGTAGAATATTTAAAAGACTCAAGGTTCCATTTGAACTTTGGATTTTCTATACTTTTCACCTTTTTGTCTTCAATGGAGAAGATGGATTCCCATCCCAAGAAGTTAAACCACGGAAGCCCTGGATGTCCCCCACCCACAGATTGCCCTGTCCATGGCACTGGCACCTTATCTGCTGACTGCTGGTCTTGCTCCTGCTGGATGATTTTCATGTATTTCTCTAAAGGGTTTTCACTGTGAGCAGATTTGTCTTTCATTTCTTGATTACTCATTTCTAATTCATTTTCCATTTCTAATTCATTTTCTATTTCAATCTTCAGTGATTCTTCAATCATCCTCTATAAAATAGGCACCAAAACAGATAATACACAAATATATTTGTAAAACTTTATGTATTTTAAAAATGCACTAATATTAATCCCGATCCTTGAAGTATAGCCTGTGTGCCAGAGGACTAATTTTTAAAATTGAAGTCATTGCTATCATCAAAGGAAGACAAATATGTCATCTCAAGGAAGGTATTAATCGGCAAGTGTCCTGTGCTTTAGACTTGAATTAACCAGAAGTCCAAGGAACATTCATATGTTAGAGTAATTAAAGCAAGACTTAGCAGGCATGTTAAGTGGACAGAGTAATCCATCTGCTAGGACCGAATCGGGACACAGAAGGCAAGAAGAGAACTAGAGGAAGGAGGAAGGGAATGTGTGCCCCTGGAAGCAACCATGGACTGGCAGCCATCTCCTCCCTTGGGTTCTAGTCCCAGCTAGCTGACACTGACAGCCTCTTCTTTAAACCCTGTTTTCAAAGCAAAGTTCTGCAGCAAAGCACAGTCTACCTTTTTTACAGGCTTGTTTTAAGGATCAGATGAGAATGTACAAAAATTACCTTCAAAAACCATCCTTTACTACAAAACTCCTAAGCTGCACATTCTGTGCAGCCTTTCTCACCGTCTGTAAGACCAGGAGAGGACAGGGATGCCTTTTAAGGCACCTGCCGTTCCTCTGACTTTGTACACCAATTGACTCCCCTCCCTGAGCTCAATGTACTTACGAAAGGTGTACAACGGAGCAACCAGTACAGAAAATCAAGTCATACTTATTACCCTTTCCTGATACAGTTTTTCTAGTTCTCTTCGTTCCCTTTCTAAAACTTCTTGTAGATTACTCTGCCTTCTTTCTTCTCTCTGCCTTCGTTCTTTCACTTGCTGTTCCCGTATTTTTTCTTCTTCCTTTTGTTCTTCAATTTGTTTCTGATCTACACCTAATAGGACAGAAAATAAAGAGTAGCTTCCAGTATCAGACTGTTCAAATGAATGCAGGACCAGTCTGCAGAAGCCCTTGCCAAGACCCACGGAGACTCTGCTTGGCTTTTAGTTGACTCTGTGACCTGCTTCAAGTCACTGTTTCATTTTCACTCACTTCAAGCCCCCAACCCCACTCCTTGAACTGCACCCTACTTCACTTGGCTAAGACAAATAACAAGTCATCCTCACCATGACCAACTCCAATTGTCCTCCCTCCATGTCACATGCTCTCATCTTCTTCACAGATCTCCTCCCTCCTTTCCAAGGCAAACCCTGCATTTCTGCCTCTGCCTTTGATTGTAATCCCTCCCCTATCTTTAGGACCCTGACTGAGCCATTAATCCCTATTTCTGTACACAGTAGTTTTAGAAGTCTTACTCCCATAAAGATGCTCAAGTCTGTCCTACCCCAACAAAACAGAACAGAAATCACACCACTGCCCTCCCCCCACCGGCCATTCCAGCCATCTCACTGCTCATTCCCCACTTCCTCCAAACTGACAGCAGCCCTTCCTTGGGTTTTAGCGATCACTTGTATATGGATCCTTTCCATATCTCTTCCTCTACTCCTGATCTCTTTCCCTAGCCTCATGTCCACATTTCTGATAGTTCCCTGTCATCCGCATGTGGAAACCCCACAGCACCAGCTTTGTCCTGAGCGTGATCGTCCCAGTCCTTCGATCATACTCTTTCTACCCTCCAACCACTCAGCCACCAGCGCTTGCAGGTTCACACTCCCTGTCCTGTGGCTGCAACAGGGGCCCTTCTCACCATCTTCCTGGACTACTGAAACAGCTCAGTCAAGGCTCTCCCTGAAGCCGGTCTCTGCCTTCCAACAACCTGTGGTCATCTGCACCAGTCATTTCCTGACAGGAAGATGTGGATCTGCTGTGTGTGCAGCATCTCCACTCTGAGTCCAATGCCATGGTAGTCCAGGCTCTGACAATCTGCCCTTTTCTTTCCAGACTGATTTCCTACATCACCACCAACTTTGTACTAGAAATATTTCATCTGTACCAACCCACTCACTGGGGCCTGGCCATGGCTGTATCTTCCTTGCTCAGCATTCACCTTCACTGTCTCCTCAGTCTGTAGCACTCCCTTGCTCTCACAAAGTCTGAAATGCTGTTCAAGACCCAACTGAAATGCCGCCACCTCCTTATTCCTGAAGTGACAAGTAACCACTCCAGCATCTTACTTGCAGGATATCTTGTACCTGCTTTGTCAAAAACTACACATATTTGTTTCTTCCACTTCTATTCCTTCCAGGCAAGGCCCATATTTTAATTACTTGTCTGTTCTCTCTGCATCTTGGCACAGGTCCCTACATCTCAAAAGTTTAATTAGACCCCAATCCCAGAGACAATTATGCTGACCTTTCTCTTCTGGCTCTGACCCATAACCTACATTTTTTTTTTTTTTTAACCCAAGCAATGCTAATAAGCAGAAAAATTCATAGGTTCAGCAGAGGACTTTGAACCTTTTTGCTGTGCCTTGTTCTAAAGCGATCAGCAGGAACTGAGTTTTACCAATAGGAGAGAAGCAACACAGTTTCTTCTCTCTCTCCCCGCATCTCTTCTGAATCCTTCTCATGAAATTAAAATACCAGAGGAGATAGTTGATCATTTCCACAGGCAGAAATGCAACTTCCTCCTTGCTAGAAGAAAAAATGGTTACTCCTAAACAAGATCGCTCTCTTATATGGAATAGTAATCTCAAAATAGGAATGTTGTTTAAGCACCAATTACAAAATAAAGAGGAAGAGTGAGCTGCTTCTCTGCTCTGGTGTATATTTGGTAGTTGCAGGGTAGTATACAGAAACCTCTTTGACACAAGGGGAAAGAAAGGAAGTATGTCCACGGGGCACCTCTGAGACACCAGATTTCAGACTTTTTGAATTCCCTTTGTGCCCAGATGAAGAGGTGAAATGACAAATATAACAATTTCTCAATAACCAAAATGTCACTCACCATGCTGCTTAATAATTTTTAAAGCCAATATTATAATCTATGTTGCATCTCAGTGGCAGAACACCTAGTTACTCAGCTGATTTCCCTTATCCTATCACATTATTTGTATTCCCTCGCTCAGGTCTGTGCCAAATGGGTGCCTGTAGACACTCCCTCTTGTGGCCGCGGCCCCTAGTCCCTCCCTCCCTGCTGCGGTCCTGGGTGATGGCCTGCTGACTATCTGCCTCCCCTACTAGAAATCCAGGAAGGTGAGGGCTTGAGCTACAGGCTCAGCCCTGAGCAAAGTGCCCAGCAGAGAGAAGGCTCTAGATCAAGTCTCACTGAACACTTTCCAAAGCAGATTTACTCTGGAATCAGCAAAATCAACCCTCTCAAAATCTCTTGCCTCTTTCAGTAATTTTATACGTTCCTGAGTACCATGACTAAAATCAAGAAACTGCTAACGGGTTTTGGGTATGTTTTGGGTATGATGTTTTTCCAATGTTTGGGAGGGACTAAGAGGTGGCTTTACTTGAGAAAATTCCTTTCAGCTTTGAGGATTAAACACTTGGTCCAAGAAGAAAAGGACCTGGCTGTTGGCTGAGCCCTGGAACAAAGCACAAAGCTCCCATGGCTCTCTTGCCATCTCCCTTCACCCCCAGTGAGGGAAGTAGGTAATCTGGAGAAGAGGAAAGAGGAAGTGGGCCAGACAAGAGAAGTCTGATGGCCAGTTTTCCTCTAGTGCTAAGCTAACTTGGTGTCATAGCTTTTCCGAAGATTGAAATACAAAGTTTTTCTGTCCTAATTTCTTATGACACAAAGGAAACAAGTAGATAGAAAAATAAATAATATTTAAATGTTACAATCACATTAAAGATATATGATAGGAGTTAATTATTACTTCAATTTTTCACGGTGATTTCCCAAAATGATAAGGTCCCCATGGAACAGTTTTTGTAGAAGAGTCTTGGAGAAAAGTCCAACTACTATTCCAGGCACTGAAGAGTTAATGAAAACACTTTTTAAGCAACTGGCCTGAGAAGCTAAATGAGAAGCCTTTTCTTCCAACGTGTCCTTTCCTCAGCACTGTCTTTACATGTTCACGTGGGAATTACTTCAGAAATGTTGTTAACAATATAATGCCACTATAACTCCCCAACCCAAGATTTTGACTAATTTACACCTACAAGAAGACTTCAGTGATACATGAAATAATTCACAGAGCACACAGACTGGTATTTAGTATGCGACCCTGCTGACTGTTAGTTCAAAAAAAGAACTTACTTGGGTGCTGATATGAGAGGGGCACAGCAGCTGCAGCAGCATCCACATGAGGCATATCCCCGGCAGGAGAGAGCCCATCCATTTCCAACTGCCTTGGCCCGTTCCCTGCAGCTGCATGAGGCACAAACAATTATCCCATGAGTCCTTAATAATAACACCAAGACAAAGAAGGGCAGTGCAGTGTGGGGGCAACTGACTGGAGAACGGGAACTGAAGCCAAAGTAACTGGGTGTGCCCTTTCCTAACAGGATTCCATGAAGTTCCCAACATAACCACTTGCCAACGTATTTGCTTGTCAGAGTGTTTTTGTACTTGAAAGAATTAACTTTGTTTACAAAATTAGATTCGTTACCCAACAGGAAAATCAACCCAGTGACAGTGAAGAATTCAATTGGCTTGCTGATAATCATTTGAATTCCATTAAACTAACAATGATTTAACACAAAGACTTTAACAAATATTCACAAAATTTACCAAGCCCTCTCATTTAACTGTTCAAAATATTACATTTTCAGATTTGAAGATGAAGTTTACAAGGCTAACCAACAGCTTATATACAAATATAAAGAAAGAACCTTAGAGATGATAGGCTCTACATGCTTATTTTACACTTACAAAGTGGCTACAAAGTGAGACAGTCTAAGGCAGAGCCATAGCCAGGACACGAGTTTCTGGACTCTTAATATTCTTTTATCTCCATTCTTTTACTAAAAATGAGGTTTTGTAAATCTGAGGCAATCAACAGAATCAGTAAATTTAGAAAATAACGTCCTTACGCCAGGCACGGTGGCTCATGCCTGTAATCCCAGCACTTTGGGAGGCCGAGGCGGGCGGATCACTTGAGGTCAGGAGCTCAAGAGCAGCCTGGCCGATATGGTGAAACCTCATCTCTACTAAAAATACAAAACAACTAGCTGGGTGTGGTGGTGTGTGCCTGCGGTCCCAGCTACTTGGGAGGCTGAGGTAGATGAATCGCTTGGACCTGGGAGGAGGAGGGAGGTTGCAGTGAGCCAAGGTCAGACTACTGTACTCCAGCCTGGGCAACACAGACAGACTCCATCTCAAAAAAAATATAAATAAACGTTGTATTCTATAAAAAGGTAAAAATAAATTAAGAAAAATCACTTATTTAAAATCTGATAATTATTTAAAATCTGATGTTAATAGTTCATTTATAAGCTAAAAAATTAGCTCAAACTCTGAAATTATTAGTCATACTGAAATTTTTAAAAAGTAAACAGACACATGCATGAAAATCTTCATGAGAGAAAAATGAGGTGATACATCTGTACTTGTGGTTGTATCACAAAATAATAATGACCCAATTTGTAACTGCTTTTCTTTTTAAACCAATGGATACGTTTCACCAAAACTAAGCTTTCTAGATTTTCAACTTATAAAAACTGATACTTATATTTGAACTTACATTCAAAAGATGATTCAAATTCCTCATTATCCTTAAAAGCTAGCTTGTCCACATCTGAAAATTCACTTTTGTCCTGAAGTTCAGTTTGTCTTTGATAAAGACTAGATTGGAAGGATAAAATTCATGAATGTGAAGTTTTAATAATGGAAAACCAAAGAGCACAAGGTGACAAAAAGCCTTTTGTGACTCAAGAAAAGGCTCTGCAAAATTCCTTTTCTCTTTGTCTTGTAAAGAATAGCTCCACCTCACCACCACCACTAGGCATTGTTCTCAGCAATTAATACCTGTTTACTCAGTTACTCCTTGTAACTATTTCATGCTGTGAAGTAGATACTACAGTTGTTAATAAAGAATAATGTTGTACTCTGAATGCTATTCCTAGGAAATAACCATAAAACATTTCTGAAAAAAAATTCTGCATACTATCAGCATGAACCAGCTGAAGATGCAATACCACAACCTTGAGTGAGCAAAGTGCCCTAATTCAGCATGTGTGTGTCTTATCCTTTTGGCTTATCACCAAAAAAAAAAAAAAAAAAAAAAAAGCTTTAGGACCATGACAGGCCCATGTGGCAGATAACTACATTAACATGCAGATGCCCAGGCTGGAGCCCAGAACTAAGGAGTCAGTTCTCTCTGCTGTGGGGCCCAGGTATGGGTAGGAGTCTGCTCATCACTCAAATCACAGCCTGGCTGACCCAGTGGCCTGTTTCTAAAAACATCCACTCCTTCCTGTTTCAACAATCATACTCTACTCCAGAGCCCACTACCACATTTGGATTTATTTCAATGATATGCAGGTCAGAACCTTATCTGTTTATATTTCAATGCCAAAATATTTTTAAATGACTTTTTAATGATGTGTAAAATTGTTCCAACTTTAGAAATAACCTCCATTTGTTTGCTTTCAGATTTTGTACATTTGTTTTTTATCTTAATAAACCAAGTCTATTCACAGAACCAGGAAGATGCTTATTTACACCAGATTGCATGGTCCATATATCAAGTTTAGCAAATAAGCATTATTCACTTATTTGCTAAAAACAATCTTTTTCCCTCCAGGTAATTTAGATGATTCTCAAAAATGACACATCATTTTGCAATCTGATTGCAAATTCTATACTGCCACATGATCTATAATAATTATCTCCAAAAAAAAAACCCAGTAAAAAAAGTGAAGGCTGATACAGCAAATAACATGATTCAGCTGAAGCTAATCAATCAGAACATTATACTTACCCCACTTTCTGCTCCGTAGGGCTGGAGACGGGAGGGATGGAGAGGCTGTGCCTAGACTCAGTGGGTGATGGTAGGGGCATTCTGTCAGGACAAGGACTGGGGGAAACAACGTGTGATCTGCTCAGACCTAAGGTGCAGAAAGAACCAAGGAAAGAATATTATCAATTGCATGGAGAAGATACCAACGTGGTTTCTAAAGAGCTCTATTAGTTTGAAAATAAACTGTTATCCTCACAAAAAGCCAACTATGATGCATAAGATCCACAAAACTAATGATTCAAGCACTAAATTAAATTGCAGTGGCAATAATAAAATGCATGAAACCAACAGGCAGCAAAGGAAAGGCGACTATCACTCTCTAAACAGTTCTGTGTGCCAAGCAAACACCAGACCTTGCCACTCTGGCCCGGTGACCCTCACAGCAACCCGTGTCGTGGGCAGGGTGGCTACCCAACTCCAGAGCACCCCACAACCCTTTGTGCGGGTGGCTTACCTTCTAGATACATTTCACTTTCGAGGCTTCTTTTTGCTTTTGGAAGGGGTGTGGAAGAGAGGCGTCTGGAGGAAGTGCCCCCGTGGAGCCTCGAGGCTGCACTGCCTGTCAGTGCTTCCAAGACGTCATTCCTTTCTTCTTTAAGTGTGCCCACTTGAGGCTGCTCACAGACAACTCTGTCCTCTCCAAAGATATGTCTTTCCGGGGAACTCGAAGTAATGTTTTTGAAGGCTTCCAGCAAGTGCAGAGATGGTGGGCTCTTTGCTGCTAGTGGGCTTTTGGCAGAGTTTTTAATGACTCTCCGATGGTAACTTCTGAAAGCCTTTTCCAAGCGTTCAGCCTCTTGCTGAAGCTCTTTGACCCTTGCCTTAGTATTGGCTACAAACTCAAGGTCAGAATCAGGGGAACTACCCTCCACCCATGCATTTGGACAATTTGTGATCCTTGATGCAACCATACGTGCTAGAACTTTTTCATGTTTAAAAGGACTGTTCAAGAAATCCCCACTTATCTCATCACTGAGAGGCACCATGTTGCCATTTATTAATCCATTGACAGAACGATCGATCACAGACTGCTTTGGATTGCAGTACACTTCATTCTCTAGGGCTGCAGGGTACAAAAAGCAAATTTCAGAAATGAGTGAACAAGGCAGAGAAGAAAATATACTCGAGAATATTATTTTTTTGAAAAATGGAAGAAAGTAATAAGGACAAACTTGCACGTTAAAGTTTCTGAAGCCATGGTAATGATAACCACTAACATTTATTGAGAGCTTATTATACCACCTACAGCTTCATATGTCTTTTGTAACACGATATAATTTCAGAATCCATTATGCACAATTTTGAAATCCACAAGGCTCTGAGAACTGAAAATTTATTCATAATTTATTTGGTGGCAAAGCCTAACCAGACTTGAACTCATTTGGCTGAAAAGTTTGACCTGAACTGATGTAAACCCATTTATAATCTTTATTTATCCCAGCATGAATATTCATACAGTTGACTGCAAAATAATTAATGTGTTTTACTATAGGATGCTGTTCAGAATTCCCAGGGCTAGTGCGAAATCCACAGCATATGGCCTGAGTTTCATATAAGGAAGTGAGGACCTGCATTCACAACAACACTGTGGTCAAGGAACTCTCACTGTTCCGATTTTACAGATGGGGGAACTAAAGCTTACTGAGGCTGGGTCACACGGTTAGCAGGTCTAAGAGCTACTGGGCTTTCCTAATGCAAAGCCAGTGCGTGTGCCCCACTCTCCTGCAATGCCTCCCTGTGATGCTGCAAGAAAAAAGTTTGCCCTCGGCAACACATGCATGCGAAAGGGTTCTATCCTCATTCAACTATTTTTTATTGATAGGAGACTGCTATGACTTCAGCTGTGAGAAGTTTTGCAAACAGAATTGAAAGAAAATGAGGAACAGAAAAAAGAAATGAGTAGAGATAAAAATAAAACAAGTGCTGGTAGAAGAGAGCAAGGAGCTGATAAGGAAAGAATGCAGGTGGGAATGAGGAAGGCTCAGACCTAGTTGAACTGGTAACACGTATGTACTTTCTTTGAGCTTGAAAGCAACTGAAGAAGAAAGTATCTAAACTTCAATATCCTTCTTACGAAGTAGGAAGGGGCAGAGATGCATCCACAGTGAAGACACAATAATAAAATGATACCAATAACCATTTCCTGAGTGTCTTTTATGTCCCAGGTACTGGACTGAAACCCATTTCATTTCATCTTTTTCATCATGGCTCAGTAGGTATTATTATCCCCATTACAAATGAGGAGACTGAGGCCCAAGGAAGTTAAAGTAACATGCCCAAGGTCAAACAACTTCAAAACTGGGGTCCAAAAGAAGAACAGTTCTCTGATTCTGAGGGCAATGTTCTTTTTGCTAAACCACCCTGCTTGTCCTGTATATTTATATATCTATCAAGGAATCCGTAAAACTACTGAATTGGTGTTAACATTGGGGTTACAAATAAAAAAGGAAATCCTAGAATGAATGTGGGGACTTCTATGTCACCACCATGCCTTTCCCATTTGGGGCATGAGGCTCTCCCAAGCCATGAGGCACCTATGAAGCAAGTCACTTTTGCTGATTATCCAGATGGTATTACCAAAGTGGATAAGGAGTTTTACTTCTAAGATGACACATGTTTCTGTGGCTTTTCCTCTAACACAATAATTAATATTCAATAAATTATGATCATTACATTTTCACAGACACCAGAAGCTTTATACACACAAAAATATTTATGGGTTAAAATATCTCTAACCTGTCTGAGTTTGTTTCAGTTGCAATTTTAAATCGGCAACCTGAGTAGTTAACCTCTTTACAGAAGCTTTGTAACCCAGAATCTGGGCCTTCAGCTGTGCAGAATGCTCAATCTGAAAAGATTCAGAATAGGAAAAGAAATCCATGTAAAACAAATCATAGCTTGCTTCAAAAGGAAAAATTCTCTTATCATGTTTGTACTCTTTTTGTTCTGCCAATTTCAAGAAGCTTTATGACAGTAAACAAGAGGGTCCCTATAAAAAAAAAAACACAAGCAGAACAAACAAGTTTTTCACCATCTTTTTCAGTCATATCAAAGAACTCTAGGGCATGCAGGCAGAAATCAGAAGACACAGTGAATGTTTGTAATACTTCTCAGGGTGAGAATCGAGAGATAACAGTGGGTACCATCAGGCACTCAGAAAATTTTATATTTAGGTGAGTTTGCTTTCTTCTCCATTTTATTACTACTACGAATATAAAGTCATATTATCACTGCAAAATTTTCTCAGATGAGAAAGGATACCTTTAGCATATTTGGGAGAGTAATGTTTGATGTTAAAATAAATCTGATTTACACTAGTATGACTTGTGGCAAGTTTACATATCTATGAAGTGTACTGGCATCACACTAGAACTGAAGAAGAGCAATACTCACTTCATCTTGCAGTTGTTTATGCAGAGCTTGCCTGCGGCTTTCGAACTCCTCATGCTCAACCACTATAGCCTTTTCAGCTTTCCGTAGTTCTTTCTGAAAGACTGCAAGTTCAGGAGCTGGCTGAGCTAGGCCTAACAAGGTAAAAAAAATCCTAGTCATTACCAACCTTAAGTTATTTCACTTAACAAAAACTGTTAAAGGGGTTTGAAAGTGTTCCTTTGCTTTGTACTCACGCAATAAATATGATAATAAGTCTATCAAATGAGCTCAGAGCAATCCTGACTCTCAAATTTCACAACAAAAGAATTTAGTGCATGTTAATGCAAACTTTATTACCCTTGGAGCCCTACTCCAAGTAAAAGAACTCTTTCAAATCCTCAAATTAACCTAAAAGCCTGTTTCTCTCCTCTACCATGCACAGAAGGAGCTCTCTATCTGGTCTACCTGTTGATGACAGCCCTGGGATCCAATATGATCTGGGCATCTGACAGCAGCAGTTGGGATCCAAGCAGAAGGCAGATGGCTGTCACAGTCAAGGTCATCTAAGAACCCTTTAATAAAGGTTGACTTATTCAGGGTATGCACAAAGGATGGTGGAGTTCCCTGGGCTAGTAACAGAGCCACACTGTTAGCGCTCCTTGGGCCTTGAGAATCAGGGGAGGGAGAAATTCTCAGCACTGGAGAGAGGGAGGTGGTGCAGAGCACCTGGAAGAGGTCATCACAGGCACTATGACCTCACTTGGCCATGAGGCAGTGGCCAGCCTAGAGCTACTGTATGTAGAGGCTGGTGTCCCCACTGGCCACCAGTGAGAGGGCAAGGGAAGCCTTGATACCACCTAAAGCAGGTTTGCAGAGTTTAATCCAAGAATCTTAATTTTATAAATTTAATTTAATCCAAGAATTAAATTTATAAAATTTAATCCAAGAATATAAATTTAATCCAAGAATCTTAAGTTTACAAATCTTCCCAATTTAAGCCCCCCCTACCTTATACAAGTACAAAGCATAGTTTTATAATACTGACCTAATACAAGTTACTAAAACATGCAAGTCAGAAAAAAAGAAAAATGCATACGGTTTAGGAGACGCAAGTTTTCATTTCTACTCTCTTCTAGTTGTTGTTTAAGTAATTTATTTTGTGCCAGAAGCTCCAGTTTCTCTTCTTTTAGTCGTGAATAATCACTCATCTCTTTAACCTTTTCATTCAGCATATGGTTTTGTTTTGTTATTGCCAAAGACTGTGCTTTGACAGACTCTAATTCAAGCTAAAATTCAAAAAGGAAAATTTACATTTGAATAATGACTTTACAGTACTGCAAAAGTAAAAGCTGGCAGGCTCCTTTAAGCATGGTGTCACAATTTAATTAAGGTCACTGGACAGAAGTCTGACTCTCTGCAGTAAGACTCTAACTACAATAACGAAAATTATCTTCTGCCCTACAGTTGAGGCAGAAGTTTTATAGGTCACCATCCCATGAAGCAAGTCCTTCTAACATTATCATCCCATTTTCCAGAGGCAACCAAGAACCCAACAACAATTACCCATCATAGCAATATATATTTTTTAAATATAAAAAGGTAAGATAAAAATGGCTGGGCATGGTGGTTCACGCCTGTAATCGTTGCACTTTGGGAGGCTGAGGCAAGAGGATTGCTTGAGCTCAGGAGACCACCCTGGGCAACATGGCGAAACCCCATCTCTACTAAAAATACAAAAATTAGCTGGGCGTGGTGGCACATGGCTGTAATCCCAGCTACTCAGGAGGCTGAGACATGAGAATCACTTGAACCTGGGAGGTGGAAGTTGGTTGCAGTGAGCCAAGATCACACCACTGCACTCCAGCCTGGGCGAAAGAACAAGACTGTCTAGAAAGAAAGAAAGATTCTGTAACATGTTGTGAAGTGCTTCCCTTTTCTTAGTATAATATATACCATATTTGAGTACAAAAGCCTGCAAAGTTCTCACATAAGTCAAAGTTGCTAAAATAAATTTTATATACAAAATATGTTGTAAGTACCTAAAGTTCCAGCTTCATCCTTCAGACAGCAAGCACATGAATGAATAGAAAAGTAAAGAAGCAATGATATGTGAAAAATGCACCTCATTTTGTTTTAATCTGTAAGATAACAATGTAATGACAGGAATTTTTTTACCTGCTGCTGATGGAAGGAGAGAACAGGCTGATGTAGAAACTAACAGTAATGGCCACCCGCTATGAACTAGGCACGTAAGTTAGCTAACTGAATTCCCTCAACAACCCTATAATGTGGAAAACATCTTAGTTTACAGCTCAGGAACCTGCAGTCACAGAACTTCCCTAGTGACACACAATCAGTTAGAGACACAGACAGGATTTAAGCAGGACTCCAGGACCCAAAGCTCTATCTACGCTTTCCTATGTGACATTGATTGAAATTAAGAACTGTTGAATTAACTTCAGCCATCACCTTATTAGCCATATAAATGGCAGTCGAAACACCTCAAGAGGATGACTTAGGATAAATTATGTATGACTAAAATTTCATATATTGCTTAAAATCTATTTCAAAAAATATGCTTAACAATTACCTCAAGTTCTTTCACACGATTTACAGATTGATTGAGTTCCTCCTTTTTTGAATTAATAGCTGTGAGCTCCTCTTGCAAATGAACAGCTTTTTCTGAAAAAAGAGCCCACCAATTAAACACCATAATGTTTTCCTAGTGAATACAAAAGCCATTTAATATTTATGGCCAGTATGTCAGACCTAATGACCACTATTTCACAATCCAAATAGCAGAGGTAGGGGGCAAGTAAGAAATAAACCCTATTACCCAACAGGTGATGTGAAGCTATAACTGTCATGTATGTGGTGAAATTCCACTTGCTACACATGCTAACCAGAGTTATACCATCTGCTCAAAGCACAGAGCCCTAATACTCACAGCTCTTAACTTCCTTGAAGACAAAGATCTGTCTGTTACTATATTGTAGTTAGTATTTTGTAGTTTTCACTTCATCTAACACAAGTCTATGTAGGTATATCATCAAACCATAATTTGTTATATACATAATGGTACTAATCCATAAAAGAAGTATTAGTCTCCACAAGATAGTAAAAGAGGCTGGGCACAATGGCTCATGCCTGTAATACCAGCACTTTGGGAGACCAAGGCAGGCGGATCACCTGAGGTCAGGAGTTCGAGACCAGCCTGGCCAACATGGTGAAACTCTGTCTCTACAAAATTTAGCAGGGCATGGTGGCGCACACCTGTAGTCCCAGCTACTTGGGAGGCTGAGGCACAAGAATCACTTGAACCCAGGAGGCGGAGGCTGCAGTGAGCCGAGATTGTGCCACTGTACTCCAGCCTGGGCAACAGAGCAAGATTCCATCTCTAAAACAAACAAAAAAAAGACAGTAGCCACACATCGGGTATCTGGGTCAACATCAACTACCCAACCCTGGTTTACTCCCAAGAATCTACTTGAAATTTCCACCAAAACTTCAACTTCTTGTTGCAGCAATTTCCTAGAAATACATTGAAATGTAAAACATCTGAAGATTGAAAAATTATTCAACTTCCATAGTCTCAGGCCAATGTACACAAGAGTTCAGAAGGTTATACATCAAGTAAAAATACCGTAAAGCATAAAAATACATTAGAAGCAAAAGAAATAAGAAACTAGGTCACAGGGGACAGAGAAGTTGAAGTTTTCCGTAAGTGAAAAATAAAGTCTCTCATGGTTAGGAGTAATACGTACTTGATGGCAGTAAGTTGCTGCTACTTTCCTGACAATTGCAGATTTATCAAAATATATGAAATAAAGTTGGATAAAATATTCATGATAAATCACTGGCCTTTGTGAATATACAAATTATTAAACATGAAGGTTTCTCAAAAGGCAGTGAAGACAATTTTTTTTTTAATTTATAAAATTAAAATTACAAAAATGTAATTTTGTAGAAACAATGAAGTGTAAGCTATATTTTTTAGAATACGGAACAGGCCCAACTTGGGAAGCTAATAACCTACAGCAGAACTGAAAAATACAGCTTATTTCCCCCCTACACATCACCTTTATTCTTCCTTTCATCTTCAATCAGTCGATTAGTTCTAATGATGTAGTCATCCTTCAGTTCAAGTTGATACCTGAGAATCAGAATGACTAAATATGAGCTCCTCAGTCATTTTTCTGGAAAGACTGTTATCAGTGCAGGAACTTATCTATGGCACAGGAGCACCTGAGGGCGCTGAACATGACAATGTGTAAACTTCAAAGTCCTCAATACTAAAGCCAGGGTATGACCTCTGAACATAAAATGCCCAGTAAAACCCTTCCTCGATCCTATAAACTGGGTCCCAAAACTCAATCACACAAGATGAAGGGTCGTATTATCATAAGGTTATTTACTGAAAACAATCACTTTTCAGTTGGTCTCAACCGACACAAAGAGCAAAGGGGTAAATTAAATTTACACAGCACACAACAGACTCAATCCCAAATGATAATCAGACAGTCACTTCCAATCCACCTGTACCATCTGCCCACCCCCAACCAAGGTAAGAACTTTTGTGCTCAGAGACTAAGCGCAGTCCTGAGAGCCAACCGCCAAGGGCATTATACCCGGATTAGCAATACCAAAAGGCACATTTTCACCGTTTCACTTCCCTTTCCCAGCTGTTACCATCTGCCCTTTTGGTTCCAAAAGGAAATAGAAGCACTCCTGTGGTGAAGAGCCTCCAAACTCCAACACCTGCCAAAGTCATATGAGGATTCCCAAAGCCAGACAGACACCATGCAGCCTGTGGAAGCTGTCACAATGGTACCAAATAGTTCACTAGCTCCATAACTATGTAAAATTAACACACATACTTTAATTCATTTATTCCTAAAAATTCAGCAACTGCAGACACTTCCATTTTAGCTATTTTAGTATAGAAACTGACATAGAAGGTGTGGGTAAAATACATCATTTCAAAATCAATAGATACAAAAGCTGCCATATTTTTTAAAAATAGAATTTGTTTAAAGGATAACCTCAAGAAACCTTTGCAATACTATGTAATGGAATATCAATGACAAATTGAGGAAGGGAATAAAAGAGGCCAAATAAGAAATGCCCAGACCACCTGAGCTGAATCATTTCCTCGCGACACATTTACAGTAAAAATTAACTAAGCACTTTTTATGTGCCACATGCTTTCCCACACACTGAAGAGAAATGTTACCACATGGGCATAATATCGTAGCACTGAGATGTTATTCACTGATACACAAAACTCAGACTACAGAAAAGCCAAAGTAACCATAGTTGTCCATATTTTCCTTTCTCTGTATCACTTTTTGCCTCACATAGTTAATTTTAGCTCTTTTGATTCTGGCTTTGCTGAATCTTGAAGAAATACGAGGCACATGTTCACTGACAAATACTATGACCATTAGTGTAATTTATATATGGTTAGATACCCCCATCCTTGGGGCTGTATGAGTGAGGCAGAGAAAAAGATAATTAAAAGTGGTTATAATTCCAATTTTACAGCTTATCAACTATGCAAGCTGAGCAAGTCACAAGGTGTACTGAAAATTAAAGCAAAACACAGCCCGCAATAAATGCTAGAGAAGCCATAAGAAGCACAGAAGATGTACATCTCTATACTTTTTTTTTTTTTTTTTTTTTGAGATGGATTCTTGCTGTTACCCAGGCTAGTACAGTGCAGTAGCACAATTTCAGCTCACTGCAACCTCTGCCTCCTGGGTTCAAGTGAATCCCCAGTAGCTGGGATTACAAGCACTCACCACCACACCCGGCTAATTTTTGTGTTTTTAGTAGAGATGGGGTTTCACCATGTTGGCCAGGCTGGTCTTGAACTCCTGACCTCAGGTGATCCGCCCACCTCAGCCTCCCAGAGTGCTGGGATTACAGGCGTGAGCCACCACACCTGGCTCTTATATTTTAAAAACTATCCTAACTTAAATGCAGGAAAGGATTGACTGTATTGATAAAACTATGTATTTTTTTTCCAAACACTAAAGTTTGCCTAAGTTACAGACTACTTCGTCAGTTTTTGTTTCTACCAACTTAATTTAAACATATCAGTTATTTAAAAATGCTTAACAATTACTTTAGAAGTTCATTCTTGAGCTTTCGGTCATAGGTCTCCTCAAAATTCTTTATATTCTGCTCCCGTCTCCTAAGTGCCCGTGTCAGTTATGCTTTTATGTTTTTCTTCCTGGAGCTTCTGGTTCCTGAAATTAGCAAAAATATAAAAAGTAAATAAACTACCATAGCGGAGCTAACAAATTTAGGAAAAAAATCACATGTGTCTAGTTCAACAGACTAAAACTGCTACATGATATCACTATTGGGAAGTAGAAAGAAAGAGCCAGAAGTCCTCAGTGTATTTTATGAACTGACCTAGTTACAGCGTATTGAAACTAGCAGAACTGACTATGGCTTTGGGCTGAGGGGAGTGGGAGAGTCTCAAGAGGGAAGTGGTTTCTCACAGAAGATAAACACTTAAACAATGGTTATAGGTGATACACGGCCAAAATCAATCCTGGGATGAAAGAATATTATTAGTTACAAAGTAACAGGTAAGTGTACTTACGTGCTTGAATCTTCTATAATACTGTTTCTAACTGTGGGATTTAATTAATTAGTCCATATATATTCAAGATAGAATATTTGTTTTTGTCATTTAATGACCAATCAGCTTTAGCCAAGTGTGGTGGCCCGCACCTATAATCCCAGTTTTTCAGAAGGCTGAGGCAGGAGGATCACTTGATCCCAAGTGTTTGAGACCAGCCTGGGCAATACAGACAGACCCTGTGTCTTAAAAACAAAACAAAACAAACAAAAAAACCTATTGATTGAATACTGAAAAAAGTACCAAAAAAGAGGGCAAAAGATAGATGGATCAATCAGGGCTTCCAAATACTGAAGAATAGAATGGTCTTCATAGTGAGACTTTAAATCAACCATAGTACCAACTCCTTAGCCAGCCAGGGAGGTAGGTTCGCAGGTAGTGAGATCCAGTCATCCTGAGAAGTGCTACAAAATGCTGACTAGTCCAAGAACAGGTAAAGGCTCTAGGTATTAGCTCCCTCTGCTGGTAACCTGGAAAGTCGTGGAGAGGTAAACTACATTTATTTAGTTTATACGCTAAGAAGGAGGGAACAAGAGTAGAGAAAATGGAGGTAAAGGTATGATGAACTTTCTCTGCCCCAATTTTGTGCTTATTTCTCTCTCTTGATCAATCTGCCTTTTCATTATTGCCAAAAAGAGAGTAAGGTAGACAGAGAGTTGAAATTAAACAAATGAAGCCTATAGAAGTGAGAAAAAAACATTAATGAAGATGGAGACAAATTATTTAACGAACTAAGATTCCTGGAGTATCTATGGGTGTCAATAGCAGATTCCCAAAGGAAAAGAAGGCTTACTGCACAAACTATGGACAGGTGAGCTTGCTGCCAATCCCAGGTAAGATCTGAGGGATGAAACATTTGTGAGCACTCAGAAAAAGTGAATAACACAAAGAAATAGTTTCACCAAATACAAGTCAAGTCGGACCACCATACTTCCTTTTCTGAGCACACAGCTGGTAAAAGCTGTAGGCCTGGATATATGGAACTCAGTTACTATACATACACACATGGAACTATCAGATCTGAGGGACTGAATGTAACTGCAAAACATACGATCTGTTCCAGTATTAACAGCTTCTCCAAATTATCTATCTGGTCTTACTGTAGCCTGATGATAGCATCTCATTGGTCTTTTCATCTTAATGTTTAATATTTCAAAAGCAAAACCCTAGTGTTTGTTCCTCTTAATTTGTACCTTCTAATGCTAGGTGATATCCCCTTCACAAACAAGAACTCTACTTGGCAATGAACATTAGAATATTTAGACATATATTTAATAATTCTTTTTAATCTCATCACTCTGAATATCCAAAATGAACATGCATTACTTACAATTCAAAAGCTTCAACTCTTTGCTTCAGCTCTGCTTCTCTTCCTCTTAGCAAATCCATATCTTTTAGTAAAAGCTGCCTTTGAGCATAAATTTCTTTTGTTTCAATCTGTATAGAAAAGCATTAATTTTTAGCAAGCAAGCTAATGAAAGCAAAACAGATTTGAATGAATATACTGCTTCCTAAATTCCAAAAAGCAAAGTACAGACATTTAGGATAACAATTTCACCTTCAAGAGATTCCAACTCAAGGTATGCTTTTTGCTTATTCTAGCTGCATAAAAATTTACTCCCCCAATGACTGTTAAACTACCATTACCCTATAGTCCTAACATGCCATGTGTAATTTATGCTATTTAGTTCTTTAACATCTCTCAGTCCATTATCTAAAAAAAAAAAAAAATTTTTTTTGAGACAGGGTCTCTGTTGCACAGGCTGGAGTGCAGTGGGGTGATCCTGGCTCACTGCAACCTCTTCCTCCCAAGCTCAAGGGTTCCTCCCACCTCAGCCTACTGAGTAGCTGCAGGAACTACAGGCACATACCACCAAGTCGGGCTGATGTTTTGTATTTTTGTAGAGATGGGATTTTGCCATGCTGCCCAGGCTGGTCTTGAACTTCTGGGCTCAAGTGATATGCTTTGCCTTGGCCTCCCAAAGTGCTGGGACTACAAGCATGAGCCACCAAACCTGGAGCCCTTACCTAAATTTTGGCATGTTCCCCAGGAAGAAAAATTAAACAAAATGTACATTCAGCAACAAAACTCCAAAAGAATCGAACCCCCATAGTTTTTAGTGGTGGTGCTGTCTGAATGTTTCAGTTCATGGGTCATTCTGACTCAGAGTTAGCAAGCTCATATGAACTCCTAAAAGAACGGGCCATCCTTCCATTTGTGTGTTCACAGAGAAAGAATTTACTAACTACCCACGACATGTCAAGCAGCATACTGGAAACTGGATATAAAAAGGTAGACAGATACAGTCCTCATCTCTAAAGACCTCACAATTTAGTCAAGGAGTGAGAAACAATCACACTAAGATGTGATGATTTTGTAACTGAAGTACATAGAGAGTGATGCAGGAACAAGGCCTAAATGAGTCGCTCAGTGGGAGTCAGGGAAGGCATTACCCAGGTGACATCCAAGCTGGGTCTTGAAAGACAGTATGGTTTTGTCAGGGAAAGAAGGGGATGGACAGTCCAGGTGAGGGAATAAAGATATGGTGCTTTTTATGAGGATGACAATCTTCTTCAAAGCTTTCAGATAATCAGAGTTAAACAAACAGGGATCTAGTCAGTCACCTATCTTGAAGATGGAGTTATTAGTCTAAACACAATCTAATCATCTCAAAGATATGTGCTTCCAACATTCATTTTTATAGCTGAAGCAAGCCCAATTCCCAGAAATGCTATACAAAATTTTAGAGGGGGTGCCCTTAGCATTATACAACCAGGTCTTATTGAGAAGCCCCAAGCAAGAGTGGACACTAGGGGGAAGCATTCCTACTTTCAACATCTGACAGCAGTAGTTCTGGATGTATGTTGGAAATAGTGCGGTAAATCTAGTTTGGTCTAAGACACGCCCTTGGGAAAGGAATATGATCTTAAAGGAGTAGATCCAATCCCGCTTGCCAACATGGACTCCCTCCCACTCTTCACCCTCTCCGTCTCCTGTCCAGTTACTTTCTGGGGTGACAAGATCAAATGGTCACATGGATGACCCTTGTGGCCCTGGTGACTCCTTTACCCCGGGGACCTTCATCCTTGCTCATTTCCATGGCTCTCTCCAATGGCAGCATACTGCATTTGGTTTCTAGTCTCCACCTGAAACCTCATCCTGCAATTCTATATTCTTGGACCATCCTTATTCTTCCAACTACCAGTCTCTCTAGATCGAGTCCTTGATCACTGACACTGCCACTCAATCCTCCCTTTCCCCCAGAAGCCACCTGCCCTCTCCTCTGCTTCCCTTCACTACCCAAGAGAGCCCCAGAATCTTCAATTAAATAGGCTGCCTTTCTCTAGTCAAATAAATTAGGCTCTGAAAAGCTCCACTTCCAAAGCATCTCCATTTTTCCACCCTCACTGAAAGGGGCAGAAAGAGATACTTACAAATCCTCCCCAGAACTAGAACAGAAAACTCACCTACAAGCACATGGGTTGATCTCTCTCAATTCCAGGCTCCCCCAACCACAGCTGAGCCCTCAATACAGGTGATCAGTCCTCTCTGCTTTAAAGGGCTGTTCTTCCCTTATCCACAGGAGCTACTCTGCACCTCCAATCTGCTCCTAAAACCCGAGATCTAACCCTCTAATCTGCCTGAGGAGATGGAGCTTATTTAGGGTATGTTTCTCATAATCCCAACTTGATTGTTCACCTCCACAGTTCTTCCCTTTCCACCAGTCTCAGAGGAAGCAAATTTGTGTATCCTTTTCAAGGCCCATCCTTCTGTTTGCACTCTTGGCCCCAGTCCCTATTGCTCTTCTGGGGCCTTGTTCCATCAATTGTACCATCCTGTTCCTGGATCTTGAGCCAACCTACTAATAGCTGCAGGAAATAGCCACACATAAAATATTTGTAAATACCACCTCTTGGTGCTTTTGAATTCTTTCAAGGGTACTCTTTTCCCGAAGAACGAGGGCTTCAGATTTTGCTTGACAGGCTTTCTCAAAATCATTCTGGAACATGGCTAATTCCTTCTCATACTTTTTTTTCGCTTCCATTTTAATTTTTGCTATCTCGGTATCTTTAAAAAACTTCAACTGCAAATTGATCACAAAAAATTAAAAATACCATTATACTATTAAAAAAAGGAACAAGTTCTCTCTTTACATCTAGGTTTAACATAATGCTCTGCCCAAATATATTTATTTCATCTTTAGTTTTATTTCATTCACTGTATTTGTGGGATTCACTCAACAGGCATAAACAAATGTCATCAGAAATAAAAAAATATGTGCACAACAGTATAGTATCCCATTCACTATTAAAAGTTCTAGATATTTTCCCATATACCTAAGGTTAAGACTTTAGAAGACAAGCAAAAACATCACTCTTATTAACGGTAACAAGATAAAGCTTACCTTTTGACACATTTCTGCCCGAAGTTGCTCTTCTATTTCTCTCTTATATTCATTTAGCTTTATTTCTAAAGATTCGAACTTGACACGCTGAGGGTAAGCATCTGCAAACTGATCATCAATAAGCTGAAGCTTCTCAGCTATTAAAAAATAACACATCAAATTAGGACATAGAAACATGGTCAGGTGTGTAAGATGCCAGACCTTTGGTTCAAAAGAGCATACTTAGGTGAAAGTGTAGGGATGTCTGCAACTTACTTTGAAATACAAAAAAAGGAAAGTCGATGAATGGATGGACAGATAAAAATGATGAAGCGCGTATAATACAAGCGTAATAGTGGAATCTAGGTGGTGGATATACAAGTGTTCACTAAAATTGTATCAACTTTTCTGTATGTTTAAAAATGTTCATCATAAAATGTTAGAGGACAAAGAAAGCCAAGAGTACAGTTTAAGTCAGAAAACACTGGAGTCTTTTCCTACTCTCTAAGTGCTAAGACAGAGAGCTCTTTATTGGACTTCAGTTAAAGCTGACTTACACATTCAAAACAATAACTTTAAAAAGAATCAAAGATCATGTACATCAACGCCTCCCCTTTACAGATAAAGAACAAATGCCGATACAGCTTAGTAAGTGACTACATAACAGCATAACCAGGATTAAAGTGAGGTCTGCTGACTCTTTCTTCCCTTAGTCCACGGCCCTCAAACAAACTATGGATCAGAATCAACCACACAGCAAAGTGCAAAACTCAACCCACAGTACAATCTCAACCATGTATAACGCCCACCAAAAAAGTATGCACAGATCGAAAAAGGTTGGCAGAAGTAGATTAAAACACTGATAGTGTTTATCTCTGGTAGGGATGACTTTAGACATGTTTTTCCATCTACTTTTCTATATTTTCCAAATGCTGTCCAATACAGGACTCTCCAGCCACACGGGGCCATTGACACTTCAAATGTGACCAAATTGAACTGAGATGTGCTTTAAATGTAAAAAACACATGAGATTTCAAAGGCTTAGTGCAAAAACTAAATGTGAAATATCTCATTAGTATTTTTTATATTGAATACATGTTGAAATAATATTTTGGATGTATTGGGTTAATATTATTAAAACAAATTTCACCTGTTTCTTTTTACTTTTTTCAATGTGGCTGCCAGAAAATTTAAAATTACATATGTGGTTCACACCACTGAACAACACTGCTTGATAATTAGCAAGTAGTATGTTTCTAATTGAATTAAACCTACACTTGATGAAAGGCATAGTCAGATAATACATTTTATGAATTATGAACTTATCTTCTTACAAGTTACTGTTACTATTTAAGAGTAAGGAAGGGCCAAGAAATCCATTAAGCATATCATTTTAAACAGCTGTTTCCCATCTCTACTGAGCACAAAACTGATGGACAGGATGGTACTGTAGACCAGCTGGATAGCACAAAAAGCTCTAGATCATGGACAGGAGAACTTGGACTCCACTATTAGTTCTGATGCAGCCTGAGTGTTTCCAAGTTGCTCTTCCTCTGAGGACCTCGGTTTCCTCAACTATAAAATGAAGTGATGAGCCAGTGACTTCTTTAGTTCTTTGCAAAGCAAGTAGTTTAATCTTCTAACTGGGTGGTTGTAAAGTTAGATAAGACACAAGGAAGAACCTCCCAGTTAAGAGAAGTCAAACTCAACAAGGAAGAATATGGGCCTTTGAATGCCTGCATGATTTGGCCAATGTAGCCCTGGCATTTATGAGGCTAGGGAATGACCCTGGAGAGCACTTCCTGGTCCTCCATGATGATTCCAGAAGAAATGAATTCCCTTGTTGCCTGCAGGTTACATCCCTCCAGTTCAAGCAGCAATCACACAATATCATAAATCAGATAATTTCCTTCATTCAAAATGAAAACAGCAGAACTGAAATTAAGAAAGGCTGTAATTACCCAGAGAATCTCTGCTAAGTGTCGAACTTGTCTGAGTTTCCATATTGCAACTTTCTTTAGCTTGATGATATTCTGCCAATTCTTTTAAAAAATGCATAAGAAAACCTAAAAAACATAATGCATAAGTTTTGTTTCACAACTTTCAACCACTGCTCAGTCACTGTTTATACAATCTTAGTTTTATGACATTACTATTTTTTACATTATATATCTTTCCTTTTTTTAGAGACAAGAGTCTTGCTCTGTCACGCAGGCTGGAGTGCAGTGGTGTAATCATGGCTCACTGCAGCCTCAACCTCCTGGGCTCAAGCAATCCTCCTACTTCAGCCTCCCAAGTAGCTGGGACTAGAGGCACACACCACCACCCACCATGCCCAGCTAATTTTACTTTTCGTATAAACAGAGTCTCACTATGTTGCCCAGGCTAGTCTCAAACTCATGCCCTCAAGCAATCCTCCTGCCTGGGCCTCCCAAAGTGCTGGGATCACAAGCATGAGCCACTGTGCCCAGTCATATCTTTCAATAAATTTGAGGAAAAGCCTTCCCAAGCCTGATGCAAAACCTGGAAGGAATAAGGAGAAATATTTATCAATCTAACTGCATAAAAAGTGAAAGCTTACATATGGCATAAAATAAAAATATAACATACTGGGAAAAATAGTTGCAATAATATGGAGGTATAACCAAGACTAAAGTGATGACATTTTCATAACATTGAAGAACTCTTACAAATCAGTTAAAAAAAAAAAAAAAAAAAAAAAAAAAAGGGAAAAAAAGTTGAAAAAATAGGGAGAAAAAACCAAAAAAAAAGAAATGAAATTTACAAAACATTGAAGAACTCTTACAAATCAGTTAAAAAAAAAAAAAAACAGAAAAATGGGAAAAAACGCGGACAGTGAGTAGAAAACAATAGTCAAAGATGAACAAAATTTTTAGATGCTGAATAAACATGAACAAAATCATAAATGCAAATTAATACAACGGAGAAACCACTATTTTCCCTATAACACTGCTAAGATTAAAACTTGTATAATGCTAAGTGTTGGCAAGGGAGTGGATATATAGCTATGCTCATTCACTTGGGAGAGAAAATTGCCAGTGCTTATATATATTTGAAATGCATGTGCCCTTTAGTCATTCCACTTCTATGAATTTACACAGCTATACTTTTATAAGGGCACAAAGGGTGCACACTGCACAATGGTCTGCACATTGGTTACCTGTAATGGCAAAAAGCAAACAATAAAACAACCAAATGTCAATCAATAGGGGGTTAAATACATTCTTTAAAAATAATTAGTCTATACTGCTATAGAAAGATATACTGGTGGATTAAAAAAAGCAAATTGCGGCCGGGCGCGGTGGCTCAAGCCTGTAATCCCAGCACTTTGGGAGGCCAAGGCGGGTGGATCACGAGGTCAGGAGATTGAGACTATCCTGGCTAACATAGTGAAACCCCGTCTCTACTAAAAATACAAAAAACTAGCCGGGCGTGGTGGCGGGCGCCTGTAGTCTCAGCTACTTGGGAGGCTGAGGCGGGAGAATGGCGTGAACCCGGGAGGCGGAGCTTGCAGTGAGCCGAGATCACGCCACTGCACTCCAGCCTGGGAGCACAGCGAGACTCCGTCTCAAAAAAAAAAAAAAAAAAAAGCAAATTGCATACAGTATCTATGATATAATCTTGATTGTGTTTTAATTACAAATACATAATTTTAACCTCAGTTTTAGAAGGATAAACAAGAAACTTAAATCTAGTTATCAGTGGAGTGAAACTGTTAATTCTAATTATCAGTGGAGCATGAGATTAGAGAACATGGGCAGAAACTGCTACTTTGCTTTCACTTTATATCCTTCTGAATAGTTTGAGACTTTGTTTTAAACCACACGCATAAATTACTTAAGAAATGTTTAGTTTCCTGGAACTAAAAACATTAGTTAGCTCAGCACCTTTTCCCCCACCCCCATCCCCACCTCCTTCAGGGAGGGGATCAGACTGTTTTGTCACTGTCTGCATTCCATCCTGGGATCATCTCAGGTAAATTTGCAAACATTAAGGTTCACTCTTGATGATGTAACGCTCTATGGGTTTTGACATTGGGTCTTTTCATTCTCTTAACAGTGTCTTTCGGCAGGGTGCAGTGACTCACACTTGTAATCCCAGCACTCTGGGAGGCTGAGGTGGGCGGATCACCTGAGGTCAAGGGATCAATACCAGCCTGGTCAACATGATGAACCCCATCTCTATTAAAAACACAAAAAAATTAGCCAGACGTGATGGCAGGCACCTGTAGTCCCAGCTACTCAGGAGGCTGAGACAGGAGAATCACTCGAACCCAGGAGGCGGAGGCTGCAGTGAGCTGAGGTCGCACCACTGCCCTCCAGCCTGGGCAGCAGAGTGAAAATCTCAAAAACAAAACAAAAAGAACAGTATCTTTCACAGAGATGTTTTTAATTTTAATAAAGTCTAACTGATCTACTTTTTTCTTTCATATATCTTGCTCTTGGTGTTACATCTCATCACGAAACCCAAGATCACACAGACTTTCTACTGTTCTCATCTGGAAGTTTTATAGTTTTGCATTTTACATTTAGGTCTATGGTTCATTTTGAGTTAGTTTTTGTGTAAAGTATAAGATCTGTGTCTAGGTTCACTTTTGTGAATATGAATATCCAATTGTTACAGCACCACTTGTTGAAAAGACTATCTTTCCTCTATTGAACTGCCTTTGCATCTTTGTTAAAAAAAATCAATTGACTATATTTGTGTGGATGTATTTCTGGACTTTCTAATTCTGTCCCCATTGATGTGTATGTCTATTCTTTTGCCAATTGCAGATAAGAATTTTAACTTTCAAAAAGCAAAGGGCCAATATCCAAATTTTCTTCCCTCTTCCAAATTTTGTGCACATCATTTTCTGGATATTGTCAGGCCTCTGAGTCAAAGCTCAGCCATTGTAACCCCCATGACCTGCACATATACGTCCAGATGGCCTGCAGGAGCCAGCCGAAAAACCACAGAAGAAGTGAAACAGCTCCTTCCTTAACTGATTGACCAACCTTACGACATTCCACCATTATTACTTGTTCCTGCCCTGCTCCAACTGATCAATCGACCTTGTGACATTCTTCTTCTGGACAATGAGTCCCATGATCTCTCCACCACGCACCTTGGGACCCCCTCCCCTGCTAACAATAGATAACCAACTTTAATTGTAACTTTCCACTGCCGACCCAAGCCCTATAAAGCTGCCCCTCTCCTATCTCCCTTCACTGACTCTCTTTTTGGACTCAGCACACTTGCACCCAACAAGGCTGTTTATTCACTTTATAAAGTTTATTCACTTTATAAACAGCCTTGTTGCTCACACAAAGCCTGTTTGGTGGTCTCTTCACACGGACGTGCATAACAGGTATCACTATCTCTGAAAGGAAAAATTAGGAGTGGGAAGAATGGGTGACTAGAATCTAGGAGAAAAGTACCACGGTCATTCAACAGCTTAGCATCCCCTGAGCATAGATATGGTAGGATAAGACCACAGGTCTCTGAGTCAGGGGACAGATAACAGTTAAGTACAAAATATCTTTCTCTTTCTACATGTTTTCTGTTGGTTAATTGGAAGACACCATTTTTTAAAAAAATTTTATTTTACCAGGAGCTATTTTATTGTTAGCTAAGAGTTCTATCCAAATTTTGGCACTAGGAAGCCTGACATATCTGCAACTCATAGTTTTTCTGACTTCCAGAAATTTTACTGGGATGCTAGGTAAAGCTCGTAACGGCTGTCAGCCAGATGTCTTTCTGAACCAGATGCATTTAAAGAGACTGAAGAGACTGTGTAAAAACTTTTTTCTTTCTTTTTTTTTTTTTTTTGAGACAGAGTCTTGCTCTGTTGCTAGGCTGGAGCGCAGTGGCGCGATCTCAGCTCATTGCAACCTCCGCCTCCCCAGGGTTCAAGCGATTCTCCTGCCTCAGCCTCCCAAATAGCTGGGACTACAGGTGAACGCCACCATGCCTGGCTAACTTTTGTATTTCAGTAGAGACAGGGTTTCACCATGTTGGCCAGGATGGCCTTGCTCTCCTGACCTCGTGATCTGCCCACCTCAGCCTCCCAAAGTGCTGGGATTACAGGCGTGAGCCACTGCGCCCAGCCATGGAAAAACTGTTTTTAAGGATAATGTATCTACATAGATTTTTTTTTTCTTTTGAGATGTAGTCCAGCTCTGTCACCCAGACTGGAGTGTGGCGGCGCTATCTTGGCTCACTGCAACCTTTACCTCTCCGGTTCAAGCGATTCGTCTGCCTCAGCCTCCCAAGTAGCTGGGATTACAGGCACTCGACACCACGCCTGGCTAATTTTTGTATTTCTAATACAAAATTTTTGTATTTTAGTAGAGATGGTGTTTCAACATGTTTCACCATGTTGGCCAGGCTGGTCTCGAACCCCTGACCTCAAGTGATCAGCCAGATTTGCCCTCCCAAAGTGCTGGGATTACAGGCATGAGCCACCGTGCCTGGCCCATAGATTATTTCTTAATATCCCTGCAAGCCATGAAATAATAGTTAAGTAAAAGATACTAGCTATATACCTCAGAGTTATGCTAATATGGTAGTCACTATGCATGTGTAGCTAATTAAACGTAAATTTAAAATTCAGTTATTCAGTCACACTAGCCACATTTCAAGGCTCAATAGCCACATGAGGCTAGCAGCTACCACATTAAACGGCATAGATATAGACATTTCCATAATCACAGAGTTACACTGGACAGTTCCTAGAGCACAGAAAATAGGATCATTTACCATACTGAACTTCAGTAGGGATGGTCTAGTTTGTGGGCAGCCCAGAATATCTTATGTTCCAATTTATTTATCCTCTGCTAACATTACTACCAAAAGACTTGGCAATTAAGTCACAGACTTAATGGCTGGCAGAAAAATAAGTATTCACATGATTAAGTTCTGCATGAATTGGCGAACGAACAGATGAATAAAGGAGTGTCCTTGTGGGGATGATAGCAGTGCAGGCAACAGACAAAATCCAAGGGTGTACCAAAACAAAAGGACTATTACTAACAGCTTATTTTAAAATACCTGAAGCATAACTATGCATCAAAGCCAAGTTGCCAGCTTATGTTCATGCTACAAAGCCCATCATCAAGTCTAACTAACGGTCTGAAACCCACAGTAGTTATGGACTCTATGAAAGGTTGTTATCAAGGCCAAAATTAAGGCAATTTATTAGGTCTATATAAACATTTCTTTTTGTTTGGTTTTTGAGACGGAGTTTTGCTCTTGTTGCCCAGGCTGGAGTGTAATGGCATGATCTCAGCTCACCACAACCTCTGCCTTCGAGGTTCAAGCAATTCTCCTGTCTCAGCCTCCTGAGTAGCTGTGATTACAACCATGTGCCACCACACGTGGCTAATTTTTTTGTATTTTTAGTAGAAACGGGGTTTCTCCAGGTTGGTCAGGCTGGTCTCAAACTCCCGACCTCAGGTGATCCACCCGCCTCGGCCTCCCAAAGTGCTGGGATTACAGGCGTGAGCAACCGCGCCTGGCCTGTATAAACACTTAAGAACAAAAGACATATAACACATTACTGAATACAACTCTCATTCTTTAAGGAAATATTAATACATCTAATACCCTATCAATTATACTTGAGAGGGATACCTAGTATACAAAGACACTTAGCCTAAAAGTTACTAGTTTTTTGAGGGTTTTTTTTTTTTCCTGCTGAAATGTTCCCAACAGTGGGTATTTTTACAAACAGTATCTTTCAGCCTGTCTGTAGGGCCTTTGATACTGTCTGCAGTTTTCTTATTTGAATATCTAAGTTATTACAAAAATGGAAATATAGGGGAAATGACCTGCAGAAATCAAATAATTTAAATCAAATTAAATTTTACTCTTCTCCTTAAAAGTTAGCTTAATTCTTTTAGAGGAAAAAGTACATAGAAAAATGTTGCTGTTCTCTACAAAGATGATGGCTCCTACCTTTTTGATTTTCTTTATCAGATCCTGAAACCTGTTAAAAGAAAATATTTTACTTTTATTCAGCTATTCAGTTATAATTAACAAACCAAAGTAGATTATAGAAACTGAGCCATCGTACCAGTGATTTGTAGAGACTGGAAGTAGGGTTGATTTTAATGAGTTGTAATAGATCCTGCATAGTAAATACCTTAAGAAAAAAAAAAAGGTTACTAATTAGACATATTGTTATATCAGTGTTTAAATGATAAATTAGGATGTTTCTGAATATGAAATTAAGAAACATCCTTCAGATTAAATAAGATCATAACTATGCTAATAAAGCAAACTTAAAGCTCTTTCTTACAGTTAAATAAGTTACTATAAACATATCAAGGTCAAAAGGACAAAATATCTTTACCATGTAATTAACTTCTTTAACTTCTTTTTTTTTTTTTTTTTTTTGAGACGGAGTCTCGCTCTGTCGCCTGGGCTGAAGTGCAGTGGCCGGATCTCAGCTCACTGCAAGCTCCGCCTCCCGGGTTTACGCCATTCTCCTGCCTCAGCCTCCCAAGTAACTGGGACTACAGGCGCCCGCCACCTCGCCCGGCTAGTTTTTTGTATTTTTTTAGTAGAGACGGGGTTTCACCGGGTTAGCCAGGATGGTCTCGATCTCCTGACCTCGTGATCCGCCCGTCTCGGCCTCCCAAAGTGCTGGGATTACAGGCTTGAGCCACCGCGCCCGGCCCATGTAATTAACTTCTAAGTACTTCACATCAAAGATATGTCTAACAGAAATGTTTAATGCCTTACAGATGACACTGAAATATCCAATGAATACATGACTGAGTTCCTGGGTCATTCAATTACAATTTTTTAAAAAGTATTCATTGTTTAAAAATGTAAATAAATTTTTACTGTCCTTAAAACCATAATTATACTTAAACTATTGTTAAACAGACATTTTTGGTAGCTATTAAAATATATTTCTACTACAGTATATGCCATTCGCTATGTCTGCTCTGAGAACACTGATATTTGTTTTCAATTGGTTTTCCTTTAAAGAAAATATTCTGCATGGGCATTTTACATTAGTAGAAACCGTTAAGTTGTATGAACGAGATTAATTCCTGCTATATAATTATGTAATTGACTATTATACAATAAGTAAAAGTATAAAGTGATTAGAAAGTTAGAGAATGATGTATCAAAAATGAATTCCAGGCCAGGCACGACGGCTCACACTTGTAATCCCGCCTCTTTAGGAGGTTAGGCAGATCACCTGGGGTCAGGATTTGAGCCCAGCCTGGCCAACATGGTGAAACGCCGTCTCTACTAAAAATACAAGAGTTAGCCAGGTGTGGTGGCAGGTGCCTGTAATCCCAGCTACTTGGGAAGCTTGAACCCGGGAGGCAGAAGTTGCAGTGAGCCAAGATTGCACCATTGCACTCTAGCCTGGGTGACAGAACAAGACTCTGTCTCAAATAAATAAATAAATAAATAAATTCCTAATATCAATAAATAAAATTTGGTTGCTTATGAAGAAATGCAAATTACTTAAGTTTTCACTCAAATACTGTATTTCTTGTGTCATTAAAACTTTGGAATATGAAACTTTTGGATACTTACAGAAAACACAAAGAAAGCAAAAACATATGAACAACAACAAGAGTGAAATTTATTTTATTTTTGACACAGTCTCGCCCTATCACCCAGGCTGGAGTGCAGTGGCATGGTCTCGGCTCACTGCAACCTTCGCCGTAAACTATGGTCTTTGGGTGATAATGACATGTCAGGGTAGGCTTATAAATTGTAGCAAATGTACCACCTTGATGCAAGATGTTGACAGTGAGGGAGGCTGTGAGTGTGTAGGGGCAGCAGGCATATGGGAATTCTCTGTACTTCCCACTTAACTTTGCTGTGAACCCAAACCTGCTCTGAAAAAATAAAGTCTATTAAAAAAAAAACAAAACACGCACATATACACAGGGAAAGTCTGCTGTAACTGCCTTTAAAATAATAAAGTAGTACTAATGTTCAACAGTAATGGTGAAGAAATATAGTTAAAATAATTAGAAAAGTAGTAAAAAATAAAACAAGTCTTTTTAATATTTGAGAACTTTACAGATTTTTTAAATTACATATTTCTCACTTATCTAATTACAAAGAAGAGAAACATCTGAAGAAACTAGTGCAGGAAAAAAGAGCTCATGTTAGAGATCTAGATTTACCACCCTGTATTGCCACTTAAAAGTTACTTGAGCTTGGGCAAACTGATTCACCTCTCTAGTGTCTGGTTCCTCATCTGTAACACACAAAACATCTGCAGTGTGCCTATCACAGTGCCAAGCTTACAGTAGGCATTCAGCAGATTGGCAGAATCTTAATAGACAAGATAGAGGATAGATCAATTATAGGTCTGGAACATTTAGAGATTCTATATATCACTATTTTACATGAGACTAAATGAGATGCCAAAAAATTAATTTCAAATTTAGTACCCACTTATTATATAACAAATATATTATGTGCAGGTACAACGTGAATTCAAAGAGGAACTAGAAATGGACCTAGTCAAGGAACACTTAGCTATCATGCAGCACTTTACTGTCAGAGGAAGAACCTGTTAATAAAAAATTCAAAAATAGAAAAGGAAAGACTTTACCTTTTCTTTTGCCAAACCACTTTCTGGAAAGAAAACAGAAAGTGAATATTCATAGCCACATCTTTGTAAGTGATCTGCCACTAAAGAGTTAGAGGCGCCTATTAAGAGGGAGCTCCCTTCTACTGAAATGGACCGAGGTTGCAGTTCTCCACTCAATACAGGGTGCATCAACTCATGAATTAGCTGGTTTCGAAGTTGTGTCTAGTGCAAAATAAAAACAAAAATAAAAAAGAAACAAACACAAGGGAAAGAAATTTCAGCAGGATTGTTTCATTAGAGATATACACAGATGTGTTACATTCATTGGAAACCTTCCTTCTATTTCCATAATGGTTCTAGATCCATGGCCAGAAGTTAGGAACCTTTCCCTGCACACTTTGTCTTACCCCGTGAGACAAGCAGTCCAGTGGGTTCTAGAAAAAGCTTTCTTTCCCCAGCTTCCAAATGAAACGGGTGGTTAGCCAGATCCGCTTGCAGACTCATAACTTCACTTCCCTAGAAGCCCATTTCAGCAGCTTACGATTGGGATATTAAGTATAGGAAAAATTTCTGCCACTTCATCACACCTCTGTGGACTGTTGGAGAATATAACCAAAATATTCAACAACAGGGGACTGCTATATACATTACAAAAATATCCAAAGATAAGCCTGTCGCCACTGAAAATGAAGATTTCAAAAAACTTTTAAGGAAACAGGGAAATGCTCACCATATAATTTAAATTAAAAAAGGATACATATACAGGATATATCTACGTATTTTAAATGTAAAATATGCTTTTGAAATGCATATTGCAATGAAAACACGCTGAGCTAATCCTACTCCTGGCTGTTAATCCAAATATAAAGTATACTAATAGATATTCGCTGCCCAAATTAAATATTCATACATTTCAATATAGTTTAAAGATGAAATTTTTCATTTCCCAAACTATTATTAAGCAGTACACTAGTATTTTCTATATGGTGTCAATGTCCTTCATCCAACTGTTTTACAAATCCACTTACTAGTTTAGGAACCTATAAGCCATATTTATAAAACAAGCCTAATCTTACTGTGTTCATTATATAAATATTTCCTCCTATCTTACTGTCAAATTCAATTAATTATTTGAATATGCTCCTTTAAGACTACTCAAACTCAACATTTTCTCAAACGTTTTCAAGAGACTGTAATGTTTCAGGATAGACAGTTATTCGGGAATATAAAAATGTAATTGACCATTACAATCTATGTATCATACGATTATTAAAACCGAAACCTTGACTGAATTTTAACTACCTGTTACAGGTTACACTTGTAAAAGTTATGACACAGATACGCCTAAATCCGATACCTTGAGTGTGTCCAGTATACCCCGATCCTTAAACGTCTGGTATAGCTTTTTGCGCAGTTCATCTTGACTCAACACATCAGCCACGGGGAGCATGTTGGACTAGAAGACAAAATGGTTACAGGTTACCTGCGGGGCAGAGGCGTGAACGTCTGAAAACAGACCAGTGGCCTCCGGGGAAGCCATAAGAGGCCTAGCGGGGAAAGGAGTTTTAACGAACACAAACAAGACTTCATTTCCGCCTGTCCCCGAGAAGGGGCAGGTGTGTCTACCTGAGCCATCATCAGGCATCAGCTTCCTCCGAAGCTCGCCTCGCTCGCCCCGCCGCGGCCCGAGTTCAGTGCCCAGCCTGGGCTGTGGGGCCAAGACGAAGGGGAATCCCTGCCCTCAGAGCGCTGCCTCTGTCCCGGAGGTTCGGGAGGAACAAGGGTGCTGAACGTTCTCTGCCTCGCACTCCCAACTAGGTTTTCTAGCAAACACGCGAGCTTCCTTTCTTCACGGTTCTGAGGCATGGGTGAGGACCCAGGCACGACTCAAAGGCGGCTGGAGGGCGGGGGGCCAGAGACTAGGGACTGAAGGCGGCAAGGCTTGACCGCTTCACAGCCCATCCCGCAACTTCCGGAGACCTGCTAAGTACAGCCTTCCCTCTCTGAAGAGCTATGGGGCATGCACTCGGTTGCCCAGCACCGGCCGGAAGCTCCACCTACGTATCGCGAGAGCACATCCCAGGGTATCGCGAGAACTGCTTAGGCGTTCTGGCTGTGGATGCGGAGCCGGGGTGTCTTCCGCGGAAACTGACGCTGCGTTTCCGTTGTCGGCCTCCGGCTGCAGGTAGGGACTGGAGCGAGTAGCGGGTGGGTGTTTTGAGTCCCTGGAGGACTTCCTAGCCCCTGCGTGACGCGGATGTTGGTCCTGTACCTCCACCCTTCCCCGGGGTGGCCGGGCCGGACCTGCCAGCCCTCCGCCAGCTCATCCGCGCGGCCCTTCCACCTGCAAACGTCCGCTCTCTCGGGGGCTGTGGTTTCGCGGTTCACGGGGTCATTCAGCTAACCCAGGGTTTCTTAACGGCGGCACTGTTGCCTTTTGGAGCCGGAAGATTCTTTGTTTTGGGAGGCTGCCCTGTGCATTGTAGGTTTAGCTGTATCCTTGCTCTCTATTTTGTCAGTATCACCTTCTCCCCCAAGTGTGACAACCAAAGATGTCTCCAGATATTGCCAGATGTCCTCTTGGAAGCAAGATCGCTCCGGGTTGAGATCCACAGAGCTAAACGTTTTAGAGTACCAACCATTGTGTGCTGTGAGGTAAAGGTGAGCCGGTCCTCATGATGCTTAAATGTAATTAGAAAGAAAAAGAACCAAACCTCTCGGAAGCAATAATGAAAATGTTACGGCCAGAGAATTGAACAAGAACTAAGATGCATTGTAGACTGGATAAAGAGTTTAAATGGCAGGTGGTTGAAGATGGAAGTGATCCAGATCATCTCTGTGGAAAAAGAGTGACTTTATCGGGGCCTTGATGGGTAGGATTCGGGTGGTAAGCAAAAAGAGAACATCACAGGAAGGGGAAAAATGAGCAAAGGAATCATTAAAAGAAAACAAAAAAGCCACGATCTTCTTGGGGGCAGTGAGGAATCTAGCCTGATTCCAGAGTTGTGTGCTGGGAATATAAGCCTTATACGGTATCTAAGTCCTGTGAGGACAAAATTGGATGTCAGCTTTGTACATAGCATTGAAGAAGTGTACAATGAGTTTTCATCACTGGCTGTGAAAAACTTAAAGTATTTAAGAGGCAGTAGGAGTGACAGGACTTCATAGGAGGTGGAGAACCTGTAGGTTTTTGTTGGAAACAATTGAAGAGGAGGAGAGACTTAGTTGGATTTTAAAGGATGGGTAGTAGTTGCAGGCAGAATCAGGGAGAACATTCCAGGCATGATGAGAGAAATAATAGTAGCTCTGAAGTGGATACAGTCAAAGTGAATTTGGGAGAAAAAATAAGTAAACGAGTCAACGCTAGCAGAGGTGAAACAACAGGGCTGAGAAAAGACATGTGGAGCAATGTGGGACTGTTTTGAGTACTAGTACATGATCCTGTAGCTGAGATGCATCAAGGCTTTTGAGTGGAATGATGAAAATAGTGTTCTAAAAAGATGTTGATATGTTGTAAATGTTAAGTAGAATCGCTTGTCCACTGGTTTAAAAAAAAAAAAAAAAATGTTCCTGAAGACCCCCTCACTTCCACCCCCACCTTTGGTCCCACAGTTAAATACATGAATATAATTAGATAAAATGTTCTCGAAAACCTAGCATAACTTCTAAGGGGTGAGAGAATTGCTTATAATACTAATAGGAAAATGTCACATTAGAGACCTATCAGTAGTATTCCTACTGCCCCTCCTCATGGCAATAGACATATCCCATGCCACACCAGTTTAGTCTCATGACCCCAGGTCTATGGAACAACTGAAACCACCGCTGTCGGGAGCACAGGGCAGTTTTTCTAGCAGCTCTTCTATAGAGGCTGTAAAGAGGCTTGCTACAAAAATGGATGTCTTTGGAACTGGAGTCCATGAGTTTTATGTTGCATTTGCCTGCAACTTAAAATGAGAAGGGACTTCCAAGTTCATTGAGCATCTTGCCACTCTGGCACTGGTGCTGTGCCAGCCACCCCTTAGTTTCTAGTTTCCCAGTGACTTCCAATGAGCAGTCCTGGGCTTGGCCTATGGAACGGTTTGGAATAAGTCTGTCTAGTCCAGAGTCAGCAAATACTTGGCCCTCCTGTAGGCACTGCACTTCCCCAAATTCATAGGAGACATGGATAATTGATCACAGCATTCTTTCCTGCTGACCACACTTCGGCTCAGAATCTTTCTCAGCACCAGTTCCTGGCAGTCACTACCAGTTGATTAGAATTCGCTCATGATAGGAAACTCATTTGCCATCCCAAGCCAAGTCGCTTTTTCATTAGATAGCTTACTGTATTTAAAGATAGTACTATGCTGTACCCAGCTCCCTTTCCACCCCAAAAAGTCTCCCCCGCCCCGTTTAAACATCCTCTTTCCTTCAGTTGCTCTTGTCTGGTTTCCAGAGCATTTCCTAGCCTAGATCCTGCCCTCCCCTCCCCTGTAACACACAGAGTTATTGATCCTTTTACAATATGATTCCCAGAACTGAGTACCTTCCCCAAAGATGATAATATTATTGAAGAGGACATCAGCATTCTCCCCGACCTTGCTCTTAATACCACCTAGAATTGCATTAGCTTTTTTGACAAACCTGTCAGACTTTTGCCTCTTACTGAGCTTGCAGAACTTTTGGGTTGATATAGATGAACTGTTCTTAATCTAGATTTCCCTTGTCCTTTTGTACAGTTAATTTTTAAGCCCAAGTACAAGGCTTTCTTTCTTATCCTCTTAACTTCTATCTTGTTAATTTCACCTAGCTCTCTTAGCCATGGAGATCTTTTTAAATCCTAACTTCTGCCTTCTAATAAGTTAGCTGTCCTTGGTGTTATCTTTGAATGTGATAAGTTATCTTCATTCAAGATATTGATTCAAATACTGAGCTAAACTAGGTTAAGGTCAATCTCAAAGCCTTCCTAGAGACCCTGTGCCATAAATTGACATGGAGCACCCAATGAACGTTCTCCGAGTATTGACACTCAAGTCAGCTGTGAGCCGTCTCTCATTCAGCAAATGATGAGTGTTTTTTGGGTCCCTGGCACTGTTGTACCTCTAGGGATACCACAGTGAACAAGACAAATGGTGTATTTGCTCTCATGGAGGGCAACATTCTAGCAAGACTCTGTATTTTCACCCAGGCTCCAGGACTCCAGTTTGTTCTTAGATACCAAAATATTTCATAAAATGACTTTCTGTCTACCTACCGTATCTCCCTTCAGAAACAAAAAACGTAAGTTTGGCATGACTTGTTCTAGTACAACCAGGAGTATATGAATGAATAATAATCTGTTTTTATCTAGGGATTCACATTAAATGAGTTAATGTATAATAAAAGTGCCTGGCATGGCATCTGACTGAAAATAAGCATTTAATACATGTTTCTGTTGGTGTTCTAGTCGCTCTGAATGTACCCTGTTATAGACTAGGAGATAAGCCTTTTTCCTGTTTCTGAAAATAGGAATAGCATTTAACCTAGTGGATGATATGGCATTTTTCTTGCAATTTCTCAAATGTCATTGATCAGAAGTTACGCAATCACATTTGTTAACCCAAGGTATATAATTTGTCAGGACCTGACAACTTGGATTTATTGAAATAGCTAGATGTTTTCTTTTCTTTTCTTTTAAATTATACTTTAAGTTCTAGAGTACATGTGCACAACATGCAGGTTTGATACATAGGTATACATGTGCCATGTTGGTTTGCTGCACCCATCAACTTGTCATTTACATTAGGTATTTCTCCTAATGCTATCCCTCCCCCAGCCCCCCACCCCTCAAGAGGCCCCGGTGCATGATGTTCCCTGCCCTGTGTCCAAGTGATCTCATTGTTCAGTTCCCACCTATGAGTGAGAATGTGCAGTGTTTGATTTTCTGTCCTTGTGATAGTTTCCTGAGAATGATGGTTTCCAGCTTCATCAATGTCCCTGCAAAGGACGTGAACTCATCCTTTTTTATGGCTGCATAGTATTCCATGGTGTATATGTGCCACATTTTCTTAATCCAGTCTATCATTGATGGACATTTGGGTTCGTTCCAAGTCTTTGCTATTGTGAATAGTGCCACAATAAACATAGGTGTGCATGTGTCTTTATAGTAGCATGATTTATAATCCTTTGGATATATACCCAGCAATGGGATTGCTGGGTCAAATGGTATTTGTAGTTCTAGATCCTTGAGGAATCGCCACACTGTCTTCCACAATGATTGAACTAGTTTACAATCCCACCAACAGTGTAAAAGCGTTCCTATTTCTCCACATCCTCTCCAGCATCTGTTATTTCCTGACTTTTTAATGATTGCCATTCTAACTGGCATGAGATGGTATCTCTTTGTGGTTTTGATTTGCATTTCTCTAATGACCAGTGATGATGAGAATTTTTTCATGTGTCTGTTGGCTGCATAGATGTCTTCTTTAGAGAAGTGTCTGTTCATATCCTTTGCCCACTTTTTGATGGGATTGTTTTTTTCTTGTAAATTTGTTTGAGTTCTTTGTAGATTCTGGATATTAGCCCTTTGTCAGATGGGTAGATTGCAAAAATTTTCTCCCATTCTGTAGGTTGCCTGTTCACTCTGATGGTAGTTTATTTTGCCATGCAGAAGCTCTTTAGTTTAATTAGATCCCATTTGTCTATTTTGGCTTTTGTTGGCTTTGCTTTTGGTGTTTTAGTCATGAAGTCCTTGTCCATGCCTGTGTCCTGAATGGTATTGCATAGGTTTTCTTCTAGGGTTTTTATGGTTTTAGGTCTAACATTTAAGTTTTTTTTTTCTTTGAGATGAAGTTTTGCTCTTGTTGCCCAGGCTGGAGTGCAATGGTGCAATCTCGACTCACCACAACCTCCACCTCCTGGATTCAAGCAATTCTCCTGCCTCAGCCTCCCAAGTAGCAGGGATTACAGGCATGTGCCACCATGCCCAGCTAATTTTATATTTTTAGTAGAGACAGGGTTTTTCCATGTTGGTCAGGCTGGTCTCGAACTCCCGACCTCAGGTGATCCACCCACCTCAGCCTCTCAGCTTCCCAAAGTGGTGGGATTACAGGCTTGAGCCACCGCACCTGGCCCTAACATTTAAGTCTTTAATCCATCTTGAATTAATTTTTGTATAAGGTATAAGGAAGGGATCCAGTTTCAGCTTTCTACATATGGCTAGCCAGTTTTCCTAGCACCATTTATTAAATAGGGAATCCTTTCCCCATTTCTTGTTTTTGTCAGATTTGTCAAAGATCAGATGGTTGTAGATGTGTGGTGTTTCGGTACCAGTACCATGCTGTTTTGTTTACTGTAGCCTTGTATGGTTTGAAGTTAGGTAGTGTGATGCCTCCAGCTTTGTTCTTTTTGCTTAGGATTGTCTTGGCAATGTAACTGGGCTCTTCTTTGGTTCCATATGAACTTTAAAGTAGTTTTTTCCAATTCTGTGAAGAAAATCATTGGTAGCTTGATGGGGATGGCAGTGAATCTATAAATTACCCTTGGGCAGTATGGCCATTTTCATGATATTGATTCTTCCTATCCATGAGCATGGAATGTTCTTCCATTTGTTTGTGTCCTCTTTTATTTCATTGAGCAGTGGTTTGTAGTTCTCCTTGAAGAGGTCCTTCACATCCCTTGTAAGTTGGATTCCTAGGTATTTTATTCTCTCTGTAGCAATTGTGAATGGGAATGTTCACTCATGCTTTGACTCTCTGTCTGTTATTGGTGTATAGGAATGCTTGTGATTTTTGCATATTGATTTTGTATCCTGAGACTTTGCTGAAGCTGCTTATCAGCTTAAGGAGATTTTGGACTGAGATGATGGAGTTTTCTAAATACACAATCATGCCATCTTCAAACAGGGACAATTTGACTTCCTCTTTTCCTAATTGAATACCCTTTATTTCTTTCTCTTGCCTGATTGCCCTGGCCAGAACTTCCAACACTATGTTGAATAGGAGTGGTGAGAGAGGGCATCCTTGTCTTGTGCCGGTTTTCAAAGGGAATGCTTCTAGTTTTTGCCCATTCAGTATGATATTGGCTGTGGGTTTGTCATAAATACCTTTTATTATTTTGAGATCTGTTCCATCAATTCCTAGTTTATTGAGAGTTTTTAGCATGAAGGGCTGTTGAATTTTGTTGAAGGCCTTTTCTGCATCTATTGAGATAATCATGTGGTTTTTGTCATTGGTTCTGTTTATGTGATGGATTATGTTTATTGATTTGCATATGTTGAACCGACCTTGCATCCCAGGCATGAAGCTGACCTGATCATGGTGGATAAGCTTTTTGCTGTGCTGCTGGATTTGGTTTGCCAGTATTTTATTGAGGATTTTTGCATCGATGTTCATCGGGGATACTGGTCTAAAATTCTCTTTTTTTGTTGTGTCTCTGCTAGGCTTTGGTATCAGGATGATGTTGGCCTCATAAAATGAGTTAGGGAGGATTCCCTCTTTTTCTGTTGATTGGAATAGTTTCAGAAGGAATGGTACCAGCTCCTCTTTGTACCTTTGGTAGAATTTGGCTGTGAATCTGTCTGGTCCTGGACTTTTTTTGGTTGGTAGGCTATTAATTATTGCCTCGATTTCAGAGCCTGTTATTGGTCTATTCAGGGATTAAGCTTCTTCCTGATTTAGTCTTGGGAGGGTGTATGTGTCCAGGAATTTATCCATTTCTTCTAGATTTTCTAGTTTATTTGCGTAGAGGTGTTTATAGTATTCTCTGATGGTAGTTTGTATTTCTGTGGGATTGGTGGTGATATCCCCTTTATCATTTTTTATTGCATCTATCTGATTTTTCTCTATTTTCTTCTTTATTAGTCTTGCCTAGTGGTCTATCAATTTTGTTGATCGTTTCAAAAAGCCAGCTCCTGGATTCATTGATTTTTTTAAAGGGTTCTTTGTGTCTTTATCTCTTTCAGTTCTGCTTTGATCTTAGTTATTTCTTGTCTTCTGCTAGCTTTTGAATTTGTTTGCTCTTGCTTCTCTAGTTCTTTTAATTGTGATGTTAGGGTGTCGATTTTAGATCTTTCCCACTTTCTGTTGTGGGCATTTAGTGCTATAAATTTCCCTCTACACACTGCTTTAAATGTATCCCAGAGAATCTGGTACGTTGTGTCTTTGTTTTCATTGGTTTCAAAGAACAACTTTATTTGTGCCTTCATTTCGTCATTTACCCAGCAGTCATTCAGGAGCAAGTTGTTCAATTTCCATGTAGTTGTGCAGTTTTGAGTGAGGTTTTTAATCCCGAGTTCTAATTTGATTGCACTGTGGTCTGAGAGACACTTTGTTGTGATTTGTGTTCTTTTACATTTGCTGAGGAGTGTGTTACTTCCAATTATGTGACCAATTTTAGAATATGTGATATGTGGTGCTGAGAAGAATGTATATTCTGTTGATTTGGGGTGGAGAGTTCTATAGATGTCTATTAGGTCTGCTTGATGCAGAGCTGAGTTCAAGTCCTGGATATCCTTGTTAACCTTCTGTCTTGTTGATCTGTCTGATATTGACAATGGGGTGTTAAAAGTCTCCCCTTATTATTGTGTGGGAGTCTAAGTCTCTTTGTACGTCTCTAAGGACTTGCTTTATGAATCTGGGTGCTTTTGTATTGGGTGCATATATATTTAGGATAGTTAGCTCTTCTTGTTGAATTGATCCCTTTACCATTATGTAATGGCCTTCTTTGTCTCTTTTGATCTTTGTTTTGGTTTAAAACAGAGACTGTTTTATCAGAGACTAGGATTGCAACCCCTGTTTTTTTGTGCTTTCCATTTGCTTGGTAGATCTTCCTCCATCCCTTTATTTTGAGCCTGTATGTGCCGCACGTCGGATGGGTTTCCTGAATACAGCACACTGATGGGTCTTGATTCTTTATCCAATTTGGCAGTCTGTGTCTTTTAATTGGGGTATTTAGCCCATTTACATTTAAGGTTAATATTGTTATGTGTGAGTTTGATCCTGTCATCATGATGTTCACTGGTTATTTTGCCTGTTAATTGATGCAGTTTCTTCATAGCATTGATGGTCTTCACAGTTTGGCCTGTTTTTGCAGTGGCTGGTACCGGTTGTTTCTTTCCATGTTTAGTGCTTCCTTCAGGAGCTCTTGTAAGGCCGGCCTGGTGGTGATAAAATCTCTCAGCATTTCCTTGTCTGTAAAGGATTTTATTTCTCCTTCACTTATGAAGCTTAGTTTGGCTGGATATGAAATTCTGGGTTGAAAATTCTTTTCTTTAAGAATGTTGAATATTGGCCCCCCACTCTCTTCTGGCTTGTAGTGTCTCTGCTGAGAGATCTGCTGTTAGTCTGATGGGTTTCCCTTGTTGGGTAACTTGACCTTTCTCTCTAGCTGCCCTTAACATTTTTTCCTTCATTTCAACCTTGGTGAATCTGACAGTTATGTGTCTTGGGGTTGCTCTTCTCTTTGTGGTGTTCTCTGTATTTCCTGAATTTGAATGTTGGCCTGCCTTGCTAGGTTGGGGAAGTTCTCCTGGATAATATCGTGAAGAGTGTTTTCCAACTTGGTTCCATTCTCCCCATCACTTTCAGGTACACCAATCAAATGTAAATATGGTCTTTTCACATAGTCCCATATTTCTTGGAGGCTTTGTTTCTTTTTACTCTTTTTTCTCTAACCTTGTTTTCTTGCTTTATTTTGTTAATTTGATCTTCAATCGCTGATACCCTTTCTTCCACTTGATCAAATCGGCTATTGAAGCTTGTGCATGCGTCATAAAGTTCTTGTGCCATGGTTTTCAGCCCCATCAGGTCATTTAAGGTCTTCTCTACACTGTTTATTCTAGTTAGCCATTCATCTAACCTTTTTTCAAGGTTTTTATCTTCCTTGCGATGGGTTCAAACATGCTTCTTTTGCTCGGAGAAGTTTGTTATTACTGACCTTCTGAAGCCTAATTCTGTCAACTCATCAAAGTCATTCTCCGTCCAGCTTTGTTCTGTTGCTGGCAAGGAGCTGCGATCCTTTGGAGGAGAAGAGGTGCTGTGACTTTTAGAATTTTCAGCTTTTCTGTTCTGGTTTCTCCCCATCTTTGTGGTTTTATCTACCTTTGGTCTTTGATGTTGGTGACCTACAGATGGGGCTTTGGTGTAGATGTCCTTTTTGTTGATGTTGATGCTATTCCTTTCTGTTTGTTAGTTTTCCTTCTAACAGATCCCTCAGCTGCAGGTCTGCTGGAGTTTGCTGGAGGTCCAGTCCAGACTCTGTTTGCCTGGGTATCACCAGTGGAGGCTGCAGAACAGCAAATATTGCAGAACAGCAAATATTGCTGCCTAATCCTTCCTTTGGAAGCTTTGTCCCAGAGGGGCATATGATTGTGCCACTAGTTTGGAATCATTGATGTAGACCCATGCTGTCTAGTACTGTAGCCACTAGCCACTTATGTTTAATTAAAATTCAGTTCTACAATCTCACTAGCCACATTTCTTTCTTTTTTTTTTTTTTTTTGAGATGGAGTCTCACTCTGTCACCAGGCTGGAGTGTGCAGTGGCGCGATCTTGGCTCACTGCAAGCTCCGCCTCCTGGGTTCATGCCATTCTTCTGCCTCAGCCTCCCAAGTAGCTGGGACTACAGGCGCCCACCACCACACCCGGCTAATTTTTTGTATTTTTAATATAGACGGGGTTTCACTGTGTTAGCCAGTTTGGTCTCAATCTCCTAACCTCATGATCCTCCCGCCTCGGCCTCCCGAAGTGCTGGGATTACAGGCGTGAGCCACCATGCCCGGCCCACACTAGCCACATTTCTAATGCACACTAGCTCCCATATTGGACAGCACAGGTGTAGAACATTTCCGTCCTCGCACAAAGTTCCATAGATTGGACAGCACAGAATCCTAGTGTATGTCTTACCTTTGCTGGATACCCTCAAGTATTTGCTAAGTGATTGCAGCTGTTCCCCTCCCGAGATAATGGGGTCATTTTCTCCCAGGGTGAATTCAGTTCTTCCACTTCACCTGTCAGTTTTTTCTTGGCGGAAGTGAATGAAAAGCTACAGCCCTTCTTGCTTTTTCAGCTGTTTACAAAATCAAATAATTGGCAGCTGAAATCAAGCACGGAATGTATATAAAGAAAGCTCTGTCTCATCTTCTGTGCAGCTGGGTAGTTGGTAACAGCATCCTCATGCAGTCGGTCTTTGAGTTCCCTTTCTGTCTGCTGACTTAGTGCCATGCTGCTTGCCCATTTGTGGCTTTCCATATAGAGGTGAGTGTGGGGATGCATGTTATCTCGCTTATACATATATGTACATATATTTCCTTATGTTTTGTTTTGTTTTTTTTGTTTTGTTTTTGCTGCTGCTTAAATGTGCTGAAGAAAGTAAGAAGCCCTTCCCTTGGCAGACTCCAGCTCTGAAATCTAGTTCAGGAAGAATTCATGATATCATTGTTTACTTTGTTCAAATTTCAACTCCCTCCTTCTTCCCTTCACTTTGGAGAATTATTGCCAGTTCTTCTAGTTTTGCATAGCTTTTTTATCATTCCAGCTTGTCTTTATTATCCACTTTTTCTGTTTGGACCTTTTTCTCATCTTACCCCTAAAACAGGGGCAAACATTTTCTTTAAAGGGCCAGATAGTAAATATTGTTGGCTTTGTGGGACGGATGGTCTGTGTCACAGGTGCTTAACTCTGCCATTGAAGTGTGAGAGCAACCTTAGATGGTCGCAAAAGGATGGGCAAGGCTAGATTTGGCCTGCAGTCTATAGTCCCCCACCCCTCCACCCCTGCCCCAAATAGCATTTTAAATCCTGCTTCATCATGCCAAGAGTCTCTGATCTGCCTTTTCTTTCCCAGTTATGGCCTCCCAATTCTAGAGTTAAAAGTGCCAGCTGTGCCTTGATTTTCTTTATAAAATGTGTCATTCATTAGCAAGTACATATCAGATTTCTTCTGATTTCATTGTATGTTCTGTGTGAATCAGCAGAAGGCCCAATGAGGCTTGATAAGTCTTGGCTTCTAACACACCTCAGATGTATGTTCCAGGAGACTGACTGTAACTCCCGGTTTACTTGATTTCCACTCCATGTTGAGAAGTTACTAGTCACCACATCCCAGTGTGCATACAGTCTTCCATGTTATTCTAAATAACATTAATTGAGCAGGTACTGTGAGTCAGACACTGTGCCAGGTGCTTTACATGCATTAGATTGTGTGATCCTCATAAGTGCACCATAAGGTGCTACAGTGTTATCACTGTTTTACAGATGAGAAAACTGACATTAGGAAATTAAGGACTGCCTGTGGTCACATTGCCAGTAAGTAGCAGAGCTAGACCTGAACCTAACTTTGTTTGACTCCAAAGTCCTTGTATTAAAAATACACACCATGGGGTTACCTTGGGATAAATCCATCCATGCCCCCACCTATCCATCATTCATCTAGATTTCAATTATCTGTGCTAAAAGCCATGGAATCACTTATGTTTTTTTCCCCAGTTTCTCGTAGTTTTATTTCTTTTGCCAATCTGTTGAACTTTTTTGTTTTTGTTTTTTTGGTTTTTTTTGAGACAGGGTCTCATTTTGTCACTTAGGCTGGAGTGCAGTGGTGCGATCTCGGTTCACTGCAGCCTTGACCTCCCTGGGCTCAGGTGATCCTCCTGCGTCAGCCTCCTGAGTAGCTGGAACTACAGGCACATACCACCATGCCTGGCTAATTTTTGTATTTCATGTAGAGATGGGGTTTCACCATGTTGCCCAGGCTGGTCTTAAACTCCTGGGCTGAAGCAATCTGCCCACCTCAGCCCTCCAAAGTGTTGGGATTACAGGTGTGAGCCACTGCACCCTGCCCAATGTGTTAAACTTAGTTCCAAGATCTCTCAGTGCCTCAGAATGTCTTCCTTTATGGATTATTTCTTCCATCTTTTCTAGAATACAAAACTCTTCCTTTCTTATAAATTGGTGTATAAAGAGGCATATCATAGACCCTTAGATTTGCAAAGACTTAGATTTATAGCACTCATACTTCAAGTAGAAGGAAGACAAATACAGCACACGCAGTCTGTGGATCAGTGCTACAGTGTCTCTCCTTTCTAGGTAAGTGACATGAGGTAGAGTTGGTTTTAGTTTCCCCCGACGGATGCTTCCTGGAAATTTCTAAGGCAAGCTAATTACTTCGTTGGTCTTCCCACTACTCTGTATTGTCCTTGACTTACCACCACCTTCTGTTAATCCTTCTAGGTGTCCGTGCTGCTAACTGGTCCAGTCCAAGTGAAGCCTGGCTTACTCGACCAGACACTCAGGGCCCCTTGAGCTAAATGAGCCATACTTTCAGATCATGAGAATGTTGTCTTAGTGATTTCATGTTAGAGGTCTTCCAGTTTCCTTATGAAAATACATTAGATTCTACAGGACATATCACAGTTACATAATTTGTTTATTCCAGAAGCTGTGTATCTTCACTAGTAAACTGGAAACTGTGCCAAGCTTAGTAGCTTCTTCCTCTACAATGTCAGGTTTAAGTTAAAAAAGGAATTCTACACTTCCCATTAGTCATTTTTTAATTTGAAGATTGACTACTAAAAATATGTACCATTTTTCACTTAATTAGGAGCCATATATTGAAGACCATGTCTGGGAGCTTCTACTTTGTAATTGTTGGCCACCATGATAATCCAGTTTTTGAAATGGAGTTTTTGCCAGCTGGGAAGGCAGAATCCAAAGTACGTAAGAATTTTTATGCTATTGTAATGATATGGTATAATATTATTTTAGAACTGTAAGATCTGGACAGATAAGGTAACTGAAATCCACCACAATTAAATGAGGCTTGCTGTGGAGTCCCACAGACTGATAGAAGCCAGCCAGGGAATATCCTTGGAGTTGTTTATTCATCCTTTAATTCAGCACAGACTAGCATGACCTCTGGCATTCCCATGATATTCAGTTCACTATGTCACCCACCATGAATTGCTGCTGCTTAAGCACATAAAAACATAGTTCACCTGTAGCAGATTGCTGCCTTGAAATGCCATGAAAGTCCAGGCTATTTTCATGAATCACGTTTTTCATCAGGACCTACTGAGTTAGAAAAGCCCCTTACTTCCCTGTCTTCCTGCTGCCAGTGGGCCTGCAGCACCTCACTTCAGGGGCATTCTGCAGCACTTCCTGGCTAGGTTGAGCCTGCATGCTCCCCTCCCCAGTGACACCTTGGCTGTACACAAGAAGCTCAAAAGCAGCACCAGAGGTGATAATATCTGACTTTCTTGTCAAGAATGGTTCCAAAAACCAAGCTTGGCTTGAGAACATATTGCCGTTCAGACCTGTAGATTTTTTTTTTTTTTTTTGGAGACAAGGAAAATGGACCATATATTTTAAGAAAGATTACCATCCCAAATGCTTAAAATAAAACCATTTGGATCTTATTTATTTATTTATGTATTTATTTATTTATTTATTTTTGAGACAGAGCCTTGCTCTGTCACCCAGACTGAAATGCAGTGACACGATCTCAGCTCACTGCAACCTCTGCCTCCTGGGTTCAAGCAATTCTCCTGTCTCAGCCTCCCAAGTAGCTGGGATTACAGGTGTGCACCACCATGCCAGGCTAATTTTTGTATTTTTAGTAGAGATAGGGTTTCAACATGTTGCCCAGGCTGGTCTTGAACTCCTGACCTCAGGTGGTCTGCCTGCCCTCGGCCTCCCAAAGTGCCGGGATTGCAGATGTGAGCCACCACACCTGGCCCAGACCTGTAGAGTTTTGACATGAAAAGACCCAGTTCTTTCCAATTTCTGTTTCTAATAAATTGCTGACAAGTTTGCTATATTTCTCCCAACCTCCAAAAATTGGCCTTAATGTCCTTTAAGGAACTGATGTTTTGAGTTAATTGTAATGCATAATATATGATATTTTTCAACTATTTGGGCCTTGCCACCAAAATAAGATAGGCATTTGTTTAAGGGATTCTCTACGAGGTGGTGTTGTGACATTATTTTCTCATATTATGAGAACACTACTCATTAAAACTTGTTTTGAGGTATCTTGTACCAGTATTGCTTTCTGGGATGCAGCTACTTGTATATAATTTCTGTGCACTCCACTGGCCTTGTGGTGGACAAAGCACACATAAAAATACTTTGTTGCATAACTTGATTTTAGTTCTTTCTCCTGCTACCACTCACTTTCTTAAAGCGTTTTCCCAGTTTGCTCCTAATTCTTCAGGATTGATCATCATTGTAAAAGAAAACACTGCTGTGAGCCAGACATAAAAACAGCCATTTCTCTAAGGATTCACTTAGCTTTGTCATGGCAACATGAGTGAAGTAAAACATGCTTTAACTATGTATGGGATTCCAGGGCAACAGGCCGCCCTCCTCCAGCCCAGGCATGAGAACAGCCTCCTTGGCAAGGAAGCCGTCTTGGTTTCCTGTGGCTGTTGTAACAAAGTACAAAAAACTGAGTGGCTTGGGACAGCAGAAATTTATTGTCTCAGTTCTGAGGGTCACCATGTGAAATCAAGGTGTCAGTGGGGCCATGCTTCCTATGAAGGCACTAAGACAAGGGTCTGTCCAGGCCCCTCTCCCAGCTTCTGGGAGTTCCTTGGCTTGTGGCAGCTTAACTCCAGCCTTCATGTGGCATTTTTTCTCCCTGTGTGCATCTCTAAATGTTCCCTTTTTCTGAATACACCAGTCCATTGGATTAGGGGCCCACCCTACTCCAGTGTGACCTCATCTTAGCTAACCACATCTGCAGCAACCCTCTTTCCAAATAAGGCCACATTCTGAGGTACTGTTGCTTAGGACTTCAACAAAGGAATTTTGGAGAGGAAACACTTCAACCCATAACAGAGGTATTCTTTGGAAAATGGTTTGTTTGGGTTTTTTTGAGACGGAGTTTTGCTCTTGTCCCCTAGGCTGGAGCGCAATGGCGTGCTCTTGGCTCACTGCAGCCTCCACCTCCCGGTTGCCTCAGCCTCCCGAGTAGCTGGGATTACAGGCATGCACCACCACAATTTTTGTATTAGTAGAGGCGGGATTTCACCATACTGGCCAGGCTGGTCTCGAACTCCTGACCTCAGGTGATCCACCTGCCTTGGCCTCCGAAAGTACTAGGATTACAAGCATAAGCCACCGTACCTGGCCAAAAAATGTATTTTCAAAGAATTACATCAGGGTAAGACTGCATTCCAAGTTGTGAATTCCCTCTTCACATTATGGTCAGACAGTCCTACCTTCTGTTCACTTAAGCCATTTGAGCCCAGGAAAAGGACACTCCCAGCTCTGACAGGACTGTGTCCTGCTGTTGACACAGGCGACTGCTCACAGCTGGGGCTGAGCATCACCTCCCACTACTTCCAGGTCCCGCTGCCATGTAAGCTCCATGCACTGGAAAGAGGCCTCTGGCAGGCCGTTATAAGCGCCATTTCAACTGTCTCTACTGCTTACCTGGTGCCATTGTGCAGGAATCTGGGCCCTCTCCGTTTCCTCCCAGACCTTGAGCCTGGTGTGAATGGCACCTCTTCTCCACAGGATCTTGTTTTTTGTTTTTTTTTTTTTAAACATAGTATTCTTTTTTTTACATGTTTAAATGGTTACAGAATTTGGTAACTTCCTTCTTGAAGCATGAAAAAAAATTTCTATGAAAAAGATTTTGAATAAATGATTTTGTATAAATCATCTGTATACACATTTATTAATTGACTGTTTCTGTTCTTTGAGATTTAGATATCAAATTTAAAAATAGAATATAATGTGAAAACAGATCTTTTGTAAGTCTCATGACAATAACAAAGTATAAAAGCAAACTGTTTTTTTCCCCACAAGAAAACCATCTATAGAATTTACAGAATGAAATGTCAGCATTCTTGATGTCATATGGAAATGTTAATCTGTGGTTGCTCACACTGTCATCTAGGATGACCATCGTCATCTGAACCAGTTCATAGCTCATGCTGCTCTCGACCTCGTAGATGAGAACATGTGGCTGTCAAACAACATGTACTTGAAAACTGTGGACAAGTTCAACGAGTGGTTTGTGTCAGCATTTGTCACTGCGGGGCATATCCTTACCTTCTTAGTAAAGATAACTAAAGTTTGGGTTCACAAACCAGAAGAACATGGAACATAGATGCCAGGCTCTGAGTCTGTAGACATCACAGTCAGGTGAAAATTTAAGTTTCCATTTATGGGGCTACTTTTCTTTTTTTAGGGGGGGAAAACATTTTAATAGCTAATTTTAAAACTAAGTCTCATACACAAAAAAAAGTTTATCTGGACCCTATCAAGGTTATTTTACTTTATTTTATAGTTATTTTCTAACTTTGAAAGCTTATGTTCTCTTTATGATAAAACTAAGCTAATTTTAAACCCAGTTTATATATTCAACTTTTCCATCACAAATACACTGCATGTGACTAATTTGAAGAATATTGTATCAACGAACTGGTTGCTTTTTGTTTTTCATTTCTAAGAAAGATTGTGCCTTAATTATGTCACATATGAGGTTTATTATGCTTCATGGCATAAGGCAAGAAGATGGAATAAATAACTTCTTTACTGATGTTTATGATTTATATATAAAGGTATGGTATGTTCTATAATTTTTAAAATCTGATGGTAGAGAAAGGATTCGACCTTTGTCAGGAAAGTGGCCTATCGAAGTAACTCCCTTAGGCTGCAGTGTACCTTTCAGACTAGCTTTCCCCCATCAGAACTATCTCTGTCAACTCTCTCTGCAGGTAAGTCTTCACAGGCAGGTGAATATGTATTTAGGAACACAACTCATGGTAGTTATCTTTAGATGACTGTGAAGGTAAATTGGTTTCATTCTTCACTTCTTGGTGCTCATAGCTGATTTTATTAGGGATCCCTAAAGACAGCAAGGAAGCAGCCTATATAAGGGAAAATTACTTCATAATTTAAAATGTTTCCATCTACTTTACAAATAAGTTACAGTGCAATTAATACAGATCATAAACTGGCAGGAAGTGATTTTTATATGATCAAACAGCCACTCAAGAAGAATGGTGCCACTTGCATTTCTTGATTTTGAAAAATAAAATAATAATACAACGTCATGGTTACACTGCAGTGGTAACAGTGTGTTGTTTTGTTTTGTTTTGTTTTTTGGAGACAGAGTCTTGCTTTGTCACCCAGGCTGGAATGCAGTGGCATGACCTCAGCTCACTGCAACCTCTGCCTCCCGGGTTTAAGCGATTCTCCTGCCTCAGCCTCCCAAGTAGCTGAGACTACAGGTGTGCGCCACCACACCCAGCTAATTTTTCTGTTTTTAGTAGAGACGAGGTTTTGCCATGTTGGCCAGGCTGGTCTCGAACTCCTGACCTCAAATGATCCACCCGCCTTGGCCTCCCAAAGTGCTGGGATTACAAGCGTGAGCCACCATCCCTGGCCCGTATGTTTTTAATAATTTCAATAAGTTCTGTATTTGGACAGAATTTCTTGCATATCAGCACAGTAATACAATTTAACAGTATTCCTAGTCAGAGGTAGTAATATTTAGCCCTCTTATAAAGATGAACAATATCAAGTGATTAAGGTATAAAAATCAGCAATGCCTTTCCTATTAGTGATTCCATTTAATGATTTTCTCTCGTGTTATGATACACTAATTACTTTGAGAAGCTGATCATTTAGCAGTCTTGTGTTAAAGGAGAGTATTAAAAATCTGATTGTTAAAAGATTACCATATAAGAGTAGCTTTTTCTGAACTCTGAGCACATGGCAGACTTTGTTTTATGTAGCCAAAGGGCCATACAGATTAATCCATTTATTTATAATGAATATGAGTATTTCACACACAGGGTAAATCCTGAAAGTTAACTGACATAGGCAACATTTATCATACTGCCATTAGTTTTACCCCAGATACTTCTCAAAACCAAAACACCAAAATAAAAATTTCCTTAAGAGGATGTTAGTATTTAACAATGCAGCATTTTCAGTAAAACTTAAAAATGTGGTCTTTAGACTTTTGAATGTCTTTGGTTTTTAATTTAAAACTTTAAAATGATTTCCTTTCAGAGACTTATGATTTGTCAGCTTTTTTGCTTCACTAATACTTTCTTCTTTCCTAGTTTTCAATGAATCCATTTTATGAACCCAATTCTCCTATTCGATCAAGTGCATTTGACAGAAAAGTTCAGTTTCTTGGGAAGAAACACCTTTTAAGCTGAATGCAGAAAATTCCAAAATAAATGATGTCACCACAATGGTGTATACTCAGGAATGTGTACATTGTAAGTTACTTGATTAAATAGCCTGGAAAACTTGTGTATTCTCAGCTTATCTAAACCTAATGAAATTCCTTTTATATTTAAAAGTAGTACATTCTGTCTCATGTCACATATCAATAGATCAATTGGTATTTCCTTGTGAACAGTGTTATTTATGAAGAGCTCATTATCAATAATCATGTTTTTTTTTTTTTTTTTGAGACAGAGTCTTGCTCTGCTTGGCTCACTGCAACCTCCGCCTCCCAGGTTCAGGCGATTCTCCTGCCTCAGCCTCTGACTAGCTGGGACTACAGGTGCGTGCCACCACACCCAGCTAATTTTTGTATTTTTAGTAGACATGGGGTTTCACCATATTGGTCAGGCTGGTCCTGAACTCCAGACCTCGTGATCCACCCGTCTCGGCAAGTGCTGGGATTACAGGCGTGAGCTACCACGCCTGGCCATGAAATAAGCTTTTTGTTTTTTTATGTTTTTGTTTGTTTGTTTGTTGTTATGAGATGGAGTCTCGCTCTTGTCGTGCAGGCTGGAGTGCAGTGGCACAATCTTGGCTCACTGCAACCTCCACCTCCCGGGTTCAACCAATTCTCCTTCTTCAGCCTCCCGAATAGCTGGGATTACAGGCGTGCACCACCACGCCTGGCTAATTTTTGTGTTTTTAGTAGAGACGGGGTTTCGCCATTTTGGCCAGGCTGGTTTCGAACTCCTGACCTCAGTTGATCCACCCGCCTCGGCCTCCCAAAGTGCTAGGATTACAGACATGAGCCACCGTGCCCAGCCAGGAATAAGCTTTTGACTTGCCCGATTCAGATAGGTTGATCTTTTGTGTTTTTTTTTGAGATGGGGTTTCGCTCTGTCGTCCAGGTTGGAGTGCAGTGGCAGTTGTTTCACTGTAACCTCTGCCTCCTGACTTCAAGCAATTCTCCTGCCTCAGCCTCCCAAAGTGCTGGGATTACAGGTGTGAGCCACCGTGCCTGGCCCAGATAGGTTGATCTTAATGTAACAACCCAAAAATAAATGTCATAGTCAAGATTTGGTAGATAAATTTAAAATTAAAATATTCTGCAGTTGAGAGTGAAATGTGATAGCACATACATTGATGTTATGCATTTAAAGATGTTATAAAAATGTATAGGCAGTATACACAGCACTACTCAAGAAGCCAAAGAAACACTTGTGCAGTGCTAAGTGTCACATGTCTGCTTCTGCCAGAGGCTAGGAATAGTGATCCTGCTATAATGTGAGAACCCAAATCATGTTTATAAAATAGGAGGCTGGGAGCAGTTGCAGGCCACAGTGAAGTGTGTTGCTTCTGTCACTTTATATTCTATTTCCTTTCCCTCAGACAGTAAACTGTTGATACTCGTAAAAAGTTGTAATGCAATTTTTAGTACTGTTGTCAAAGAAAAGTTTGGAATCCATTAACATTTGTACTCAGCCTTTTAGGTTATACACCAGAGGGGGCTGGGAATTTTCTCTTTGTTCCTATGATAAGTAGATCTTACTGTAAAATAGTAAATGTCCATTGGAAAGCAAGTAATACAACCTGTGCTAATTCGGAGCACTTGAACAATTTTGTTCCATTCTGAGTAACTTTTGAGCAAGTAATTCTAAGCTTTGTCTTGTATCCTTGTGTGAAATGGCATCATTTTTACCCTATTTGATTTCTTAAATAAAGATGTTTTTTTAAGATCGTGGTAGTTTAATATCCATTTTTAAAGTGCTGCTTTCGTCCTCTCTCCCCTATTGATAGCGTGCAAACTGATATGATGTCTTCACCTGTTACAGAGCTCAGATCGACTCAAACTAGATGCCAGAGCTTTGGGAGCAGAAAAATTTACATACTCATCTAGAAATCTAGAAGTAATTTCAGCAAATGAGTATTTTTTTCTATATAGTTGGCCCCACCCTCAATGAGCATATCATCCAGAGGGCTGTGATGCAGGCCAACCAAGAGCAGCAGGGTGGATTGAGAGCGGGAAGACTTGGCTCAGCTGCCCAACAGTGGTACCCTTTTCTCCAGGCTGGTGAAGGTGAGGTAAGAACTAGTAACACACTTGTGAGTATACTACTAAAGTTAAATGCCAAATTTCATGTGTGAGTGAGTCTTTAAAGGAGCTGGAAGGGAAGTGGAGCATTGAGTGGGACCTCCAAGGTAGGCTGCACAGGAAAGCATTGCAGGCATGAAGGTGTGAAGAGCACTTGGGCACGTGGGTAGAATTGACAGCTGATAGATAGATGCTGATCATGAGGAAAGCTAAGCTGGCAAAGCTTGAATCTGGTAAGTGATGTCCCTTGAAGGTTCTGGAACACAAGAGCAATGGGATGAAGTCCGTCTTAAAATCAGGCTCTCCTGAGCCCATGTATGTTAGCACAAAGTTGGTTATCTGCTTAAGTGCTCCAAAAGTGATCTAGATAAAATGTATACCGAGTTTTGTCCTCTTGCTATAACCGGAAACTTCCTAGGATGCTTCCTCTGGCATGGACATAGATTGTCTCAATCTCTGCTTTGCCCATGCTGTTACCCATGCTCTTTAATTTTTCAGTCACTTCAACACTTCCTGGTTGACAGTCCAGAGTTCCAGAAACCACTGACTCTCCAGACACCACCTTTCACTGGGTACCACACTGGCGTGTTTTTCTACTTAACACTTTACTACTCTACAAGACACGGATAATGTGTGAGAACTTACCTGGTGGTGTCATAATATTAAAACGAAAAGTTTGTACAGAAATATAAAAAGGTTTTCTTCCAAGACAAGTAATAGTAGGAATGTTTTAACTTCAACTAGGAAACTTTCCCCAAGGGTGAAAAATAACAAAAACATTTAGTCCATTAATGAATTGTAATTTTGTATCTTCCAATCAGCACATTGTAATTGTTACATCAGTTATCAAATGCACGTTTGTCTGTTCTCCAAGTTCAGTAGTTTGCTTTTTTTTTTTTTTGAGCTGGAGTGTCACTGTCACCAGGCCAGAGTGCAGTGGTGCAATCTAGGCTCAATGCAACTTCCGCCTCCCGGGTTCAAGCGATTCTCCTGCCTCAGCCTTCCGAGTAGCTGGGATTACAGGCACGATGCCCAACTAATTTTTGTATTTTTAGTAGAGAGAGGGTTTCACCATGTTGTCTAGGATGGTGTCGATCTCTTGACCTCATGATCCACCTGCCTCAGCCTCCCAAAGTGTTGGGATTACAGGCGTGAGCCACCATGCCCGGCCTTGCCTTTTTTCTTAAAACTGAACTGTATCTCTGGCGGGGGGCACTGGTTCACTCCCTACATGACAGCCAGCTCCCCTCACCCAGCATGTCCTTTGATAACCCCATCACTCCCCAGTCGAGGGTCTCGTCCACACTCAGTCTAGGCTTTGGTTAGCCTCCATGGAATCCGATAGTCACCAACCACGCAGCATATGAACTTCATCCACAAAAGACCACAATTTGCTTTATCAAGTCTGATCATTGCAACAAGTCTTTTTGTAACAAAAAATCTCCTTGAGAGCAAATCACTAAATGTTCAGTGATAGAGAAGACACCAAGTAAATACATTGCCGAATAAAGATGTCATTTACCCTCTCACAAAGTACAATCCTTAGTATTTCTTCTGAGAGTGACAAAGTTAGCTTGTGTCTTGTGTCAGAAAGGAATGGTTTAACTTCAACTAAGAGACTTTCCCCAAGGGTGAAGAAAGTAACAAAAATATTTAGTCCATTAATCGAATTGTAATTTTGTATCTTCCACACAGTACATTGTAATTATTACATCAGTTATCAAATGCACATTTGTCTGTTCTCCAAGTTCAGTAGTTAGCCTTTTTCTTAAAACTGAACTCTATCTATGGCAAGGTTTTCCATTCATAGACAGCTTGAATTTAGCTGGATGTATTATAGACTGTATAAAGCAACTCTTGTACCACTGGGGGCCTGCCCTCTGCCTGAGACTGTGGAATGTGATCTATGGGGCTGGGGGTGCATGAATGACATACAAATGATGAGTAATTACTAGTGAGAGTAATTCTAATATGTAGAATGAAAACAGGAATGGTTAAGTCATTTTGAAGAGAATGAATTAACGATGCATTGCAAATACATTAGATTTTAATCTTTAATATCTAACATTATTGCTTTAGGAAATTATTTCCCTGAACCAAGAATACAATGCTAATTGCATAAAAACATACACATATAAAAAGTAGTTCTCCATTTTCCCAGGAAAAAATCCAAGTATAACTTCTAGAATAGTCAAGTTTCTTATTTTAATTATAATTAATGTCTTGGTCATCTCATTTATTAGCTCTGCAACTTACATATTTAAATTAAAGAAACGTTATTAGACAACCGTTACAATTTATAAATGTAAGGTGCCATTATTGAGTAAATATATTCCTCCATGATTGGATGTGTCCCTTCTCCCACCAACTAACGAAGCAGCAACATACATTAGTTTAATTTTATTAGTAGATGATACACTGCTGCAAATGCTAATTCTCTTCTCCATCCCCATGTTGATTTTGTGTATATGTGTGAGTTGGTTAGAATGCATCAACAATCTAACAATCAACAGCAAGATGAGCTAGGCTTGGGCTTTCGGTGAAGATTGACTGTGTCTGTCTGAATCAAGTGATCTGACCTATCCTCGGTAGCAAGAACTCTTCGAACGGCTTCCTCAAAGGCTGCTGCCACATTTGTGGCATCTTTTGCACTCGTTTCAAAGTAAGGATAGTCGCCGTTATCCCTGCACCAAGCTTGGGCTTCTTCTGTAGACACCTGCCGTTCGCTGATGTCAATCTTGTTACCCAGAATCACAAAAGGAAAGCTGTCAGGCTCTTTCACATCTGCATAATATATGAATTCTTTCTTCCAGTTACTTAAGTTCTGGAAGCTTTGTGAATCATCGACACTAAAAGTAAGCAGGCAGCAGTCAGAACCTCTGTAAAATGGCGTCCTCAGGCTTCGGAATCGCTCCTGACCTGCCGTGTCCCAAATCTGCATGGTAACAAAATGTCCATCCACTTCCAAATCTTTATTTAAAAATTCCACACCTATTGTATGGAACAGCTGGGTATCAAACTTATTAGTTACATATCTGTTCATAAGTGAACTCTTCCCAACTCCACCATCTCCAAGGAGAATTACTTTAAAAAGTGATGATTTTCCTGCCATTGTTAATCTCAAGAGTTTCAAGAACCCTGTAAAATAAAAAGGCACCATTACATTCCTTTATACCTACACATTCTTCTACATGATTCTGTGAATATCAGCATTTAACTGAAATAAAACATACAGCCCCAGGGAATACCTAATAATAAGACTTCTTGTTTACTGAGCACTTAGCCATGTGCGGCTATTAGTCTACCATTATTCTCTGAAACAGCTGGGAAGGGCTCACTCTTCCCCTTTCTCTGGTCACAGTTGACTGTGAAACTGGCACTCAAGCTCAAGTCTGACCCCAAAGCCCTTGCTCTGAACCGTTACTCTATGATAAGCCCCTCTCTGTTCATAGTAAGCCCCACCACCATTTGTTAGAGATGGGTAGGAGATCAAAGTTCGCATGGTTTTTTGTTTTGTTTTGTTTTTTGAGACAGGATCTCGCTGTCACTCAGGCTGGAGTGCAGTGGGACCATCTTGGCTTACTGCAGCCTTGAACTCCCAGGCTCAAGCAATCTTCCCGCCTCAGCCTCCCAAGTAGCTGGAACCACATGAAGCACACCACCATGCCTTGCTCATTTTTCTATTTTTTGTAGAGACAGGGTCTCAACCATGTTACCCAGGCTGGCTTCAAACTCCTCCACCCAAGCAATCCACCTGTCTTGGCCTCCCAAAGTGCTGGGACTACAGGCGTGAGCCACCGTGCCCGGCCCATGTGTTTCTCTTAACAACTTCAAACAGCCCTTCAGTGCACAGTTGTGGTGTTCACTGATGGCCTCTCTTGTACCAGGGACTTTCTCTACTACTTCCTACGACCCCTTCCCTGTCTCTCTTCAGACACAGGTGCTGTTAACCAGGAAAGCCAGAGACAGAAGCTGACTTATCCTGCTGTGAAATAAAATATAAAGCAACCGCTGAGTAAATGTACTTTATTCTCTTCATTAAGAACACTATTTTTAATTTGTTCAAATTAATGTCAGCAGCAATGGAATTTTTACTTTAATATAATCTAGTACATTCTACCCACAAGATTCACTTGGGCAGTTCAAACACTTAAGGAACATGAGACTGTGCTGGTACTTGTGTGTTTTGAGGAGGAATGAAATAAATCTTAAATGAAAATGTGGTACTATATATGTTCTTTAGAAGTCCTGTGGCAGGATTAAAAACTTTACTACACTACAAGAGCCAGCCTGTGGGGGGTGAGATTTCAGATGCCTGTTGACAGACAGCTACTTCTAGGTGCTGGTGGGAGCACAGTTCCTGGTTAATCCTTCTGTTTACATTTTTATTGTGGAAAATTTAAAACATATACAAAATGTCTATATAATGAGTATAATACAATGAGCTCCCATGAACTCTAAACCCAGCTTCACCAATTATCAACTTACGGCAAATCTTGTTTCCTCCATAACCCCTCCAACTCTCCCTTCTCCCCAGTTATTTCAAATCAGATTATATCATTTAATCTGTACTTTAGTATTAAATGGTTTTTAAGTATTAAATGTATATAAGAAAATACTAGAGAAGCACTGTACAACAGAATTTGATGCAACAATGGAAATGTCCAATATAGCAGCCACTTAGCCGCATGTGACTGTTGAACACCTGACATGTGGTTGATGGAAGTGAAAGACTGCATTTTAAATTGTATTCGATTTTAACTAAATAGCCACATTTAATGAGCCAATTGCTGTATTGGAGAGCACAGATCTAGAACAAATTTGGTCAATAACCTTAATAGGAAAGTAGGTTTTATGAATCCCTCAATGGGAAGGCAATAAAGACATGAATAATAATTGTTATACTGACCAGGATGAATTTGTAAAATCACTGCAGAAAACATTATCTGGCTGTCTCCTGGTTATATGCAATGTGAGCAACTATAGTATAACTGAACACTTCCTGTAACATGTAGGAATTCTGCATTTCTAACTACACGCTCCACTGTTCTGATAAAAACCTTGTAGCAGCTTGTATAATGAGAAATTAAATGAATGGGAAAATATTATTAAAAAATGATGGGATATACCTTAGTCCCTACCTCTTACTGGTTCTTTCAAATTACTACTACAGGCCAGGCAGAGTGGCTCACACCTGTAATCCCAGCACTTTGGGAGGCTGAGGCGGGCAGGTCACTTGAGGTCAGGAGTTCGAGACCAGCCTGGCCAACATCGTGAAACCCTGTCTCTACTAAAAATACAAAAAAAAAAAAATTAGCAGGATGTGGTGGCGAGTGCCTGTAGTCCTAGGTACTTGGGAGGCTGAGGCAGGATAATCCCTTGAACCTGGGTGGCAGAGGTTGCCGTGAACTGAGATCGCACTACTGCACTCCAGCCTAGGTGACAAAGCAAGACTCCATCTCAAAAAAACAAAACAAATTAACACTACAGTAATTACTACTATAATTAATATTTATACAATTTAAACTGTCCAACACAAGTGTGTGGCAGTTAAGGTGCACACCTTTTGAGAGACTTTTTCAATTTCAAATGTCTTGCTCTACTCAATATCCAGACTAAATTAACGTTAAAGAGGAAACTGAAACAGTCCCAAGCCCCTTACTTTCCTGACATAGGTAACAATGTGCTAAACTGGCTGCTTTAATTCTTTGGCATCTTTGCTTCAACAACTTCAACTTAAAAAGACTGAAAACCATAAAAGCAAACCAAGTATTTTGACATAGGGGAACCGTCTATCTAATGTCTCCTCAGAATTCTTCAGTGGGTTGTTTACCAGAGAAGGCAAGACACCTGGCTCCTGCTCTTGGCCAGCCTCACTCTAGCCACCTCCCCCCTCACAGCCTCTGCTTCAGTCATTCTGAGTGCACCAGCACACGGAACTGAAATTCAATTCCACTCGCTCAGCACACCCTACACTCTCTTGCCTCCTCCCTGGCATATGCTGCTCCTTGCTGGTGACCGCCCAACGAACCACTGTCCCTTTAGAACTGCTCAGCATGGTCATCGCCTCCACTGGGAACCCTGCCCCAGCAACTCTCCCAATGTTTTTCCTTTCACACAATTTCCATGTTGTGTTACGAGAGTACAACAGACATCATTTATTCCAGTATTTTAATAAGTCTCTACTGATCTAACTGCCTTATCAGACACACAGTTTTACCATACATCACTGAATTTTTAGCATCTTTATATCAAATTACAAACCAGATCATGCAATCTAACCCCACCCAGACTATTGGTTGCATATATCTAGTAAATTAAGTTTTAGAAATTCCTTGAAAGTGGTAATTTATAATTTTATCAAGACACTTTGATAGTTCTTTTCTTTTTTCATAATAATGTAGGACTTCCTAGTTTGTCTCATTCTGACCAAATGAATTTGGGGTATGCCAACCCCACCAGGAAACAGAGTATAGGGTACAATTTTTTACATTTTCCATCTACAGTTTGAGGCCTACCATATATTCCCATTTGGGAATATATTTGCATTTGCCAAAATAATTTCTACATGAATATCTCTCTAACTGTAGAGTTGTATAAAAACACACATGGTGATATAAATAATTGTACACACCATCTTATTTACCAATGACATCTAACAAAAGCCAGTTTCATTCAATCTACCCATAATATAATCACAATCAGCTTATAGACATTTAAAATATTATTTTTTTCTTTAAAAACAGTAAAATCCTTTGAAATTTCTTTAGTATAAGTTAAATAAATAAAGGGATCCTACTACGTTATTTTCAAAATTTGCCCAAAAAGGTAATGTGAAGTCTCTTATACTTCACAGTTTAAAATGACTGTCCAAAGACAATTTTCGCCAAGGTTAAAACATTAGTAATTCTGCTAAATTCTATGAAGAAATCTGAATAAGGGGCCAGGAGCAGTGGCTCATGCCTGTAATCCCAGCACTTTGGGAGGCTGAGGCGGGCAGATCACTTGATGTCAGGAGTTCGAGACCAGCCTGGCCAACATGGTGAGACTTCATCTCTACTAAAAATACAAAAATTAGCCAGGCGTGGTAGCGCATGCCTGGAATCCCAGCTACTCAGAAGGCTGAGGCATGAGAATTGCTTGAACCCGAGAGGCGGAGGTTGCAATGAGCCGAGATTGCGCCACTGCACTCTAGCCTGGGTGACACAGCTAGACTCTATCTTAAAAAAAAAAAAAAAAAGAAATCTATATAAGAAAAGCATATTACATAGGTCATAAATTTTACCTGAATTTAATTGTTCAAGCATCATTATCTACAAAGAAAAAAATTAGAAAACTCACCTTAACAGTGTATGTTTTCATAATTTTGAGAGTAAAATGAAGAATTAAAATGTTAAAGTACAGTATCTGACTTCTATTAGCAGCCAGATTCTTAACTTAAAAGAAAAACCTGAATACTTTCCATAACCTTTCTCAGTCCAAAAAAGTCCTACAATCAAATATTCTACTTTAATCATTACGTTTTTCAAGAAGTTTTTCATCTATCCATCTTGTTTTCTAAGTTTCACATTCAGAGACAGATATGAAATTATATCAAGAGGAAATGTACAATATTTCATTCATTCTTCAAAACCTGCCCAAATTTTGGGTGGCTGAGAATGAGTCATATTCCAGAGAATAAAATGAAGATAACACAAAAGGGAAGACAAAAGGGCCATGTGAGGGAGGGGCACCAACATGATACAGGAAAGGTCAGGCTAAGGCTCAAGGGAGCCCAGCTTCCAGGCAGCCAAGGCAAAAATGAAAACGCTCTTGTTTCTGTGCAAATCAAAGCACACTCAGAAAAGAGAACTTGTTCCTGGCACCAAATGCCATGAGCACAGCCCCATGGGTGAACTATTTAACATCCTGAATCCTCATGGGAACAACAGTGACAGCAGTACCTACCTCCTAGGGTTGTTGAGAAGATGCACTCAAACAACAGAGGAAAAGTGTTTCATCACAGTGCCAGGCTCATTACAGGAGTGCAAGAGTATCTGTGAAATGAATACATGAATAAGTCTTCACTGGCAGTTTTACAGACAGGTTCTTTTTATGGTCATGTCTTACATCAACCTTCAGTAATGGCAACAGGCAGAACAAATTAGAGGACGATATAGGCCTACACTAGGAAGCTGAAGGATCCTAGTCCTAGAGTTCAAATTCAATGTCAAGGTCTCCCAGTGATCACTATGTGTAACTGTGCTAAAGTACTAGCCTCTATTGGTCTGAACCAAAGGTTTCAACCACCCTCTCCACCCACCACTTTTTAAAGCAAAGGGCATTTTTGTGGGACTTACATATAGCAGTCCTTAATTTATAAAATACAATTAATAATAAAATGAGACGCTTCAAAATCCTGACATTTGGGGTTGAAGATGAAACAACAATAGCAGCTAGCATTGAGCCCGGTATGTTATGCAAGCTACAACACTGTGTTTATTCCTCACAAGTCTCTTAGTACCTATTACACATGAGGATACTGACTCAGAGAGGTTACATGCATGGTCAAGGTCACACACCTAGTGAAAGGCGGGGGTAAGATATGAACATGGCCAACTGACTCTAAAGCCCAGGCACTTAACCCACTAGGCTACGTCAATCCCAACTGCCTATGCATCTGTTTCTGAGGTTCTACTGTTGTTGCTGCAGGTAGAATGAAAATAAGCAATTGCAAATGGTAAGAATCTTTCAACCACTTGCTTTATTTCAAAATCTGCTCAAGAACAAGATTAACCTGACAGAACCAGTAATCTCCAATCTTACTGACATGTAGCATAAAGCACATGTGTCTATGCTTTATTAGAGTTTAAGTAGTTTAAAACATGTTTTACGTGAAATGAGTCAAATTTTGCAGAAGCTTACCATTTGGTAGAACGACTGGGAAAGTAATTTTTCAGTAAGTATTTAGTGAGTGCCTGCTATGAGCCAGACCCTGAAGATACAAGCCACACATACAGTCCCAAGTTTGTGGAGCTTGTAGTTGGGTGAAGGTGACATCCACATACAAATGCATTTAAGTCACAACTGTACCTCGCAAAATGAGAGGTATATGGTATAAAGTACAACTATTCACACTCAGCCAAAAATCAAAGAACAACTTAAAATAGTGCAAGGGATTCTGCCCACCATCTCCCTCAGTGAGTGAGATGCACAATGTGTAAACCTGGGCCTCTCTCAATCAGACTCAGATTCCCCGTGCCACTATCTTACGGAGCTGCCTGAGTCCATGAGAGTTCAGCCACCTGGGGGACTTAATTTACATGCAAACATGATCCTGTAACACAAGCCAACTATTTCACTTGCTGAGCTGCAGTTAAGGAAAAAGAGGTAACTTCTAACATCGGAGGGAAACTAGGCTGTGTTAATGAGAGACTGTACATCGGTTTCTAGTGTGATGCTTCCAAAGCAATGTCTCCATGATCATTTTAGCCATGTGCTGCCATGAGAACACAGCCCTCGCCAAAGTCTGATTCTGCTGGAGGGGATCTGACCCAGGGGAAGTAGGTGTGACCACAGATTAAGCTCAGCAAGAGCAAGAGAAAACTAGGAGAAAAGAGGAGGGAGCAGGAACCAGAAAGTGGGACCGATCCATGCCAAAGAAGCCTGGCTCTGGCATGAACTGGGAGAATTCAAGGTAGGCCCGAGCACCTGGAGGCTGGAGAGTGAAGAGTATGCTACAAAGACGGGACTGAAGGAAGAGGCCCAGGAGCAGGGAGAGGAGTAGAAGCCACGGGAAGGATTTCTGCCTGTACTCTAGGAATGATGGGGAGTCTCTGAAATAGCTTCAGCAGTGGGTGACCTGGTCAGATAAGGAGTCCAGAAAGCTAACTGGATGCAGTGGGAGAAGGGCTGTGGGTGAGGTGGGGAGGAAGGCCCTGGACAAGCTGGGATGGATGCTGCTACGATCCCTCTCCACTACTAACAGTGTCAGCTAGGCTTACGACTGAAAATTGAGGTGGCTGTACCTCACACTTGATCCTCCAGTAAGATATTTACTATATGACTTCATGCTTTACCTTGTTCACGTTCAAATCCCTGGCCCTTTACCTGTCTAACTCCTAGTCACCTGTGCGGATGTAGCTAGACCTCATCTCCCGAACACCTACTGGACATCTCCAACTGAACCCCCTTCCTCGACATTCCTAACCACCCTGTGCGTGCCTCCACCATTTACCATAAGGAATTCTGTAACTGACATGTCTACTATGTCTAGTAAAAATGAAACATGCTCTCTTAAAAAACTCACATTATATGGATATGTACTATACAATTACAGAAATGTCCATACATTTTTGAGTTGTCAATGTTTTAGATTGCACCAAAAAAGTGCATACCCATACTATTATCAAACCACCTTCCCCTAAAAAGAAAGAAAATGTCCATCAATTGATGAATGGATAAATAAAATGCAGCATACATCCATGCAATGCTGTAATGTAGACAAACCTCAAAAACATTATGCTAAGTGAAGGAAGTCAGAACAAAAGCCTACCTACTATATGATTCCATTTATATAAAATGTTCAGAATAGGCAGATATGGAGACAGTAGATTCACTGCTGCCAAGGGATGGGGCGGAGGGCGGTGGCAGGTAAAGGAGGAGTGACTGCTAATCGGTATGCGGTTTTTTTTGGAGGGAGGTAATAAAAACATTCTGGAATTAGACAGTAATGATGGTTGTACAACTCTGTGAATATACTATAAACACCAATGAATTGTATACTTTAAAAGGGTGAATTCGGCCAGGTGCCGTGGCTCACACCTGTAAACCCAACACTACGGGAGGCCAAGGCAGGCAGACCACTTGAACTCAGGAGTTTGAGACCAGCCTGGGCTACATGGTGAAACTTCATCTCTACAAAAAATACAAAAATTAGCTGGACGTGGTGGCGCATGCCTGTAGTCCCAGCTACTCGGAAGGCTGAGGTAGGAAGATCACCTGAGCTTGGGAGAGGTCAAGGCTGCAGTGAGCTGTGATCACACCACTGTACTCCAGCCTGGGTGACAGAACGAGACCCTGCCTTGGAAAAAAAAAAAAAAATTACTGTATGTGAAAATACATATGCAAATCTCCTGAGAATTAAAAATACGACCCTAGAATTAGATTTACACAACTAGAGCTACAAATGTTCTCCTTGTCCCTTCAGCAGCATCCCTTTAAATAAATCATTTACATGTACAACAGACACTACTTTAGGATTCCCATACCACGTGCTGGTACCAACATATGCTGTATGTGTCATACACTAATCCGAATGTAAAGTTGGATAAGCAGGTCACTGGCAGGAAAAAAAATGAACCACATTGCCAGCAGATACCGCAAAATTCAAAAGACAAAAGAACATTTTATATTAACCCTTTCCTTCTTATAACACTATTTTCCCAACTTTTCTATTATGTACTTTTATATTATCAATTGTTCACGAATAGTTATTCAGTAGTACCCTTTTTTCTAGCCTTCTCCAACCCCTTGCTGGCTTCCAAAGCCATATACTACAAGAAACCAAGGGGAAGACCAGAAAGCCTCAAGGTCCAAGCATCAAGAATATAATTCTGCTGGCCAGGCACAGTAGCTCATGCCTGTAATCCCAGCACTTTGGGAGGCCGAGATGGGCAGATCACTTGAGCCCAAGAGATCAGGAACCAGCCTGGGCAATATGCTGAAACCCCATCTCTACAAAAAATACACAAATTAGCCAGGTGTGATGGTACATATTTGTAGTTCCAGCTACCTGGGAGGCTGAGGCAAGAGGACCACTGGAGAGGCGGAGTTTGCACTGAACCGAGATTGTGCCATTGCACTCCAGCCTGGGTGACAGAGTGAGACTCTGTCTCCAAAAAAAAAAAAAGAATATAAATCTCTAATATGACTGTGTATGTGATTGAAGTTAGACTTTTTTTATTGGTCCTGGATCTAATTGTCTCCATTCCTACAGATAACTAAATTCAATTTATTTATTATTTTTATTATACAAGATTTTTGAGCATGGCATTCAAAGAGCTATCCAACATCAGTTACAAGCTTGCACCAATTATATCCCTACTACTCACCATGCCCACACCTATCACTGCCATTTTCTGTCCATATCTTTGCTTGGGCTGTTACCTTGGCCTGCAAGGCCCCTCCCTACTTTGATGGCTATGACCATCTTAGTCATCAGAGGCCCAGTCCAGATCACCTCATGTAGCAAGCCAGGGCCGCCCTAGCAACCTAATCTTTCTCTTTTCTTCACTCTCATCATCATTTCCACCTCTTTACAACTCTCATTTACTTATGTTCTAATCACCTTCTGTCTTGTTTCCTAATTACAATGTCAACTCCCTGGGAGGGACACACAACACCTAATTGCATCCATTCACTTGTCCCTTTTTTGTTCTGCCACTTCTCGTACAATGCTCTACATTTGGTGAGGTGCAAATAAATGCTAAATTGAGAACGAAGAGTGTATTACTTCCTCTTTTATTCTTGTTATTCTATTATTATTCTATTTGTGCTTTCTGTACTTAAAATTCTTTGTTTCTCTATCAGTTCTCCCCGCATTCTATTTTTGAAGTCTATTAAAATGTGTGGGAAGGAACAAAAAAATTGATTCTTACTTGCAATCCCAATGAGAATCCCACTTTAAGCTCCCTGACTGCGACAGGGAGCTGGCAAATGCTGAAAAACAACTACATTCCTTAATAAGCTGCCAAAGGGAGAGCAGGCATCATTTGTAAACTGCCTTCTCAAAACTTGAATTTTAAAACACATATTCTGTAACCCCTCCAAAAACTTGAATTGAATTTATCACTCCTGGTTTAAATTTAGGAACAGATTTTTTTTTTTTTTTTTTGGTCAAATTCACAAGTTCCTTTGGATTCACCCTGAATGTCCTACTTAGAGGTGTACGTATCACTTCACTTCACTTCATAGCTTGAGAAAGTGAGGTTCAAAGAAAACCAGGGAAACAAAAGTACAGATAATCTGAAAATTATTTTTGCTGGAGCTGTATTTATTTCCTCATAGCTTAATTTAGGCGTGTCTCACTTAACAGTCTAATTGGTTCCACTGTTTCTAAAAACTTCCTGATGGTCTTACGGAAATTTATGAACAAGAAGCAAGTCAAGGAAAGTCATTACGTCTAATGGGTACCAGCTCTACAGCAAGAAGTTACCAAAAAAAATAAAGAAGTAAGAAAAATACTGTCAGAAAATACCATATTTAGTGTGCAGGAAGAAGCAAAAGAAAGAAAAGGAAATACCATAGGAATAGGCCAACTTGGAGGCAAGACCTGCCAAGGTGAAATAAATTATCTAGTCCTATCTAGTTAATCACTGAGCATTACCTCAAGAACAGGAGGCAGCTAAAGGAGAAAAACTGTATTATCAAACCATACTATCACTATGTCAGAGTACCTCCCCTATTGAAAGAACTTATTTCAATTAAGTAACTTTTTTTGAAGCTGAATCAGCTAATTTAACTTTTAAGAAATATGTTAACTTTTTTCTTAAAACAAGGTACCTCTGTAGTTATGCTAACTAATCACTAACAGTGGTGGGGGTAGTGGGAAGGGAGGAAGTGAGAAGGGCAAAAAAAAGAAAAAAAGAAAAAGAAGACTTAGTTAAGGAACTAAATCTTAAACCATCATGAAACTAGTGCAGCAGGATCCAACAGAGCCTTCTGCAATGATGACAATGTTCTATAATCTGCACCGCCCAATATGGCAGCCACTAACCACATGTGGCTATTGAGCACTGGAAAATAGCTGGTCTAACTGAAGAAAGAACTGAACTTTTCATTTAATTTTAACTAGTTTAAATTGCTAAATGAGGCTAGTGGGAACTGTGCTGGACAGTGCAGGCCTAGAGTGTGGTTAATTGGGAGTCCATGAAATGAGCTTCAGGGGGAATATACACTCCCTAGAATCACATGTGAAATAAGGATGAGAGCATTGGTGGAGGCTTGTGTGCTTGTGCTTTTTTCCTGGAAAGAACAAAAAAGGTTTCATCAGATCTTAAAGGAGTTTGGACACCAAAAAATGATTGCTACATGCCTGCATCATTTGTATGTTATGTGTGATCCATTTCTGTAGCTCTTAACACCCTTCAAGACTTTTTGTCTTTAGCAGTATTTCCTCTTTCTCTCCCTCACCCATGAGACTTTTATGAATGTTACACTTTGACCATAAACTGTGATAGTTCAGTGAACTGCCTTACTCATGGGAAATTGCTAGTCCTGAGAAGTGAGGATAATGTTTTGATTTTTTGTTTTGCTTAGGTTTTAAGAACCAAGCATAAATCTACCTGCGATAAGGCACTTACCTGTAAAAGGCACTTACAATGCTTTTTGACAATAAAGAAAAGAGTGCACATTGGAAGACAGAATTAAAATGCAAAGACATAGATAAAAGTCACAAGATGAGAACATGGGGAATTAAAGGTAGCTATTTCAGGAAGAAAAACAATTTATGAAAGGAATGAATTTGAACATATATGTCAGAAAAATATATTAAAGCAGCAAAACACAAATCAAAAATGATCTGCAACATTCTGCTATCACCTAAAGAAACACTGGTTCTGAGGCCTCCCTTCCAGTTAGATAAGAAACTAAATGTCTTTAATTTACAGCAGACAAAGCCAGGGGTTGCAGAACTATACAAACTCACTGAGGGACTCCACAAGGCATGCAGCCACAGCAAAAGGAAACTTCTCGACTGTTAGAAAAGTTAATTACAAGGAGTGAGGATTTCCTAAGAAGATATATTTTAAAAGGGGCAGCTATGTCTGGTATATAGGACTCAACTAGACTAGAGGCTCCCAAATACCATTCTGCAGGGAAGTTGTCACCAGCTCAACACTACAGGCAGCTCTTCATCAAGTTCAGTTTATCCAATGTAACTGTCACTTTGTCAATGATCCCCCAGGTCTGCCCTATCGAAGTGTTGAAACTGACTTTTCTCACAAAAAGCTTTCCAAATCCAGCCTCACTCTGCCCATCACAACCCATTTCTCAATCTGCCTGCAAACCTGATTAACTCTCTGCTCAGCTTATAGGACACCAGGGCTCCCACTCCATCCTTTCCCCTGAGTGTCAGCAAAAGTCACCAAAGACCTCCTAATGGCCAATCCAACGGCTTTTTCTCAGTCCTCATCTGAATGCCCTACGGCACATACAACCCTAAGGTGAATACAGGGAAAAGTTCTTCTCTCAGGACTTTATTGTGTATGTTTCTAGAAGACACCTGCAAGTTTGAACAGCAATTCCACCTGAGGCCCAGCTAGTAGACAGTGAATTCTCTCAGGTGTAGCGATCTGTCTGGATGTGCATGAACTAAAATCTTAGAAGGGTACCCAAGTCTTTTTTCTTTTTTTAAAAGACAGAGTCTCTCTCTACCACCCAGGCTGGAGTGCAGTGGCATGATCATAGCTCACTGCAGCCTCAAACTCCCAGGCTCAAGTGATCCCCCCACTTCAGGCTCCAGAGTAGCTGGGACTACAGGCGCAGACCACCAAGACTGGCTAATTTTTTTTTTATATTTTGTAATGACAAGGTCTCACCATCTTGCCCAGGCTGGTCTTGGAACTCCTGGGCTCAAGCAAGCCTCCCTCCTTGGCCTCCCAAAGTGCTAGGATTACAGGTGTGAGCCACCGCGCCTGGCCTCAAGTGTTTTTTAAAAACAAGTAAGGAAACAGAGGCCTAACTGGGAAAGTGTCTTTCTTACACAGGATCACACAACTAGCTAGAGGCACAGGGGAGACCTTCAAGTCTGAGCCAGGACTCACCACCCATTACTGCATCTATCAGGTCCAAACAGCCTGGCAGTAATCCTCTTGAAAATGTTTCCTAATTGTCCATAAAACCACTCTGATAATAGGTTCTGCTTTCTCTCCTCCTTGGTCCCTTAGCTTTCTAAAACATAGACAGCTCCCTTTCCTGACAAGCTCTTCATGAAGCTATTTCATGAGACTGAAACCCTTACCTGTTTCCAGATGGTATCTCCCCGGGCTATAAAAATCAGTGACTCCTAAAGTCTACCTCTGCATGTCTGGGCCAGACAAGAATTTGCAACCCCTTGTATAATATGTTCATCTGGTACCCTGATGGTAGTTCAAATTCAACATATCTAAAACTGAGCTAATTATTTTTTCCATTTCGAAAATCTCTTTCTTCTTTTCTTTTATGCACTTCATTCAGCCACACATGAAATATGTCCACTTTTCGCACTACCTATTGCTATTGCCTTGCTTGCTCAAATAATAAATGCTATGGCTGTAATTATATTAGCAGCCACTATTAACTGAATATCTACTAGGTACCTGGCATACAGCACCTTAAAATCACCTGCAAGTTGGACACTATCATCCATGTTTTATAGATCAGTAAACAAGTCCACAAACTTTCCCAGGTCTAATTAAATAGGGCAGGTCAAGTATGTGTTATCTTCACTCCTACCCAGTGACAGAAAAGGTCTACACAAGGTACAAATCCAAAAAGGACACCAAGAAAGAACAACTGTAGATGCAAGAGAGCAACAAAATTTAGAAAGTGGAAAGCAAATGGTCTGGGAGTGACAGAGTGAAGAGACAATGAAACCTGATGCGGAAAGCAGCAGCCAACAATGAGAAAGCTGATTCTCCCACCAGACAACTGGAAAAGAACTGAACAGCACATGGGCACTTCTTGAGACTTCTCCAGACAGGCCGGGTCCGGAAGCTCAAGGGGTCCCCGAAAGGCTGTAGATTCCATGACCCACATCCTTGTGCCACCTTAGCAGACCCACTTCATAAAGTATTGCACCCAGTAGAAAATGGAGAGAAAGCACAAAGGAAAGTGGAGCTGGAGGGACCATCTGCACAGGAAACCTCAACTGCAGTCTCTTTCCTCTGTGTCCCTCCTCTCAGTTTAGCAACTAAAAGGGTAGCATCCCAAAACTGCAAAGCTCTGGGGGAAATGAGGGGCCCAAGGGAAAAGCTTACAGATACTGGAAGGTGGGATGGAGAATTAAAAAGGGACTTTGATGCCTTTTCTCCTTACTGCTAAACCTTGTAGTCCATAAACTAGAGCCAATAATACCAACTTCTAATCCTAAGGTTCCCAAACTGCATGCTGAGATGCCCCAAAGCATCATGGCAAATTCACAGGGGCAGGGCAGGCTATTTTAAATTCTGAGGGAAACACGGATACTTGACATTTGTAGGGCACCACACTGGAGGGGAGTTAATTAGATTGTGCCGCATTCCTTTTGATGACATCATATCTTCATGAAGCTAGGTTTTCCAAGACTGCTGTGATAAAAATCAAGTACTGGGCACAAATTAAAGTGGATTATGAGGGTGGCAACTGTTTGCTCCCAAACAACCATTTTTAAATGTTATTTAAGAATATTAGCACTCATTCCAAAGAACATTCTGCATTCACCAATGGGTAGTCCTCAGGCAGTTCTGATCTGACTTCCAACCACATTATGTATGTATTTCCAGGTATATACATCTGATCAAATACACAGGTGTGAAACTGCACAGACCAGGGCAGTCACCTAGCTGCATAAACACTTCTATCTGTTAGAGTTCTGCACAGCAAGTTCTAGAAACAGAAGTCTGTAAGGCTTTTTTTCCCCCAGGTTTTTCCAACGCTGAGAACACAGACAGTCTTATTCGCACTAACCTTTCGGAAATTACCTTAGCTTCTGTACCCAAAAATCTAATCCAATTCACACGAACTTGAAATTAAACTACAGTAGTCAGTTCAACTCCTTTATACTGCTTTGCTCTCTGTCACACTTGAATAAAGAATGTGGCAATGAAATGAATATGTCCAGTTGTTCTATAGTGTTTCACCATCCCCTGTCAAACAACAGAATACGTTTGTACAAGTCAGGCCTAAGACAAAAGTGGAGTCTGTGTCCACAGACTCCCAGAGAACTCCTGGAGAATGCAATGAGCTGGCTTCCATGCAGCCAGAATGTGAAGCCGGGACAGCCTGTTTCACTTCTCCGTTTTTTTTCACACCCAGTCTCTCTCCACCTCAGGCAGATCTAGCTGTTACCTTACTTACATTCATTTACATCTAGTCATCCTCACTGTACTCATAATAAACAACAGTGTTCCAACGCCTGAACTCATCACGGTCAAAAATTAACAAAAGGATTGGAAAAATCCAGAATGTGGAGATACCCAGAGCACACAGGTTCACAACATGCTCAGTATCAAGAGTCATGCTGAGAAAGAGAGATTTCTCCTCCAAGTTATCTAACTAGCCCTGGCACTCCTGGGCTCTCTGGCAACATGGCCTGGGACCGCCTCCGACCTCCCTCCCCTCTGCCTACACACCTAGGTGGCTCCAGGTCTCCTCCCTCAGGCATCCTCGCCTTCCAATTGCATCATAGCTTTCCGCCAAACTCCCTGAAACATTTTTTGAGTTCACCCTCACTCCTCTATAAAAAAAGTCCTTAATAAATGTTCTCTGTTGATGGCCTACTTAGTCACAAATCCTATTCTCTTACGCTTGGTTTTGACTGATGAGTTTATTATCTATACAGCTTTCAAGTTAGATGCGTTGCCCAAACACACACACACTTCCATTTGGCTTACTTCCTCCTGCTGCTTAACTAACACATTGCCTGGGCAGAACTCCTTGGAAGCTAATAATTTGCTGCCTCTACTTTGTGTCATATAATCTCCTAGAGATTATAAAGCACAGCCATCTCATTTTACCCAGAGGGAAATGTGGTGACCTAAGTTGGGCGGAGGAGTAAGCCAATTAATGATCAAACAAGACAACTCTGGCACCAATTTCTCTCGACCCTTCCCAGAATAAAACATGTCACTTTTGTCAGATTCCATGTGTATGCACTAGCAATCATTTTGAGGTGTGTAACTCAACATCCGCCCTACCCCATAGCAGACAACTCCTGAAGAGGCAGAGAAATCTATTCATCAGCAAAGAACGTGCTGTGTATTGGCATGAGTCAAAAACCAAGCTACCGACAAAAAGATGCCATGTTGATTGCATGAATAACACTCACAGTGATGCCTAAAAAGAGATGCGATCCTTTTTGACTGCTCCAGTCAACCATTCCCTCCCAAAGTTCACCTAATTCTGCCACCAGAATGAAGCAGTACATATTTTGAAAGGTCTGCTCTTAAATAGGCATGAAAATGAAAAAAAAGACTGGAAAACACCAGAAAGTTATGGCAAAGTCATTTAAAAATTCATCATTTATTTCTTGATTCCAGTGACAAAATGCAGGCATAACTATTTCTCTGGTGAGGTGAAATTTAAGGATGAATTTTATGCTCAACAAGAATGGCTTCTCAATTGGATTCTTGTAAATATTCACACGTGGTTAACCGTACAAAACTGTAACAAACACATCAAGTTTTCCCCATTTCATCTAAGTCTGCCCACAGTAAACACCATGACACAGGTACTTCTGTGCCAAGTGTGGAGTTGTTTTCTTTAATTATTTTTTTTTTTTAGCGACAAGGTCTCACTCTATTGCCCAGGCTGGAATGCAGTGGTGCGATCATGACACTGCAGCCTTGAACTCCAGGGCTCAAGTCGTCCTTCTGCCTCAGCCTCCAGAGTAGCTGGGACATGCACCACCACACTGAGGTAGGCTAATTTTTTTTTAAGTTTAGTTTTTGTAGAGACGGGTGTCTCACTATGTTGCCCAGGCTGGTCTCAAACTTCTGGGCTCAAGTGATCCTCCTGTGTGGGTCTCCCAAAGCACTGAGATTACAGGCATGAGCCACCACACTCAGCCTGTTTTGTTTTGTTTTTTTTTTTTAAATGAACACCTGGCCCCTGTCCTTGAGTAGCCCAGGCAATAAATTCTGTTCTAGAATGATGTCAGAACCTAATCTTATGACTGTGATTGGACTGTAAGTTTCAGGAAGGTTAGGACTCCCCACTGCCCTTCTCATCAGCACCTTTGTATCAGTGCCCCACAGGCTGCTCAGACAACTGAAATAATGCAGAAACTAAACTGTCTAAGTCCACTTTAATGGCTCTGAATAGCTCTAAAGTTCTTTTTGTCATTTTTGCCTTAAAACAAAAAACAGATTCTGCTACCAGAAATTATTTGCCCCCTTTATTTATTTATTTTTTGAGATGGAGTCTCACTCTGTCGCCCAGGCTGGAGTGCAGTGGCGTGACCTCGACTCACTGCAATCTCTGCCTCCCGGGTTCAAGTGATTCTCCTGAATTCAGCCTCCTGAGTAGGTGGCATTACAGGCATCCGCCACCACGCCTGGCTAATTTTTGTATTTTTAGTAGAAACGGGGTTTCACCATGTTGGCCAGGCTGGTCTCGAACTCCTGACCTCGTGATCCACCCACCTCGGCCTCCCAAAGTGCTGGGATCACAGGCGTGAGCCATCGTGCCCAGCCACTCACTCTTTAATCTTTCAAGTAAATATGCTTCTCAGTAGAGAGAATTTTCCCCTGCTCACTGTTAAAATGATGAAGTATCCCAAATAGGAATATGACATTGCATTTGAAAAACTACAAAAGCAGTTGAAATGTAAGCTCTGGGATTACTCGGACTGCTGAAAAGCAAGGTTTCTCAACTGTGGCACTACTGACATTTTGGGCTAGACAGCTCTTTGTTGTGGGGGGCTGTCCTGTAGGTTATAGAATGTTTAGCAGCAAAAATTAAAAATTAAATAACAAAAATAAAAATAAAAAAGAATGTTTAGCAGCATCCCTGGCCTCTACCCACTAGATGTCAGCAGCACCTCCCTTGCCCCCAGGTGTGAACCAAAAATGCCTGCAGACATTGCCAAATATCTCCTAGGAGGACAAAATTGTCCTCTCTTCCACTTGAGAACTATTACTCTAAAATTACCCAGATCTGCTTTGAATCCCCGCTCCACCCCATCACAACCTGGGTCGTCTTGGAAAACAGACTGAACCTTCCTATGCCCCCCCCCAAATTCCTCAACTGTAACATGGAGCTCTTACTGAAGAAATGCTATGAAAATTAAATGAAATGATGTACGTACAGGATTTACACGCACAGAATATTCACCGCGCCAGAAATGAGGGGAGGCTAAAAAAAAAATAATTTCGAGAACTCAAAAATCTTATCTTTAGGCCTCCAGAGTACTGTAGTCTAGACAGAAGAAATGGTTGAGATAGAAACAAAAAGAGATGAGAGAGGTTGGAAAAGAAGTGATAGAACTAAGGTATTATTCCCCTTATCTCTTAAGAACCCGGCTTGGAGTCAAAGCCAATAGATGTTCTACTTAGTTTTTGCCTATCTACTCTAACATTCCAAATAATAAACGAAAAATATGCCCAGATCCCAAAAGTCTCCAAAAGAGAAACTTTGTAGTATAAACGAGGAATTTACTACAGCAGACACAAAAATACTAAAAGCACCAGACTTCCACAGCATTGTCTTAGATTTAGGAATCCAAATAACACACTGAAGTTCTAGAGAAGCAATCATGATAACTGCATAATCTTCTAAAGGAAAAACTAAAGGCTGGCTTCTTAAAAGTTCCTAACTGAATCGTTCCAGGTTTCTTTATCTCTAGTTTTGCTCCACTGGACAGCCTCTGAGAGTACAGGCAATGTAGGGATTTTCCATTACAATGGTGCCAGAGACCAAAGGACAAACACATTTTTTAAAAAGCAATCAAATTCTGCCCATTGATTTTTATCAGGACGCTAAAATCCTATGAAAAGACTTTGGTCACGTGCCGATTTGGAAACTAGCAGAAAAGTTATTCCTCAAAAGAACTGTAGTCACAAGATGTGTCATCCCTTACAAAAAAAAAAAGGCAATACGTCCACCAACTATTTATTAAGTTCAGCACGTAAATTTCTCATCTTGCCTTTTTACTTACTGAGTTGGAAGAAAAAAGGGAACGCGATCGTGAAACGTTAGCCAGCGTCTGAATCAGATACTGCCCCCAAACCTCCTGCAGCCTCTAAGATTGGCTTTACTTTCCGAATTCCTCACCCAAGTGGTCATAAGACATCGAGCAAACACGTTCTGCTTAGGTGGAACTTCAGAGGTCGCCAAAATCAAGTCGTGGGAGCGCCTTTGTTTTCCCTACATTAATCACTCGGGTGTAGGATTTGGTTTGGGGACTGTGGATGTGCGTCCCGGAGTGGTTGGGGAAAGGCTGGCGTGTACGTGTGTTCCCAGGTGACTGGGTGTATTTCTCCGTGTGTATGTGCACGGGTGTCCGGGCTTTTGTATCTCCCTCTCTCCAGTATTTGTGTGCGTCCGTGTGTGTGTGTGTGTTTCCGTGCGTCCCTCTCCCCAAAGGTGTGGGGACCCGTCTTTCCTCCTGCGTCAGACAGCAGGCAGGGAGACAACCAGCCGTCCTCGCTCCCGGGGCGGCCTTGTGACCCGCGCTAGCCCCGCGCGCACCGCACCCCACCCCAGCGGCCCGAGGCCCTAGCCGCCCCCTCAGACCCCGACACCCGCGCGCTCCGCCCGGCCCCGAAGGAGTCCTGAGTCCCGCTCACCTCGCGGCCACACGGAAGACGAGCCGGGAGCTCTGAGCCGGCCCGTCTGGGTGCAATGAGGACAGAGAGAGGGTCGGGGACCTGCACAGCAGGAGGCAGCGAAGGTACCGCAGCCAGGTTCCAGGTCCAGCTGCTCCCGTCCAGCGCGGAGGGAACAACATGGCGACGGGCCGGGGCGGGGCGATGAGAAAAGCAGGGCGGGGCCCCGGGAGGCGGGGCCTGGAAGACTGGGTCCCGCGGCGGAGGCCCTGGGAGTGGGGCCCGTGGGAGGTGGAGCCGAGGCAGGCGGGGCCTGAATCGTGCTTTTCCTTTGGGTCGATTGCTCCTCAAGTGTCCTCCCGTCGGTGTTCGGGCGAGAGCGAGTACGAAATAACTGTCATTTTGAAAAGTTTACGTAAAGTGGAAATAAACAGACCTCATGAGCACAGTCACAGGATGTCGTGATTACAATGATAAAAACGACTAGGCAAACGGACAAAGAACAAACAGGTAGCTGAAAAATGAAAACAGTTGTGATATTGTGGAAAAACAAGAACTTTTTAAATGAAGCTATTAAAACTTTCCTTTAATCTTGTTAAAATACTGCCTCCGTCATCTCTAAATAGAAAGCGATGGTGCAAAAGTGGTACTGGAGAAGCTCTCCTTAAGTCCTTGCTTTATGTGTGAAGTTGAGTGCATGAATCCTATGATACAGAACCCTGCAAGTGGGAGGGACTCATAGTGACATCTCAATACATTTAATTTGTTTGTGATTTAGTTTGTTTATCAGAAAACCAAATACTGCGTATTCTCACTTATAAGTAGAAGCTAAATGATGAGAACGCATGGTCACATAGGAACAACAGACACCAGGGCCCACTTGAGGGTGGAGGGTATGAGGAGGAAAAGGAGCAGGAAAAAAACTAGGTATCAGGTACTATGCTTGTTACCTGGGTAACTAAATAATCTGTACACCAAGCCCTCGCAACAGGCAGTTTACCTACATGACAAACCTGCACATGTACCCCTAAACCTAAAATAAAAGTTGTTTTAAAAAGATTTAGTCTGTTTATTTTCCAAGACAAAGATCTCACTTTTATGATGTTGGGGCCCACAACAATTTAAATAATCTCCAGTTCTCTGGGGAGTCATTTTCAGATAATGACTTTTCATTCAGCACTAGAAAGGTCATATTTGAGAACGTTTCTCACAAACTAAAAAGGCAATTTTAGAATGCTTCTGAAAACAACGCATAAGCTTAAATAATTTTTTTCTCATAAATAGAAATCTGTTTCTTATCTGCAGGTCACTTCCCCAAGGAAATATGTATAAACGTTTATAAAATACAAATCTGCTAAATTGGGGGGAAGAAGAGATATACATTATCATTTTTAAAACACATATTAAAAGTACACCATAAAACATTATATATGAATATTAGAGTTAATTTTCCAATAGAAAAAAAGTCATGTACCTTGGGCCAAATTGCAACAAGCAATCCACAGGATAATTAAGGAAATGCTACCTGAAAATCATACATCCTAACCATAGTCAAGGAGTGATAAAATAGGAGTTTATCTGTGCAACTGCTAATACCAACTAGCTATTAACAAGTGATCTCATGAAATTATTGTATTTTGAGTTAAAGTAAACCTTGACAAACCCAACAGCTTTCATAAAAAATGTTCTAAGAAGGTCCCATGAGTGACTCTTAGGCTGTTCCAAAATGTAAGAAGGCATTCAAACATATTTGAGTGTAGCTTATAGTACCTTAAGAAAGAATAAGGAAAGTTACCTTCTCTAAAGTTACTATCAGTTGGATACTAGCCAACTGACATTTAAGAATGTTAGTATATTCTGGTCTCTTCCACCATTCACTTCTTAACCACATTTCTATGTCAGTGCAAGAGTAGAGTGGGTTAAAAGATTTTTCTCTGAAGGGCAAGTTTGGGGGATTTTTGTTGTTGGATGTGTGTGGTTGGTAAGCTGATGCAAGTTGGATAAACAGTTGCTATCTCTCTTGCTCCATAAACTTGTTCCTTGATGAAAATATTAAAGAACTAACCTAGTTTGACTCCCTTCATCTCACGAAGATTTTCATCTTTATATTCTGTAAACACCAATGCATCACTCATGGGAGAGAAAGAGGCCAAGGTTGCTATGCATAAATGATTCTTTTATTTAAATGACACCTACTTATTACTATGAGTCCTGGGAGTTAATACCCCATCTCAAGCTGGAGACTGAAAGAAATCACTTCTGGCATCTCTGATGAAAAGCTACAAGTGGCCAGGCGTGGTGGCTCATGCCTGTAATCCCAGCACTTTGGGAGGCTGAGGCAGATGGATCACGGGTCAGGAGTTCGAGAGTAGCCTGGCCAACATGGTGAAACCCCATCTCTAGTAAAAATACAAAAAAATTAGCCGGGCGTGGTGGCGCGTGCCTGTAATCTCAGCAACTCAGGAGGCTAAGGCAGGAGAATCGCTTGAATCTGGGAGGCAGAGGTTACAGTGAGTCAAGATCGCGTGCCACTGCACTCCAGCTTGGGCAACACAGCAAGACTCTGTCTCAAGAATTAAAAAAAAAAAAAAAAAAGAAAGAAAGAAAGCTACAAGTAAGTGGGCCCTAGACTCAGGTAAAGTAAATACTGATGATAATTGGACTGCTTTTACTTTCACATATAAGGAAAAACACAGAACTCAGTTGTAGGCCATTTCACCATTATATTACATATGTAAATAGTCACAAATTCGATATTTTTCCAAAGTTGTTTGGCCGAATAACAGATTTGGTCATAATGTTGCATAGATGTTCTTCTATAGCCATACTAAGAAGGGGAAAAAGCATAAAATATACATAAAAGTAACTCAAAATTTGTTATATTTGGCTTTAAAGTCAAGCCAGGGTGAAAATTCTTAACAACATATAATGTTAAGTGAAAAAGAACATTACCAAATAGTATATGGAAGAAAAATTCCAATTTGGTTGAGGAAGCATTTTTTATAATATATAGCTTTTCAACATATATTGATGTATTTAATAATGCATTTATTTATATACTTACATATTTATATAATATGTACATCTTCAATATTTTATACCAATGTCACACTTATCCAGTTTGCCTAGATACTAAGTCAGCATGTTTCTTGCACGAATATAGAACTTTTGATAGTGATTCTTAAGTCAGATAAAATTTCAATGTATAAGGAAATGCCAGAAATCGGATTTCTTCACCGCTATGCTTAAAAAGGAGTTCTCAAGCAAAAATGAATAGGGGCATCATCCTTAATCTAGATATCACCAGTGAGCAAATTTCAGAATTTCCAGACTCAGATTGATGTAAGCAAATGAAAATTCTGGCCCTCAACCAAATAAAACATATATTCTTTCATGAGTCCTATGAATTCTATCCAGTGGACACTGTCAAATGGCAACCTGGGTGTCAAAACCACTGCCATGCTTCCTTCTGTCAACCTACACACTGTCAGAAGGGAGGCGGGCATGGGAGGCAGGAGCCAACACAACTCACACCTCTCAAGTTTGTGGGTAACCACCACGCTCACCCAAATCCCTCCAATGCCTGCAGCATAGACAGACATTTACTGTCTCTTCCCTTGGGTGATTTTAAGACTTGCAGGAAATGAAAAGTCAATTCATGTTAATACTTATTTATTCAACAAATATATAGTGAGCGTGTACGCTGTGCTAGGTGCTGAGAATACAGCAGTAAATAAGACATGGGAGGAATTCAGGGGGCGTCCCCAGCCACCATCCTCTTCTCTGAGGACAAACACCCTCCTCCACACTTTGGCTCCCATCCACCAGCTTTTTAAAAAATGTTATGTGACTTTATCTTGGTTAACAAAATAGATTCAGTTCCTTTTCTAGGAGAGCTCAGAGAAGATTAGAGGAGGCATTCAATAAGTAACTAAACAAACGTGTAATTACAAATGGGCTGCAGAAAATAATTTCAAGGTGCAGTAGGTGGGAATATAGGGTAATGATACCAGAGAAGGCAGGAATGAGGAGGTGACTCATGTCGAGCCCTAAGAATGAGCAGGCAGCAATGGGAAGGGCTGTGGAAAGAGTAGTACAAGTTTCGCAAACAACGTCACAAATAACTTAGCACATAGCAGCTTTCAATAAATCTTTCTAAATAAACAAAACAGGCAAATTATTATTAAATCTTCACAACTGGTAGAAGAACTTAAAATTGTAATACTTTCTCTAGCGATGCAAGATCTAATGTATTCTCTTAAAAATAATATGTGTATGTTGAATAGTGCTGTACTTTCTTGACCACACTCTAAATATAACCTAACTTAGTTAATTAAAAAATGGCAAAATGGAACAAGCATTAAAATTCAGGAATGAAGTGAAGAATTCAATCCCTTTGCTGATTTGCTGATGAACATGAGTCAAAAACTGAACTTAAACTTCAAAGGCAATGGAAGGAAAATCGCATACACACCATGGTTACAATTATGTGAAAAGTATATGTGTGTGTGTTTGTATGAGTGTGTATATATGAGTGTTTATATACAAAAGAATGGAAGGCAGCAAGGAAAATCAAAGCAGTTGAATCATTATGGCGGTAGGATTCTGGGTAATTTTTATTTAAATTTTGGATTCCATGTTATAATATTATTTTGGGCAATAAGTGGAAGTTTTTCAACGAAGCAATTTTAAGAAACTTTTAAAAGTACTTCATAAGGCCACACAATTTAATCTTTGTCTTAGGCTATAATGGTTAGTGAAAGGCAAAAGTCCAGTTATCTTGGCAACTATTTCCTTCAGACATAAGCCCGCACAGACATGGCCAAAACCATATGTGCTGCTCCTAAGACTCAGGATAGTGATGCTGAAGTGTTCCTCTTCCAGCGGCCCCATGATCTTCTATCTAAATATCCAGTGCTCATTTGCAGCTTTCTTTATTTTTTGGTTTAAGAGCTGAGACTGCCATCACCCCCACATAACCAGCTTCTTATCCTCTCACCTCCCCTACCCTCACTCCATCCATAGGAGTATAAATAATCCAAGCGGGTGCTGGATCCTACTCACAGCTACAGCTAGGCTCTGGCTAAATGAAATCCCTGATTAAATTTGATAAATCCCTCACTTTCTCTGCCTAAAAGTGGAAAGGGTGAACCCTCACTGGTGGAAGACATTATGTGGAGCATTTCTGTTTCATTTATATACTATGTCCCGCATTCATTTAAAAAGTGTTAGACTTGCAAAGAGGGAGGAAAAAGTGACTAATAAGAGAAAATAATAGAATTTCATTTGTAATGACTAATTTGGATGTATATCAGGAATGCAAGGGTAGTTGAACAGTTTAAAGGGAAAACAACATGCAGTCAACTCAATAGATGAAGAAAAAATTCATTCAATTAAATTCAACACCCATTTGTGATAAGTAATCTCTTAGCAAACCAGGAATAGAAGGGACTTCCCTAACCTCATAAAGAATATGTACTAAAAACCTATACCAAACATCATTCTTAATGGTTAAAATCCATCATGTATGCCCTTTAAAATAGAAAAAGAAAAGGTAAGAATGTCTCCTCCAACCACTCTCTTCGACATTGCATGGGAGGTCCTAGCACATAGCAATAAAAGCAAAAAAGTGTGAGGACTGCAAAGGGAGAAACAAAACTTATTAAACATAGACAATATGATTAGAAAATCCAAATCATACTATAGAAAATCTATCATTGAAAGGGTTTAATAAGGTGGCTAGATAAAAAGTGGTTAACAAAAGTAAGTTCCCTTTATATAGCCAACAAAACACAGGAAACATCTATTTAAAACTATATTAACTTCAGTAACAAAATTATAAAATACTTAGGAATAAATCTAACACAAAAAGAGAGAAGAATTTCCTGAAGAAAATTAGGTGTGGTGCCTGAATGGACTAGAATTGTGCTGTCCAAGATAGTAACCACTACGCACGTGTGGCTATTTAAATTTCAATGCAAACCAATTAAAATGATATAGCATTCAGAATTCAATTCCTAAGTCATATTAGCCTCATTTGCACTGCTCAATAGGCATGTGTGGCTAGTGGCTACCCAATTGATGGAGTAGATATAGAGTACGTGCATCAGCACAGAAAATTCTATCAGACAGCACTGGACTAGAATATGTCCATCCATCACATATACTTTCAATTAGAATGCAATCATTTATACTACACTGCTTATGTCATACCTCTGTATTAATCTGTTCTTACGCTGCTGATAAAGACATACCTGAGACTGAGTAATTAATAAAGAAAAAGAGGTTTAATGAACTCACAATTCCTCATGACTGGGGAGGCCTCACAATCATGGCAGAAAGCAAAGGAGGAGCAGAGGCACATCTTACATGGCGGCAGGCAAGAGAGAGTGTGTGCGGGAACTGCCCTTTATAAAACCATCAGACCTCCTAAGACTTATTCACTGTCATGGGAAAAACCCACCCCCATGGTTCAATTACCCCCCATGACATGTGGGGATTATAGGAGCTACAACTCAAGATGAGATTTAGGTGGGGACAGAGCCAAACCATATCAACCCCCATAATGGAAATACACAATAGAAGTTGTAAAGTTTGCTTATCTTCTTTTTCTTTTTCTTTTTTAGATGGAGTCTCAATCTGTCACCCAGGCCAGAGTGCTGTGGCATGATCTTGGCTCACTGCAATCTCCACCTCCAGGGTTCAGGTGATTCTCCTGCTTCAGCCTCCTGAGTAGCTGGGATTACAAGGTGCGCCACCATATCCGGCTAATTTTTGTATTTTTAGTAGAGATGGGGTTTCACCATGTTGCCCAGGCTGGTCTTGAACTCCTGACATCAGGTGATCTGCCCACCTCGGCCTCCCAAAGTGCTGGGACTATAAGCGTGAGCCACTGCGCCCAGCCAAGTTTGCTTATCTTCTAAGTTTGTGGGGGATATTTTTCTTTTGTGGGGGATGCGGTTTGGTTAGCATCTGAAGGTCTTTCTGACACTTAAGAAACCAACTATCGGCCGGGCGCGGTGGCTCAAGCCTGTAATCCCAGCACTTTGGGAGGCCGAGACGGGCGGATCACGAGGTCGGGAGATCGAGACCATCCTGGCTAACACGGTGAAACCCCGTCTCTACTAAAAAAATACAAAAAAACTAGCCGGGCGAGGTGGCGGGTGCCTGTAGTCCCAGCTACTCGGGAGGCTGAGGCAGGAGAATGGCGTGAACCCGGGAGGCGGAGCTTGCAGTGAGCTGAGATCCGGCCACTGCACTCCAGCCTGGGTGACAGAGCGAGACTCCGTCTCAAAAAGAAAAAGAAAAAAAAGAAAAACAAGAAACCAACTATCTCGTGAGTCTTTTCATTATAAAAGTCCCAATGGAGAGACACTTGCTCTTCCAGTACCCTGACAACAAAAATACAGCCATGAGACTCAAGACTAGGCAATCAGATACTCTCTTTGAAGAGCTGACTCTTGGGCAAGCAACAAAGAGATGCTGGATTAGTTCAGAGTTCATTCTGGCACAGGTAGTGGTAGCCTCTAGTATCTAATGACCACCATTGGTGCTAGTGTCCAGAATGCCAGTGGCAGTTTCCAGTACCTAACAGTGACAGCATCTTAATCAGGTCATTCACGTTCCAGCCATGGCTGCAGCTCCAGCCTCATGGATTCCCTTTGGTGCCTGCCCACTCTCCAAACTCCAGCCTTGCCTCTAGGAGCTACTTAATATCTCCCCCAATAAATTCCTATTCTAAGTTAAAAGAAGTTGATATCTTATAGATTATCTAGTCCAAGCTTACTGGGATTCATAATATAAATGCAGGTAAATGGAATTCCATCTCTCTTAAAACTTATCTCTCAGCTTAGGCTAAGTTACACTGTGGTAAAAAACGACCTTCACAAACCTCAGTGGCTTATAAAAACAAAGATTTATTTCTCACTTTAATGTCCATTATGGGTCAGCTGTGGTTCCCGTCTATGTCATCTTCCCTCTGGACCTGATGAACCTGAGCTAATGGATCAGCCTCTGTCTGATATATTGCAGGTATCATTGGTTGAGAGAAAAGAGACCAAAAGTAAAACCCCTGCTGGCTCTTGAAGCTTCCACAAAGAAGTGACATTCATCATCTCCCCTCATATGATGTTCACCAAAGCAAGTCACACATTGTGATGTATAATCCTCCTAAAGAGAGGGACATTGCAAGTCACATGGAAAAGCCTGATCTGAGTGATGTGGTATCCTACAATTGTCCCACCGGGAGGGTCATCAAATATTTGAACAATAATACTATCTAACACAGCCTGTTATGACTCAGGGCTTTGTTTTTTTATTATTATTATACTTTAAGTTCTAGAGTACATGTGCACAAAGTGCAGCTTTGTTACATATGTATACATGTGCCATGTTGGTGTGCTGCACCCGTTAACTCATCATTCACATTAGGTATATCTCCTAATGCTATCCCTCCCCATCCCCCTGCCCTATGACAGGTCCTGGTGTGTAATGTTCCCCACCCTGTGTCCAAGTGTTCTCATTATTCAATTCCCACCTATGAGTGAGAACATGCGGTGTTTGGTTTTCTGTCCTTGTGATAGTTTGCTCAGAATGATGGTTTCCAGCTTCATCCATGTCCCTACAAAGGACAGGAACTCATCCTTTTATATGGCTGCATAGTATTCTATGGTGTATATGTGCCATATTTTCTTAATCCAGTCTATCATTGATGGACATTTGGGTTGGTTCCAAGTCTTTGCTATTGCGAATAGTGCCACAATAAACATAGGTGTGCATGTGTCTTTATAGCAGCAGGATTTATAATTCTTTGGGTACATACCCAGTAATGGGATAGCTGGGTCAAATGGTATTTCTAGTTCTAGATCCTTGAGGAATCGCCACACTGTCTTCCACAATGGTTGAACTAGTTTACAGTCCCATCAACAGTGTAAAAGTGTTCCTATTTCTCCATATCCTCTCCAGCACCTGTTGTTTCCTGACTTTTTAATGATCACCATTCTAATTGGTATGAGATGGTATCTCATTGTGGTTTTGATTTACATTTCTCTGATGGCCAGTGATGATGAACATTTTTTTATGTGTCTGTTGGTTGCATAGATGTCTTCTTTCAAGAAGTGTCTGTTCATATACTTTGCCCGCTTTTTGATGGGGTTGTTTGATTTTTTCTTGTACATTTGTTTAAGTTCCTTGTAGATTCTGGATATCAGCCCTTTGTCAGATGGGTAGATTGTAAAAATTTTCTCCCATTCTGTAGGTTGCCTGTTCACTCTGATGGTAGTTTCTTTTCCTGTGCAGAAGCTCTTTAGTTTAATTAGATCCCATTTGTCAAATTTGGCTTTTGTTGCCATTGCTTTTGGTGTTTTAGACATGAAGTCCTTGCCCATGCCTATGTCCCGAATGGTATTGCCTAGGTTTTCTTCTAGGGTTTTTATGGTTTTAGGTCTAACATTTAAGTCTTTAATCTATCTTGAATTAATTTTTGTATAAGGTGTAAGGAAGGGATCCAGTTTCAGCTTTCTACATATGGTTAGCTAGTTTCCCAGCACCATTTATTAAATAGGGAATCCTTTGCCCATTTCTTGTTTTTGTCAGGTTTGTCAAAGATCAGATGGTTGAAGATGTGTGGTATTATTTCAGAGGGCTCTGTTCTGTTCCATTGGTCTATATCTCTGTTTCGGTACCAGTACCATGCTGTTTTGGTTACTGTAGCCTTGTAGTACAGTTTGAAGATAGGTAGTGTGATGCCTCCAGTTTTGTTCTTTTGGCTTAGCATTGTCTTGGCAATGCTGGCTCTTTTTTTGGTTCCATATGAGCTTTAAAGTAGTTTTTTCCAATTCTGTGAAGAAAGTCATTGGTGGCTTGATGGGGATGGCACTGAATCTATAAATTACCTTGGGCAGTATAGCCATTTTCACAATGTTGATTCTTCCTATTCATGAGCATGGAATGTTCTTCCATTTGTCTGTGTCCTCTTTTATTTCATTGAGCAGTGGTTTGTAGTTCTCCTTGAAGAGGTCCTTCACATCCCTTGTAAGTTGGATTCCTAGGTATTTTATTCTCTTTGAAGCTATTGTGAATGGGAGTTCATTCATTATTTGGCTCTCTGTTTGTCTGTTACTGGTGTATAAGAATGCTTGTGATTTTTGCACATTGATTTTGTATCCTGAGACTTTGCTGAAGTTGCTTATAAGCTTAAGGAGATTTGGGGCTGAGACAGTGGAGTTTTCTAAATATAAAATCATGTCATCTTCAAACAAGGACAATTTGACTTCCTCTTTTCCTAATTGAATACACTTTATTTCTTTCTCCTGCCTGGTTGCCTGACTCAGGGCTTTGTTTATTAACCTGGTAAATTTTAAATTCCATAACATGAATGAAATGAATTTATCTTGAAAAAACTATTTTTCTGGAGATTGGGTTTGAAACATTAATAATAGTAATATTTGATCCTGTTTATTAAGGTTAATTGCAGGGCTTCTAAAATATGACATCGCTGTACAAAACCAAAGCAAGGATGAGGGTATATTGAAATTCCACTGTAATTTTAAGTAAAAATCTATTTTGCAAAATTGCATTAAGCATCTACCAAACCTAGAGTTAAACCTTGGGGCTTTGAGGGATGTAAATCTCACTACTAAGACCTGCAGAGGAAAATTGATGGGCAATTAAAGGGTGGGGGGGAACACATGTTCACAAATAACATAAAGCAGTGATAAGATAGAGCAGAGATGGAATAAAGGAAGTTCATAGGATGGGCTAAGTATGGAATTCTGTAGCTTAGAGATGTAATGGAATTGTGTGAGGAACAGATTACTTTTCAACAAGTCATGCAATGCAAACAATTGTATACTCCCCCCTACACACACATGCACAGACGCACACCTACATATATATATCTTTTGAGACAGGGTCTCACTCTGTCTCTCAGGCTGGAGTGCAGTGGCACAATCTCTGCTCACTGCAACCTCTCCTTCTCAGGCTCACACAATTCTCTAGCCTCAGCCTCCCAAGTATTTGGGACTACAGGCATGAGCCACCAATGCCCAGCTAATTTTTGTATTTTTAGTAGAGACAGGGTTTCACTATGTTGCCCAGGCTAGTCTTGAACTCCTGAGCTCAAAGCAATCCACCTGCCTTGGCCTCCCAAAGTGCTGGGATTACAGGCATGAGCCACCATGCCTGGCCTACATATTTTATACAATAATTTTATACCAGAGGATATATGTGTTTGAGAGGAAACATACAGGGGAGAAAAAAATTGATCCAACTTCTAAGCATTCCTAAATGTTGTCCTTACTAAACACAATGGCTCTAGTGATGAAATTTCACTAAATTCTTTTTTGCCAAATAAATTACAAAACTAGGGGAAAATATCCTTGCTTCCTTTTTTTTTTTAAAGAAAAAAAATCTTGTGATCTTCATCTTGTAGATAACAGTGAGTATCTGAATTTCAAAATGTCAAGTTTTGCATGTGGTTAATCAAAAATAATTTTTGACACAAAAGTTACAAGGAGTATAATTGTGACAGGTAGAAATGTCAAATTATTTATGCAAATTCAGCTAAAGATGTACTTTAAGTAAAGGTCAGTACAGTTTATTTGGTTAGTAAAATATGGTTTACTTCTTGAGTTGAGACAAAAGAAATGATGTGAAAGAAGCCAGACACAAAAAGCTACATATTGTATGGTTCCATTTGCATGAAATGTCCAGGATAAGCAGATCCATAGGGACAGAAAGTAGGTGGCTGGTGGGGGTCAGGGGGTTGGGAAGAGGGTGGAATAGAGAGCGGCTATTAACTGGTACTGGGTTCCCTCTTGGGGTAATGAAAATATTCTGGAATTAGATAATGATAATTGCACAACTTTGTGAATATACTAAAAGCCACTGAATTATAACAAAAATAAGTGCACATAAACTTTTAAAAACTCGTAAGTTACAAATAGTGTTTATGTATATGATTTGGGGAAAATTATTTTCAAAAAGTCACTTCTAGAATTACTGACATATAGCCAAGTACAGTCTGTAATGCATGCTAACAGACAACTAAGTCAACAATCACAAAATCATCAAACAATTTTAATAACCTCTTTCAACTATATTCCTTAAGTACTCGCAGGGTCTTCTGGCAAGTAAAACAGTGAACAAACAGAATTTTTTTTATCTCCTTTTCTTTCTAACAATGCTATTGAACATTAAAACAGAAAATAACACACAAGAAAGGGAAGGATTATAAGACAATTGAACAATTAGCTTTATAATAGAGTTTGAGCATATATGGCCTAAGACTTTATAGTATATGTAATATTTACTCAAAGATACTACATACATGGAGAAGAAAAGCTCCAAAATGTTCTGGGAAAAAAATGGTCTCTCTTTTCCAATTGCCCATTCTTTCAACTCTCACATTGTTTTGCCTGTCATCAATCACTCCCTCTGAACTTGTTTTTAATCTTTTACCTAAATGTATGTATGTGTTGATCTGTCATATTCCTGGCTCTTCCGAATTTCTCAGGTGCACTCATTCAACAAATATTTCTTGAGGGCACTCTGTGTGCCAGGAACTATCCTAGGGGCTGGAGATAAGCTGTGAACCAAAAAGACAAAAATCTCTGACCCCATGCAGTTTACAATTCAGTGAGAGAAGACAGACAACACACAATATAAATGAGCAAGGCATTGTATTTCTTTCTTTTTCTTTTTCTTTTTTTTTTTTTTGAGACATGGTCTCGCTCTGTCGCCCAGACTGGAGTGCAGTGGCATGGTCTTGGCTCACTGCAACCTCCACCTCCCGGGTTCAAGCCATTTTCTGGGGCCTTGGCCTCCCAAGTAGCTGGGATTACAGGCACATGTCACCATGCTTGGCTAATTTTTGTATTTTTAGTAGAGACTGGGTTTCACCATGTTGGCAAGGCTGGTCTCAAACTTCTGACCTCAAGTGATCCACCCGCCTCAGCCTCCAGTATTACAGGTGTGAGCCACCACGCCCGGCCAGGGTATTGTATTTCAATGGTGAATAAGCTCTATTTTTTAAAAAATCAGAGGCCAGGCATGGTGGTGGCTCACTCCTGTAATCCCACCGCTTTGGGAGGCCGAGGTCGGTGAATCATGGGGTCAGGATTTGGAGACCAGCCTGGCCAATATGATGAAACCTCATTTCTACTAAAAATGCAAAAAATTAGCTGGGCGTAGTTGTGGGTGCCTGTAATCCCAGCTACTCGGGAGGCTGAGGCAGGAGAATTGCTTGAACCTGGGAGGCAGAAGTTGTAGTGAGCCGAGATTGCACCACTGCACTCCAGCCCAGGAGACAGAGTGAGACTCCATCTAAAAAAAAAAAAAAATCAGAAAGGGTGCTAGGTAATGTAAGGAGAGGGCAGGAAAGCCTCACTGCCCCAGGTGACATTTGAGCTAGGGCTTGAGAGAGGTAAGTTAAGTCATTAGGAATCTGGGAGGCTGGGTACAGTTGTTCACACCTGTAATCCCAACACTTTGGGAGGCCAAGGTGGGAGGATCGCTTGAACCCAGGAGTTCAATACTAGCATGGGCAATATCACTGAGACCTCCTCTCTATAAAAACAATTTAAAAATTAGCCGAGCATGATAGCATGTGCCTGTAGTCCCAGCTACTCAGGAGGCTGAGGTGGGAGAATCTCTTGAGCTTGGGAGGCAGAGGTTGCAGTGAGCTGAGATCATGCCACTGTACTGCAGCCTGCATGACAGAGCTAGACCCTGTCTACAAACAAAACAAAACAAAACAAAACAAAGGAATCTGGGGTATGAACATTCCAGCAGAAGCAATAGCCAGTGCAAAGGCCCTGTGGCAGAAATGTGCCTGGTATGGCTAAAGAGCAGCAAGGAGGCCAGTGTGACTGAATGCAGTCTCTAGCAAGGGGGTAAGTATTAATAGCAGGTAGGGAGCTCAGAAAGGTAACAAGGAGGGGCCAGATAAGTGAAGCTTTAAAGGCCACTGTAAGAACTTTGTCTTTCTCTTGGAGACAGGAGCCAACAGACTGTTTTGAGCAGAGAGGTAACCTGATCTGATCTGCATATTTTCCAGGCTCACTCTGGCTGTTGTTAGAAATGTACCTAGGAGACAAGAGTGGAAGTCAGGCAACCACTTAGCAGGTGGTATCTGTATGACAATTGGTCATCCAGGTGACAGTCAGCCAGGTGAGGATGATGCTGGTTTAGAACAAGACAATGGCAGAGAACATAATATGTGGTCACATTCTGGATATTTTTAAACAGTGTTATTGAGGTGTAATTTACGCACGATAAAATTCACTTGTTTTAAGTGCACAATTCAATGATTTTTAAACAAATTTACAGAGTTATTCAGCCATTACCACAATCCAATTTCAGAACATTTCCATTACTCCAGCAGGGTCCCTTATGCCCATCTGTAGTCACTCCTCTTTTCTCCCACCAGCCCCAGGTAACTGCGAATCCACTTTCCATCTCTGTAGATTTGTGGATTTCAGATACTTCACATAACTGGAGTCATTCAATATGGGTCTTTTGTGATTGGCTTCTTACATTTAGCAAATGCTTTCAAAGTTCATCTGTGCTACAGCATGTATCATTACTTCATTCCTTTTTATTATGGAATAGTATTTCTTTGAATAACTATACCATATCTTGTTGATCCATTCACGAGTTAGTGGACATTTGGGTTGTTTCTACTTTTTGGCTACTATGAATAGTGCTGCTGTGGATGCTCACAGATGAGTCTTCGTGTAAATGTATGGGTTCATTTCTCTTGTGTACACACCAAGGTGTAGAATTGCTGGGATGTATGGTAAATTTATGCTTCTTTTATTTTTATTTATAACTGAGTTGTATGTTTACTATGATGCTTAACTTCTTAAGAAACTGCCAAACTGTTTCCCAAAGTGGCTGCACCATTTTATATTCCTGCCAGTAATGTACAAAGATTCTTATTTCTCCACATCCTCACCAACACTTGTTATTATTATTTTTTTCTAATTATGGCCATCCAAGTGGGTGTGAAGCAGTTTCTAGTGGTGGGTTTAATTTGCATTTCCCTAAGGACTAACCATGTTAAGCATCTTTTCATGTGCACACTGGCCACTCCTGTATCTTCTTTGCTCTTCTTTGGTGAAGTGTCTATTGAAATCTCCCACCCATTTTTAAGTTGGGCTTCTGGATATATATTTGAAATAGAGCCAATATGATTTGCTGACTGATTGGAAGTATGATATGAAAGAAAGAGAGGAGTTAATGATGACTCCATGTTTCTTTAGCTCAAGGTACACAAGAATGGAGTTGCCATTCAAGGGCGCTGGAGAGACTATTGGAAGCTCAATTTTAAACATGTTGAGTTTGACATGCTCACTAGACATGCAAGTAGAGTTGTCAAGTTGACTGTTAGGTTTCTGGATCTGGAATTCTGAGGGGGAGATGCAAGCCTGAAGATAGACAGGGGGGAGGTCATTAGCATGCAGATGATGTAGGAAGCCATGGAACTAGAGAAGATCACCAAAGGAGTGAATGTAGATAGAGGGGGTCCAAGGATTACATTCCAGGACATCACAGTTAAAAGGTCAGGAAAGAGGAACCAGCAAATGATACTAAAACAGAGTGACCAGTGACAGGGAAAACCAATGAGAGTGTAACCTACTGCAAGCCACATGGAAATGTTCTCAAGAAGGAAGCAAGCATGTCAAATGCTGTAGATAGGATTCAAGGCTGAGAACTGTCCCCTGAATTTAGTGACGTAGAGGGTGGAGCTCATTGGTGACCGAGACAATCTGAGAGATCCATGTTAGGTTCCATGCTAGGAACTCAGGCGTTTCATCCAAAAGTATAAGCAGGAAGGCAGACTTCATAGGGCCAGCTGCTGTGGACAGTTAATATGCAGTTGATTGCTGAGGATTTGGTGAAAAATGTAGATTCGGATTCAGTAGGTCTGGGATGCGGCCCTTGTTTTGGTATTTTCTCCCAGGTGATGCTGATGCCATTGATCTCAGGGCCTCAATATGAAGGGCGAGAGTGCAGGGCTGATTTCATTTGTGGTTATTACAATTCTTTTCTGAGTAGAGCTTTCACTGGGAATGAAAATGTCAACTGTTTGGGGTTGATTCTAGAGGATTTTTTATTTTCCAGGGGTTTAATATCATTGATAGTTCAGCTCAGATCTGTGGCTTGAGAAATGGGGAAGAAACACAATGACCGATGATTTGGCATCCCCGCTGAGCCCTGTGAGCTGTGTGAAAGCAGGTTTTATGCAGAACCGCAAATGCTGAGCCCAGGAAACTGCCCTGACAACTTCGAAGGCATTGGGAGACTCACTCTTTATCTGTCAGTGATGTGGCTGGGGCCTCTGGAAAGCCCCCTTTGAGAAAGACTACCATTACAAGCATGAGTAAATTGGGACTAAGGTTCAGAATGACTCACCGAGATAAATATCCAATAGAGACCCTCTCTCCAATTTCTTCCTTCCATTCATCTGATTTTTTTGGGTAACAGCTTTATTGATATTATTTATACTATACAATTCACTCATTTAAAGTGTACAATTCAGTGATGTTTAGCATGTGCATCCATCACCACCATCAATTTTAGAACATTTTTAGCACCCCCAAAAAGAACCCCCCATACCCTTTTTTTTTTGAGACAGAGTTTCCCTCTGTCACCCAGGCTGGAGCGCAGTAGCATGATCTCAGCTCACTGCAACATCTGCTTCCCGGGTTCAAGCAATTCTTGTGCCTCAGCCTCCCAGGTAGCTGGGACTACAGGTGCACACCACCACGCTGGCTAATTTCTGTATTTTTAGTAGAGACAGGGTTTCACCATGTTGATCAGGCTGGTCTCAAACTCCTGACCTCAGATGATCCACCCGCCTCAGCCTCCCAAAGTGCTGAGATTAAAGACCTGAGCCACCACATTCAGCCTCATTTTTAAATGTTCATAAAAATCCACTAAGTCATCTGGAAACTTTCTGCTGAGCAATTTGTGAGATTTCACAAAGATGGAGGACAAAAGCCCACCTGCTGAAAGAAAACAAAACTGAAGGAATAGAAATCTTCAGTCTGAAAAGATAAGACAAAACGAGATGGCCTGGTGGACTCATAAATACCAACACAGAGTCCATGTAAAATCTTCAAGTCCTTTTCTGCTAGACATGGGTGAACTTTGACTTTTAGCTCTTTCCAACTGACACGCACATGAAGTCACACGCCATGGGGAAGAGCTATGTGGGAAACTGTTGGACAAGTGCCTGGCTGTGCTGTGGTTAGAGAAAAAAATAACAACAAAAACTGAAACTGGTTTTGCAGCTCTGTCTTCAATCATTCACAGAGAGGCGCATTAGGTGGAATCCAGCCAGATGACTCAGGGCCTCACAGGCACCTTGGAAATTTCTGAATTTTTTTGTTTCAGTCTACAAAGGGGAATTTCGTGAGTTACGACATCACTCTGAAGTTGTAAAAGTAGCTGCTGGGGAGCTACCTGTATCTATGTTGACATGCATTTCAAAAGTGAATATGGTATATTCCAAAAACAAAAAGTAAAGAAGTTTTTGAATGGGTGAAGTTTTAACTTGCTTATTAATTGGATATGTAACTTCACCATGGTTGTTTTAGATTTTTTTTAAAAATTGCCACCATTTGAAAAAGATTAATGACTAATTGGAACCTACCCCTATTTATATCTCATTTACATTTTAAAAGAAAGCAGGAGTATGTCCGACAAATTAATTTTAATTCTATTTTTGACTCTGTGTCCAGGGGTGTACTTACAATAATTTAACAAAGGATTCTAAATAACTATTTTTTCATAATTGATTGTTATTTCCCTAGATCATACAGGCAGAACATGAAAATAGAAAGGCCCTATATTTGGCGGGGCATGGTGGCTAACATCTGTAATGCCAGCACTTTGGGAGGCTGAAGCAGGTGGATCACGTGAGGCCAGGAGTTCAAGACCAGCCTGGGCAATATGGTGAAATCCCATCTCTACCAAAAAAAAAAAAAAATACAAAAAATTAGCCAGGCACGGTGGTGCATGCCTGTAATCCCAGTTACTTGGAAGGCTGAAGCACGAGAATCACTTGAACCTGGAAGGCGGAGGTTGCAGTGAGCCAAGATCGCACCACTGAACTCCAGCCTGGGTGACAGAGTGAGACTCTGTCTCAAAAAAAGAAAAAAGAAAAGAAAAGAAAAGAAAGACCCTATATTTTATAGGAAATGATACTTGAAACTGCATTTATATACTTATAGTATTCAAATTCATAAAAATATATAAACATGTAAATATCCCTTAAAAAGCAACATGTTCTTATACTTTCAAATTTCAGTATTTTAAAAATTACTTACTTTTCAGAAAACTGGATAAACCACATGGATGCCATGAGAAGGTGTCAGGAGAGCCAGCAATCCTAGCCAGGTGGTTCCTCCCAATCTCTCCATCATGGGGAGGAGTGCACAGTACTAGGGGAAGGTGGGATCCATACACCACATACTCCCATCATTGAAAGAACAAACCACAATTATAAAATAGCAGGACCTTGCCTGGAATTAATAGGAAGCCCGCTGTTATTTCTAGAAGCAGTCTGACATGCAAAACAAACAAAACCTACCTACTTTGTTATGAGTTAGTCCTGGCTTTGTCTCTGTGTACCCTTGGGCAAGTAACTTAATCTCCCTCAGCTTTAGTTTCCTCACCTCTAAAATGCTGTGTAGCAGGGTAGTTGTGAAGATTAAAGGAGATGCTGTACATAAAGTGCCAAGAATCTAGCAAATATGATGCTTGAACAGACTTTCCCATTTCCTCTGCCTGGCCATCTTCCTCTCAAGATTTGCCCTAAGGGTCATGGGCTCTATGAAACTTTCCCTGACCCTCCCACACCGGGTTACTTGATCCTCTGGGGTCCTCTGCACCCCTTTCCAGTGGGTGTCTCTCTCAAAGCTCTTAAAAGGTAAAATGATTGCTGGCCGCATAGCATGGCACTTCCCCAGCATTTTGTGGGGCTTGAGGCCTGGGACAGTGTCTTAAACATCTCTTTGCCCCCAGCACCTGGCAAAGTGAAAGCAATGTGCAATCATGAACACAGAGCATTTCTGACGATGCATGGTAACATTTGTGGAGACCTATTTTTTTTTTTTTAGATGGGGTCTGTCTCTGTCACCCATGCTGGAGTGCAGTGGTGCAATCATGGCTCACAGCACCTTAACCTCCTGGTCTCAGGTGATCCACCTCAGTCTCCTGGGTAGCTGACACTACAGGCGCACACCAGCACACCTGGGTAATTTCTATATTTTTTGTAGAGACGGGGCTCAGACTGATCTCCAACTCCTGGGCTCAAGTGGTCCTCCCACCTTGGCCTCTCAAAGTGTTGGGATTACAAATGTGAGACACTGCGTGTGGCCGGGAATCCCAGTTTTAAATAATAATGCAAATGGGACTATATGAGGTTGTCATCTGGTCTCCCTTCTGATTGTGGGGCTCTTCTGAAAGCCTAGGTACTTACAGCATCTGAGAGATACAAAAATAACTACTTTAGTAAAATATTTTGTATTTACAGGGAAGTTATAAATAACAAAGCAATCTGACCCAGAAGATGAACGCCCAGCCCTTGCCAAAGCAGTGGAGCACTGCCAGCTGCAGGCTTCCTGACTGGTATTTAGAATGGTAGTGGCGAATGAAAGGAGCCTCTCATCACAGGAAGTGCTCCGGGAAGAGACAGAGCTCCAATTGTATCCAATTTTTTATCTCAAAAAAGTAACACAGACAAAAGGAGAGCAATGTGGGAAAATCCATCAAGAGTCAAGAGAGCACTCCTACATTCAGGTATAACAACTGGTGTTTATGCCCTATGCAGGGACTCCCAGTAACCATAGCAACCAGGGTATAGGATAGCAATCCAGTGCTGAATTTCTGCATTGTCTATTATTGTTTATTATGGGTCATGGGTAGGGAATTTGGCATTTAGTGTATTTTATGAAACATCCATTTGCAAAGTTGTCAAGGATTTTGCTGACTATAAGGATTCAGGGAGCCCAGTCTCTGTGTACTCTTGCTTGACGCCAGTTATGTGACATTTGGACCACTGCCAAAGGTCACCTGTTGTCCCTGCATGCATCACTGCTTCCTTCCCCGTCTAATTCAACATAACAGCCAGAGTGATCCTTCCTAAAAGGTGTTAAATCTCATCACCACAAACTCCCCAGCTTCAGTGGCTTCCCATCATGCTTTAAGAAACTCCCTAAATCCTTACCATGGCTGACCGACAAGAGCCCTCATGATGGCCTCTTTGACTGCATCTCTCATCCTTGTTCCCCTTGCTCACTGTGAGTTAGCTGCCGTGGACTCTTGCTGGAACTTGACTGCATCAGGCACTCTCCTGTCTCAGGGCCTCCCATTTGCTGTTTCTGTAAAAGTGATTTTAAATTAAAGAGTCTTGTCCAGGCATGGTAACTCATGCCTGTAATACCAGCACTTTGGGAGGCTGAGCACTTTGGGAGGATTGCTTGAGCCCAGGAGTTCGAAACCAGCCTGGCAACATGACGAAACCTTGTCTCCACAAAAAATACAAAAATTAGCTGGGCATGGTGGCACGTGCCTGCAGTCCCAGCTACTCAAAGGAGTGGGGATGCTGAGGTTGGAGGATCACTGAGCCCGGGAGGTTGAGGCTGCAGTGAGTTGAGATGGCACCACTGCACTCCAGCCTTAGTGACAGAGCAAGAACGTGTCTATTACCAAAAAAAAAAAAAAAAAAAAAAACAAACACAAAAAAAAAAACTTTACCCTGCAGTCAATTTTAAAGAAAGTCCTTTCTTTTTAGGGGAAAGGACATAGGATGTGAAAGAATTACCTATAGGCAGCAAATGTAATGCTGTCTCATTAACCAAAAGAAAAACACACAGATTACCATTTTCCTATTTCGAGTTGCAAAACTCACTAATTAAAGATGAAATGAAATGAGGAAGATCATGCAGATTTTTTTTTTTTTTTTTTTTTTTTTTTTTTTTAGGCAGAGTTTCGCTTGTCGCCCAGGCTGGAGTGCAATGGTGCGATCTCAGCTCACCGCAACCTCTGCCTCCTGGGTTCAAGCGATTCTCCTGCCTCAGCCTCCCAAGTAGCTAGGGTTACAGACACCCACCATCATGCCCAGCTAATTTTTGTATTTTTAGTAGAGACGGGGTTTCAGCATGTTGGCCAGGCTGGTCTTGATCTCCTGACCCCAGGCGATCCGCCCGCCTCAGCCTCCCAAAATGCTGGAATTACAAGCATGAGCCACTGTGCCCGGTCAGACCATGCAGATTTTTATATTTTGGAGAGTAAGGAAATTTCCATTTCAAGTACTTTTATTTGTCTGAACATTTAGTTTACCAAATTCCAATATAAATAAAAACTACACACATATACACAAACCCCCAAAGCAAAACATAAACACTGACTTGAACTAATCAAATTTGGTTTTTATGTGCTGTGCTCTTTCGTAACCACTGAATAGTTTTTCAGATCATTCCAAGTCATATGAAACCACACTTTGTGAAACTTTTAAGTTTTAGATGCCCTTGCAAGTTAAGAACTAAACATGTTTCATCACAAAAAGCAGCCCTGGGAAGACACGGGGAGAAAGTATATCAAAATAGATTTCACACTTGATGGCATTGAACCGACTCTTCCAAATTATTTGAAAATACGACCATATTTTACTTTTATGCATGTTTTGGAGAATTCTGTCAGGCAGGTAAAGTGTATATAGTTAGGCCTTCAGAGCTCCAACAAAGGAAGAGAGTTAGGAGAAAAGAATTGGTGAAAAAGTGAAATGTGTAGGTTTGTAGAGACCGCCAAAGTAAACTTTTTAAAACTATAAAACAATGAACATTCTATGAGTTTTTTAAGGAAAAAAAATCAGCCATAATCACATAGAAGGCTTGTCGTATTCAAACAATTATGTAAACTGGTTAAACACTGTTTGCAAAGGCCTCAAAGAAGTAATTTAGTCTTCAATTCATTTATTAGATAAATGCCTGCCTGTTTCTACATTCAAAGGCTAAGGTGATGGGCTTCCTCTGACAGACTAATGACTATTAATGTCCATCTCAAGGACACTTGTCCTTGAGAACATGAAGACTCCTGACATCAGAAACTAAACATCCTAGAGTTTATATATCCCCGAAAACCTGTTCACAGGGAAAACAAACAAACAAAAACAAAAACAACAAAAAAACAACTCCTTCAACTAAGCAAGAGGGTTCCAAACAAAATTCTAACTGTGGGATGAGTTCCAGGGTGACTTTTGTGGTTGAAGGGAGACCTGTAAATGGGAAAAGAGAGGGGAAAAGAATGAAGATCTAGTCACCCAGTGTTGGAGTCTAAACACATTCTTCATTTCATCCCCAACCTCCAGGAATACATTTCTCAGAAGTCGATATTGAGCCAGTCTCAGTGAGTCTGGAGGAAGAAAATCCAGGATCTGTCTGAATTGGTACTATTTATGGTTGTGTCACTTGGGCATGTCACCACACCTCTGTGGACCTGTTTCCTCATTCATGAAGTGCCTGGAATAACACTCTTGTCTTAGAGCTGTACAAAGGATCAAATGAGAGCCTATTTCTGAGTAGTTCTCAACTCTGACTGCATCTTAAAATAACTTGAGGAATGAAAAAAGAAATGTTGATGCCTGAGTCCCATCTCGTAGGTTCCAACTGAATTGTTCTAGGGTGGGGTCTCAGCACCAGTGGGTTTTCAAAGCTTCCCAGATGACTCTAATATGCAGCCACTGCTGAGAGCCACAGGCCTACTGCTAAAGCAGCTCTTCTCAAACTATCCCATCCTGGAAGATTACCTGGGGATCCTGCTAAAATGCAGATTCGGATTCAACAGTGTGAGGCCTGGGATGCATTTCCCACAGGCTCCCAGTTTATGCTGGGCTGTTCTCACCCACACTCTGTCTACAGTAAGGTATTAAATGGCCACAAGGCACAATATAAATTCATCAAAATACAAAGTCATCCACTCCCTCTCCCCAAACTGTAACTTTTAGGGATGATGGTATCAGCTTCAGGAACGACTTTCTTTCCTCCTTCTTCTGTTTTAGAGAGTAGTGTGTACAAGATTTTTAAAAGCACAGAAGGGTTGTACAAATAAAAGGTATCAATCACTCAGGTTATCTGTTAAGAGAACACTCATTTACAGTTAAAAGCACACCCACTTGCTGTGGTACCACTGCTCCCCACATTCGTTACAAATTACATAAGTCATCATTTGTTCATCTGGGTTTGAATTCCGCACCCAGCTGGGAAGGAAAAGTGTTCCTCTGTCAATTACAGTGACTTTGCAATTGTATTTCTCACAGCGTCTGCATTTTATTTTATTTGTCTGTGTGCCATCAATTACTTGGGGAAGGTAATGTTCCTGGATACAAGATTCTGTGTAGGAGGCTCTCAACTGCTTCAGTTCCTTGTTTGCCATCTCCATGACAGTCATTTCAGCAAATTCTCGTGGAGACATGGTACCAGAGAGCAAGTTTTGTTGTAAGTGAGAATTTTTGGGGTTCTTCAAATTGGCAACTTTGCTTCTGATGCAAGTTTTATATTTTTTGATATTCTTTGAATAAAGGGTAAAAACATGCTCTTCAATTTCTCTTGCAAAGTTTTGCCACAAATCAGCTTTGGGTTGATCTGCGGAAGAACTAGTTAAAGCTGCGTAAAGAAGCTCTATGCATTTAGTTCTCATGGGTGTTGTGGGATCCAGCAACTCACTCAATCTCTTACCAGTGGATTCAGGGCCACCATCCCCAAAATGCTCTTTCTTAGGTTTCAATTGAATGGCTCTATTTTCAGGCACAATCATTTCACTGAGTTTTGCAACATCTTGGGAAGATAGAGAATTCGAGCTGCAGATGCCCAGTGTCTCATCCTGACTTGGGTCATGAGAAGGTCCTGAATTTTCTTCATTACCCCTCACAGGAAATAATTTAGGGCTGTTCCTCGCTTTGGAGTGAGTCTCTTTATAAACAGCTTTCCACTTTGATAGCAAGCACTTGGCTTTGTTTTTCAAAGACACAGAGGGGCAGTTTTTGAGGACTCTGTATACAGCTCTCACCACATCTGTCTCCTGGAGATGTTCCTTAGTCACATAAATTGTTTCTAGCTCAGTAAGGTGGTTGCCAAGATCCTCAAAATTCCTTTTGGACATCAGTTGCTCAATAAGGGAGGCTCTGGCAGCTATCTGGTTCTTGTCAGACATCTTTACAGCTGCAAAGAAAAAAGAGGTTTCAGTTTTCTTAAGTTTGCCTTTGCTAGTCGCAGCTTCTGGATACAAAAATAGCAGTTTCTGTCAGTAACCTAGGCAATGTTTTCTGAAGGAGTCATGTAATATAAATGTATGTGACATACTAGAAAATGGAGTCTTTAAGGTGGTATGGTTTACTCTCAAGAGTTTAATTCCTACTAATGAAAAATAAACAAACAGTATTGCAGAGCCTCTACATAACATCTGCTTAAGAGGCTCGCCAGGGGATCTGCTATAGCTTTTCCATCTCCAATTTTACAAATCAATGATCTTTCTAGAGTAGTCAATCCATTTGGGTGGAATCCGGTGGTCATGCTGGAGATGAAATCATGCCAGTGTCAGCATCAATATGGCAATGCTGAACAGTGCTAGACAATTTTTCCCCAGAGTCAGCTATATAATTGAACTACTTGCTCATTTCATAATCTTTAAAGTGGTACTCTTCTGAATATAAAAGAGTAAGAAACAAGACAGAAAGGGTTTGCTAATGTCTCAAGCAATCTAAAGAAACCATGAGACAGCACAGGTTGAAAAGCAGCTAGAGCTACGTCTGCGGGTCCCAAAAGCCAACAGGCTACACTGTGCTGCCTCAGGAGTCTCCTGAACAAGGGAAAGGTTCAGACTTAATGATCCAGATGATTTATGACTTTAGACTAACTGGTTCCTACATTTTGGTTTTGTTAATTTTTTAAAAACTTTTAAGCGTAAAAAGTTGCTCAATGATTATGTCTGTGTGAATCTCATCCTAGGCAGGCAAACGTTTACTTTATCTAAGCAGTCTACCTTTTCCTCTCCACATAATGTACATAATCTTGTCTATATAATACCCTTGGATCTATATTTATCTGTCTGGTCTAGATGTGAACATAAGCATCTTGATGGCAGGGACTGTGTCTTTTCAAAAATCCATGGGCTCTGTTTTATAGCACTTGATGTTAAATAATCACCACTGAACATACACAGGCTAAGAACACTGAAGTGTTTAGAGAATTCATGCAATCTTCCCAGACACCATCTGACAAGTGACATAAAACATAATGACCTTTTAGTAATTCTACTTCCATAACTTTACTTTAAGGAAATGAGGGATGTGGAGACTGCATATGTAAGAATTTTTTTCTAAGGAGAAATTGGAAGGACCTCAAATGGTTAAATGGAGAATGGTTAAAAATATGGCACACTCCTTAGATACAATAATATAACCATTTAAAAATCATGTATTTAGATATTTAATGACATGGAAAAATGGTCATAAAGTTAGGTGAAAAACAATCAAGATGTAAAACTATATAAAAGATTAAACAGTTATCATATGGGCTGGGCGTGGTGGCTCACACCTGTAATCCCAGCACTTTGGGAGGCTAAGGCGGGCATATCACGAGGTCAGGAGATTGAGGACATCCTGGCTAACATGGTGAAACCCCATCTCTACTAAAAATACAAAAAATTAGCTGGCAGTGGTGGCAGGCACCTGTAGTCCCAGCTACTTGGGAGGTTGAAGCAGGAGAATGGCATGAACCTGGGAGGCAGAGTTTGCAGTGAGCCAAGATCATGCCACTGTACTCCAGCCTGGGCGACACAGCAAGACTCCGTCTAAAAAAATAAAATAAAATAAATAAATAAACCAGTTATCATGACCCAGCAGATCCAAGAGAAATGGAAACATATGTCCACGCAAAAACTTGTACACAAATGTTCATAGCAGCATTATTCACAATAGCCAAAAATGGGAAATAATCGAAATGTCCATCAACTGATGAATGGATAAATAAAATGTGATTTATCCACACAACAGAATATTATTCTGCCATGAAAAGGAATGAAGTATTGATACAGGTTACAACATGGATGAACCTTGAAAACATTATGCTAAGCGGAAGAAGCCAGACAGAAAACACCACATATTGCATGATTTTATTTACATGAAATGTCCAAAACAGGCAAATCTATAGAGACAGAAAATAGATTAGTTGTTGACTAGGTAGGGTGGGGCAGAAGGGCAGCAGGGTGAAGAAGGAGGAGCAGCTGATAAAGTTCAGGGATTTTCTTGGGGAGTGGTGGCACAAATAAATCTTCTAAAAGTTGATTTATTTGTGGTTATGGGTTATACAACTGAGTATACTAAAAAACGCTGAATTACACACTTTAGGTGAATTGTATGATGTGTGAACTACATCTGAATAAAGGTGTTATTTAAAAATAGAATCTGATCCAAATTTTATTTAAGAATTACATGTGAAAAGACTGAAAAGAGTTACACAAAATTTTAAAGAGGGGCATTTTCTGAATGGCAAGATTTTAGGTAATTTTCATTTGTTCTTTTCCTCTTCTGTATTTTCTGTGATGAGCGTGTATTGTTTTCATAATCAGAAAAGTTATTGGTCTAATGTAATTTCATGATAAACTACATACATTTAAGATATACCTACTGAAAAATGGTATGAGCAATGAATCAATCACCTTCTACCTACTTTCCCTCTGGAATGAGAATGTACTTAACACTACTGAACTGTATACTTAAAAGGGCTTAAGACAGGCTGGCCGTGGTGGCTCACACCTGCAATCCCGGCACTTTGGGAGGCCAAGGCGAGTGGATCATGAGGTCAAGAGATCGAGTCCATCCTGGCCAACACAGTGAAATCTCATCTCTACTAAAAATACAAAAAGTTAGCTGGGCGTGGTGGTGCACGCCTGTAGTCCCAGCTACTTGGAAGGCTGCGGCAGGAGAATTGCTTGAACTCGGGAGGCGGAGGTTGCAGTAAGCTGAGATTGTGCACTGCACTCCAACCTGGTGACAGAGCAAGACTCTGTCAAAAAAAAAAAGCTAGGGGGGGGGAGCTTAAGACAGTTAATTTTATGTTTTGTATATTTTATCACAATTAAAAATTTTTAAAGAAATATAAAGGTCAATAAAAGAACATATAAAATGAAGAGCAAAGTGCTTTGGTTGTTTATACATAAATACATTAACTTCTATAGATTTACTCATTTTGCCGGTAAGACAAATTACTGCTTTCACTCCACTGAAACCCCAAAGCTATAATTACAATTCCCTTTAAGAATCACCTTGAAACTCAGTCAGACCTTCAGTTGAGAAATTCTGAACTGAGTCAAATATTGCTTAACTTCCTTTTGGGCGCTGTAGGCCCATCTCTTATTAACCATCTTTCTCAATGCCTAGCAAACCTCCCTCCCTGATTTCTTCAATAGTAATGCATATAGAATACAGGCACATTGAATGTTTCTTCTTTGTTAGGAAACTTTTCAACGAGTTGGGGAGGGCTCAAGTATATTGAACAGCTTGAAACTTTATCACTGTGACACAACTGCGTGACTTCAAGATCTGAAGCAGCCAATTCTGAGAGAAATGTTCACCAATAGCAGGTGTGAATACTTTTATTTTTCTGTGCTGTCTTGCCTGTTGTTCATTGAGAGTTTGATTCTTGGCAAGACCTTTTTTACTGTTTGCAGTCTTTAAAAGTGGAATTTTAAAAAGGCAAAAAAGAATTATCCTTTAAGTACTGGTTCACAATAATTAGGAAAATTACGTAAGATCCTGAATTGATGGCCCTTTGTGAAACTAACTTTAAAACAAAACAAAACTGACTGCCCCAGGTTTTCTACATTCCAGCTCCCTCTGGTGGTTAAAAATATAGGACTCAGAATCTTGGTTATCTAAAGGTACTTAACTCTTAATATTTGGGGATAAAGTTTGAGGGGAGATGCACCTGTTTGAGATGCAGTAATCGATTTCTGAGACAATTATGAATGCTTATCTGAATGCAAAGCCACAGGTGATATAGCCACTCTTGAGACGATATTCACATTTCAGAGGGAAGGTGGATAGGTGATTGATTCATTGCTCTTACCATTTTTCAGTAGGTATATCTCAAATGTGTAGTTTATCATGAAATTATATTAGACGAATAACTTTTCTGATTATGAAAACAATGCATGCTTATCACAGAAACTACAGAAAAGAGTAAAAGAACGAATGAAAATTACTTAAAATCTTACCATTCAGAAAATGCCCCTCTTTAAAATTTTGGGTATTATCTTCAGTCTTTTCGTATGTAATTCTTTTTTTTTTTTTGAGACTCAGTCTTGCTCTGTCGCCCAGGCTGGAGTGCAGTGGCACGATCTCGGCTCACTGCAAGCTCCACCTCCTGGGTTCACGCCATTCTCCTGCCTCAGCCTACAGGTGCCCGCCACCACGCCCAGCTAATTTTTTGTATTTTTAGTAGAGACAGGGTTTCATCATGTTGGCCAGGCTGATCTCAAACTCCTGACCTCAGGTGATCCACCTGCCTTGGCCTCCCAAAGTGCCGGGATTACAGGCATGTGCCACCATGCCTGGCCTGTGTACAAGTTTTTGCATGGACATATGTTTTCATTATCTTGAATCTGCTGGTTTATATAACTCTGTTTAATCTTTTATATAGTTTTACATATTGATTTTTTTTTTTCACTTAGCTTTAGGACTATTTTTCCACATCATTAAATATTCTCTAAAAACATGATTTTTAAATGGCTATGTTATTGGATCATCCTAGGAGTTTGCGATAGTTTTGAACCATTCTCCTATTTGAGGGCCTTCCAGTTTCTCCTCTAAGTTTGAAGAAAATTCTTACATATGTGGTCTCCACATCTCTCATTTCCTTAAAGTGAATTCACAGAAGTAGAATTACTAGACCAGGCACAGTGGCTCACGCCTGTAATCCCAGCACTTTGGGAGGCCGAGACGGGTGGATCACAAGGTCAGGAGATCGACCATCCTGACTAACACACGGTGAAACCCTGTCTCGGCCTAAAAAATACAAAAAAAAAAAAAAAGGCCGGGCGTGGTAGCGGGTGCCTGTAGTCCCAGCTACTTGGGAGGCTGAGGCAGGAGAATGGTGTGAACTGCGGGAGGCTGAGGCTTGCAGTGAGCCAAGATCGCCACTGCATCCAGCCTGGGGCAAATGTAGAGCCGAGACTCACCTCACAAAAAAAAAAAAAAAAGAAAAGAAGTAGAATTACTAAAAAGGTCATTATGTTTTATGTCACTTGTCAGATGGTGTCTGGGAAGATTGCAAGAATTCTCTCTGTAATCACTTCAGTGTTCTTAGCCTGTGCATGTTCAGTGATGATTATTTAATATCAAGTGCTATAAAACAGAGCCCATGGATTTTTGAAAAGACACAGTCCCTGCCACCAAGATGCTTACGTCCAGCATGCTTTTCATCCTCCCAAACTGAAAACTCTGCACCCATTAAACAACTCCTCATTTTTTCCTCCCTCCAGTCTCTGGCAATCACCACTCAACTTTCTGTCTCTATGGATGAGACTACTCTAGGTACTTCATGTGAGTGGAATCACACAGTATTTCTCTTTTTGTGACTTGCTTATTTCACTTAGCATAATGTCCTCAAGGTTCATCCATGTTGTAGTGTGTGTCAGAACTTCCTTCCTTTTTAAGAATGAATAATATTCCATTGTCTATATATAACACATTTTGTTTATCCATTCAAATGTCGATGGATACTTGGGTTACCTCTAGCTTTTGGCTATTGTGAATAACACTGCTGTGAGCACTGGTATACCAATCTCTCTTTGAGACCCTGCTTTCAATTCTTCTGAGTATATACTCAAAAATGGAATTGCTGGATTATATGGTAATTCTAGTTTTAATTTTTTGAGGACCCACTATATTGTTTTCCATTCCCTTCCACATTTTTAATAGCATTTAAATCCAGTCAAACTTTCTAGTCCTCTGTGGGACCATCATGTGGATATAAAGGATTTATTGCCCTAGGATGGTATAACGTGGAAGCCATTGAGATATAAAATTCTGACAATTGCTATAAAAAGACAAAGTAAGGCATATGTCCAGCTTAGTTCTACATAGTTCATTCAATAAATATATATTAGGGATAGAGTATGTGCTAGATGCTGAGCCTAAACAGTCTCTGCCTTGAAGGAGCTGATAGCCTAGTGGAAGGAATACTGACAAGAAACTGGCCAGTTACAACACATGTGGTATTTCAACATGGACAGACACTGGCTGCTAGAGAAAACACACACAGGGTGGTACCAAACCCTATCTGGGCTCTCCATCATCTGGACAGCTACAATTTGCTTCTTCACTGCCTTCACTCTACTTCTGGCACTCACAAGGCCCAACTGTGAGTCTGCCACTTTGTTAGAGGGATCATCCTCTAGTACAGATCTCAGCAAGATATTCCCTCATTTTCCTGCTTAAAGCCCTTCAGAGGTTTCCCCTTGCTTTCATGATGGAGCCAAAGCTTCTTGGCCAGTGGCAAAAAGAGCCGTAGCAGGCCTCCCTCTTGACTACTCTCAACCACTGATGGGCACAGCTCTGTGCCTTTGCTCAAGCAGCATCCTGAGCCTGGCTGATCTCCCACCATTAGTGGTTCTCAACCCTGATTGCACATTAGAATCATCTGGGGGAAATTAAACAACAAAAAACAAAAACAAACAATGGCAGGGCCTCACTCCAGATAGGATGAATTAGGATCTCTGAGGGTAGGGCCTGCACACTGGCTCAGCTCTCCAGGGTGACTCTGATTTAAACCACACACAGGCATACAACCCTCCTCCACACCCCAGCAGGACCTCCCAGTTAGGCTGCCATCAGCCCCAAAGACAGCTCTGGTTCTGCTCCTGGACTGAATGCAGACAACTCTGACTTTGGCTTTTTCTAGATGAGTCTCATTCAGTCAGAAAAGATTTGAAACACCTACTGTGAACAATGCAGCTGACAACCTTCTCCACAAATTACACATGACAACTGTAATATTTTAAATGTCATAATGTACACAATCCCTGATACTCACCCCCTCACTTACCTCTTCACAGTGGAAGGCAACATATATTTATTGAGCAACTCTCTGGGACATACACTCTCCTGTCATCTCAATCCTCACAATATTCCTGAAATACAGATAATGGCTTATTTTCATCTTACAGGTGAGGAAACCTGCTAAAAACAGTAAATAATTTGCATGGTTTTTTTTCAGGGTGTTCATCACATTTAAAAAACGTTTTTACTGCCTTCCCCACAAGACCATAAGAGAAGATCCACATGTTTTATTCACCTATACACACCTAGCAAACACCCAGCCAGTGCTTACTATTACTTAACACATTTTTGTTGTTGTTAAATGAGTGATGAGCATCCAGGATGCTCTCTCTCTTCTCTGCTTGTGAGCTTCATTTCTTTTCACTACACACCAGCTTGCTTGTACTCATTGCACCTAAGCCCAGTGCTCCTCGGCTTCTTCCGCAGGAGACCAAGTCCATCTCGATTCTAGTTCAAAAAAATAATTCAAAAAATTCTAGTTCAAATACATCTTGTTAAAAAAACAAAACAAAACAACAACCACCACCAGAACCATGGTGCCCACTGTGGGCTAATCAAATGGATTTGAGGGGTCAAAACATTTGCATAAAGAAGGTCAAGCAGGTCCAGTTCCCAGAAATGAGGGGTGCTGAGCAAGTTGGATAAGTTTCCTGACCATTCTGTGCCTCAATTTCCTCATCTACAAAATGGGAGAAATCCAACATCCTAGGATTAATGAGAATTAAATGAAAGTCTTGATAAAGTGCTTTGAACTATGGCTGTCACACAGTAAGTGTGAATAACAGGATGTGAGTCTACAATTAAAAGGCTTAAAAATATCTACCAAACCAGGCATTGTTCTAGAGCAGGGGGTCAGCACACTTTTTCTGTTAAAGATCAGAAGGTACATATTTTAGGCTTTGTAGGCCATACAATCTCTATGGACTACTCAACTCTGTTGCTCTTGTAGCAGCAACAGCAGATACAGAAAATAACATAAATGGATAGGCATGATCTTGTTCTGGTAACACTTGTTTACAAAAACAGGCAGGCTAGATTTGGCTGCAGGTCATAGTTTGTTGACCCTTTTCTAGAGCAGGGCTGTGCAACATAAATATAACATGTAAACCACAAATATGATTTAAAATTTTCCAGTAGTCATGTTAAAAAATAAAAATTGAAATTATACATTTTATTTAACCCAGTATATCCAGAATAGTCATCTCAACACGTGATTAATATAAACAAATTGAGATAGTTTACATTCTTTTTCATGCTAATTTTCCAAACTTCACTGTCTTACACTTATAGCACATCTCAATTCGGACAAGCCACATTTCAAGTGCTCAAGCCTTATGTAACTAATGGCTATCATTATTGGACACCACGGTTCTAGAACTGATGCTAATATGGATAATGCTTAGATGCATACCTATACCAAAAAGTTTATACAGTGCCAGGAAAAGTAGGCACGAAATATGGTATTGGATCCATATAAAAACTTATAAAGATTAGCTAATATTATAGTAAGCAAGGTGCACACATCTGCACAAAAATGGCCTAAACCCTGAGAAGAACGAGAGGAAAGTTCTGGAAACAATGTTTCCAGAATTTGGTAAAAAGTCAATAATAACCTAGATCTGTTCAGATCTTTAGATCTCTTTAAAGCCTAAAGAGAAAGTGTAACTTTCTAGCCCTAACCCACTTACAGCTCCCCAGCTTCACAGACAGCCCCGCCCTCTATGGAGAGAAATGATGCCAAATGTTGGCAGTGGTGTAGCGGTTACTGAACTGCCACTCAGTACTGCGCTAGGGCCCTTTCCCTTAATGGTGACCCCTAGTAAAGGTGCAGCGAGAGGAAGAGACCAGCCCAACAGCCCGGTCTAACCCGGGTTCGAGTTCCGGTGGGTGGGGTCGAGCAACATGCAAAGCCTGCCGCTAATCATCTTGGGATGACGGCCCGGCACCCAGCACACAAGCAGCTGCAGTCCCGAGGGTTCAGCCCACTCTGGCGACCTCGGCAGTCGGAGAGGAAGGGGCGGGGGTGCGAGCACCTTTGGACCTACGCCGCCCAGGGCGCACCGGAAAGCCGCCGCGAGCCGGGGTGGGCTTCCGCTGGAAACAAGGGCTCGCCTTTCTGCGGGACACAGGCCCTGGCAAACCTGAAGCATGACTCACCGAAAAGCGCAGGCGCAGTTCCGGAGCTTTCAGCCGCCCAGCGTCCACGGAGAACTTCCGGTCACCGGGACTGGGACAACTTCAAGGCTTAGCCAATCCAAGCCCACAGGCTGGCGCACGTGGGCCTGGGACCTAGCGCATGCGCACTAGGGAAATGGCGCATGCGTAGAGCGAACGGCGGCGGCCGTGGGACTGGGCTCGCGCGGCTTCCTGGAGGAGGAGCTATGGCCCCGCCCCTGGCCCGAGAGAAAGAAACTGCACTTTCGTTTTTTAGCAGCAAAGGTTGTTGACGTACTTTACAACTTATCTGTTCTGCTTCTACTCAGGACAGTCAAGACAGTGTTCAGCTAGATGTTCACATAGCCGTAGACATAAATGTGAATCTATTTAACGCAGTAATTAATTCAAAAAGTGTTTTTAACATCCTAGCATGCAACAGTTGATATGAAAGTAGTAAATGTTAATCGAGTGGTCATGTGCATCCTGGACTTCTCATCTGTGCACATTCTCATTCTTTGCCTGCAAAAGGCCAGTAAAAGCACAGTGATGGTTGAACGAATGTGACAGCCTCCTATGCTGATGCGTTACTCCAAAGTAATTTGGGGAAAGGTTCAGGGAAGCAGATTATCCAATCCAATACTCTGGACTGGGTGCTGGCAGAAAGGGCGATTGTATGATTAAGTATCATAATAAATCTTACCTAAAAGAAGGGGAGACAAGACCAGTGACTCATTAACTTACCTAAAAGGAGGGGAGACAAGACCAGTAACTCATTAACTGGGATAGGGGATGTTTGGTCATTTTTGTGGTTTGGACAATGTTTATGTTTTTTCAGCATTCCCACGTGATTACAAAGGAGTCTTGTTTTTGTCTTGATCCATCCGGTCAATGAGTGGCCACGTCTGATGGTGTTCTGTGAAGTATTTATGTTCCACAGAGCACCAAGGCCCAGCTGTGACTGCCGGGTCAGCTCAGAGCTTTCAGGGGTTACTTTTATCTTGCTGTCTATTACAGGGCTAAAATGTTTGCCATTGTAAATTGTAATGCAATTTTCACTTAAGAATTATATAATACCTTGTTGAAGAAAAAATTATTTGGCTGGGCGTGGTGGCTCACGCCTGTAACCCCAGCACTTTGGGAGGCTGAGGCAGGCGGATCACAAGGTCAGGAGCTCAAGACCATCCTGGCTAACACGGTGAAACCCCGTCTCTACTAAAAATACAAAATTAGCCGGCATGGGTGGCACGTACTGTAATCCCAGCTGCTTGGGAGGCTGAGGCAGAGAATCGCTTGAACCCAGGAAAGCGAGGTTGCAGTGAGCTGAGATCGCGGCCCTGCACTCCAGCCTAGCTTATTGTGAGCAAGACTTCCCTTTGTCTAAAAAAAAAAAGAAAAGAAAAGAAAAGAAAATTATTTAATGACACTTGTCACTTGTTAAAGCATGGTAAGGAAGACTTTATTCAGGACCATCGAGGTAGACATAGGGACCACTGCAACAGGGTCTTGCAGTGGGGAAGAGAGATTGGGCTCAACTTCAAATGTGGCATGGAAAAGTGAGAATTTATAGCCAAGGAGTAAGGTAGGGAGGTCAGTGAATGGACCTCCCTGACCTTTGCTGTAGAAATTTCTGGCCGAGTTCATCTGGAATGAATCTAGGGCTGCCAATGGATTCTAAAGAGGTTGCTGAAAAGTTGGTTCTTTTGGGCAATTTAAAAATGGAATACTTATAAAAGTACTCACGTCTGTGATAATTTATCATGCATAGTTTTCAGGCCTTTGTTTTAAAATCATCTTTCAGCTGCTTCAATACTCTGGAATTCTCTTTGATAAATTTCCCTTAGTGCAGCGGAAACCTCTTTTCAATCCTTATTAAGTCTCTGAGTGGCAATATATTAACAGATATTCTGAGCTCATGCAGACAGCCCTTTCCTGCGAATTCCCAAGGAAGAGAGGCAAAATCCTTTATGGGCCTTCTCCAGAGGCTAATGTTACACATTGCTGAGGGAACAGTTACAGATGTTTTCCATGGAATGAGGTCAGAGAAACTGCCTCTTTCTGGGTTCTGAGGTGCCGGCCGGTGTTCATTTCCTGATAAAACACCAGGACCAGACACTGGGCTTAACTGGGGATGTTCTTATAAGTCACAGTATGGAAGGCATAGGATTAAAACAATGAACAGTTCCCTTGAAATCTCAGGAGTTACAGAATATTAGGAAATAGAACAAAAAGTCACACATTATAGAAACAGAAACCTTATGTTTAAGTTCTGCAACATATTTCTCAGACTTATGCAGGTGAAATGACAGAGAAGCAGCAAACATGGTATCTCCAGTGAATATCCCCAGAGGCTCCCAGAAGAGCTAGTTCCATGGGTCAGGCAGTGCCTGGCTGGTGGGCCACAGACTGCTTAAACCAACCTAATACCTCTTTTGTTCTTTGGAGGTGCCCACTTTGGAGATCTTTTGGAGGACCCTCCCTTTGCTGGTAGCCTCTTCTTACCCATTCCATGGTTCAGATGCTGTACCCTCTGGTTGACTGCCGGCTCCTGCTTTTGGTAGTACATCCCACACAAACTTTTTCTGTCAGGTTACCTCACTTGCAGGCCTCTTGGTCAGGGTCCTTCCAAGACAGCCTAGGCCCAGCTGCTTGCTTGATGTGTACTTAGCCCATGGGAACAACCCAGTGGCTCTGCTCCCCACCCAGCCCTGGAAGCAGGGCTGTTCCCTCTGCAGCCCTTCTCGTCATCTTTACAGTCGGTCTTAGGTAGCTCTAGCTGGCTTCTCGCCTATTCATTGTTTTTTTTTGTTTTTTGTTTGTTTGTTTGTTTGTTTTTTTGGAGAGTTAGACACCATTCTACAACAGGGGCACCTGTCCATCTCTCTGAGTGGTTCTGTCAAAGTCCCCCTCACTTGCCTTGGAGTGGGGTGGGAAGGAAGCTTCCAGAACTGTAACAACCCTCTTTCACTCTTGCCTTCTCCTGTACATAAGCTGAAGAGTGGCAAGGGGGCTCACCATTTAGTAAGCCCTGGGTAAATGGTCTAACATCTGTCATTAGAACCAGGAGACACTTAACATTGTGCTCACCTTTGGGGCCTTGGACAAAACTCTGAGTCAGGAAATATCCCATGTAACATCTTCTTGTACCTGTAGTAATCTCCAGATCAGTTCCATACCTCTTATTCTCCTTTTCTGTATCATTTGTCCATTTTGCTAATTTCTCTAGAAGGTATGTTATTCTACTATAGATTTATGGCAATATATTTAGTGGAGAAATGATGAAGGACCAGAAAGTCTGGCTTCAGTCACCTCTTGGTTGATATGGTATGGCTATGTCCCCACCCAAATCTCATCTTGAATTGTAGTTCCTATAAGGCCTATGTGTTGTGGGAGGCACCTGGTGGGAGGTAACTGATTCATAGGAGCAGTTACCCCCATGCTGTTCTTGTGATAGTGAGTTCTCATTAGATCTGATGATTTTATAAGGGGTGTTTCCCCTTTTGCCCTGTACTTCTCCTTGCTTTCACCATGTGAAGAAGGATATGTTTGCTTCCCTTTCCACCATGATTGTAAGTTTCCTGAGGCCTCCCCAACCCTGCAGAACTGTGAGTCAATTAAACCTATTTGCTTATTAAAATACCCCATCTCAGGTATTTCTTCAAAGCCGTGTGAGAACGTACTAATACATTGGTGCATATCATAAGAGGAAAATTCAGAGGCAGTGCAACAACATCTTTAGTATTTTGTTACTAAGGATTCTTCAAAATTCTCTTTAATCAGAAAAATATAGAACAATTACAAAATGAAATGGAACAAGGGGACACCAACTCTACTCAAAGACCTCTGCCTTCCTACACAGTTGCTATTTCCACTGCTATGAAGAAATCTGAACTGAGGCCTGTCATCTGGGGTTTTGTTCTGCCAGAGTGGCTTGTGACCAGGAGTAGTACAGTCTGGAGGTGATCCTGACATGTGGACTGCCCCATGAAATGCCTCACTTCATTTTGGTTTTCGAGTCTTTGTTTTAAAGGGAAGTTGTTTTGTAAGAGCAGTTCATCAGCATAGCGAGACATAAGCATTAAACATTGAAGCATTGGTCTGTGTTGCTTCCTTTATCTTTCGTTCTTGCACCACATGGCCTCATGGCTCGTTCTCATGGACTGACACTGTACACACCACCCACAGCTGTCCTTTCATGATGTGACCTGGCATGCTGCCAGGAGGGCCTATTCATCAACAGTGACAATGTAAAGGATAGCCATGTTCTCTTCTTAGTCTTCAGTGGGAGACACATTTGGCCAGAAGTATACCGTTCTGGTGCCTAAGAGAAGCGCTTTGCCATTTCAGCCTCATTTTCTCACAAAAACCTAATACATGGAGTCGCTGCACTATTTGGCTCATATCATAATTTTTTTAAAAAAAATTTTATTCGTTTATTTTTGAGACAGAATCTCACTCTGTCACCCAGGCTGGAGTGCAGTGGCGTGATCTTGGCTCACCGCAACCTCCGCCTCCTGGGTTCAAGTGATTCTCCTGCCTCAGCCTCTTGAGTAGCTGGGATTACAGGCATGTGCCACCACACCGGACTGATATTTTTGGTATTTTTAGTAGAGATGGGGTTTCACCATGTTGGCCAGGCTGGTCTGGAACCCCTGATCTCAAGTGATCCGCCTGTTTCGGCCTCCCAAAGTGCTGGGATTACAGGCATGAGCCACTGTGCCTGGCAATAATGTTTATATTAGTTGTTCTTCATTTCAAACCTTGAGTCAGACCCCACCTAGGTTTCTGGTTGCTGAGGAGAATGAAGGTGTCAACTCTTTTGTCGTTATGAGAGTAGATCTATTACACTGGTATGTGGCCTGGGATAATTACATGTACTCGATCTCAGATTTGCATGATGGGGTTCACATGGTGGACTTTGGTGAGTTTGGACCACCCAGCTTCGGCATACCTTCCAAACAGCCAATCAGGTGCTTATTCTGCCCTAGCCAGGTGGCAGCTCGATGACCCCAGCTGGCCCGATTGCACATCCTCCCTGGAATGTGAATTTTAAGCAGAATGATGTGGAGTCTAAACATGGTGAGAGATCATTAAGGTGAGGGTGGTGTCCTTATGAGACCATTCCTCCAATGGCTCTTTTCCCATAGTCCTGCTTCTAGCCCAGCGGCCCATTTCCAAAGCTGGCTGGCTGGTCTATCCCTCCACCTGTACATTCCTGCTATCCTTACTGTAACTTCCCTCTGCTGGGTCTGTTTTGGTGGCTTGCTAACAGTAAACACTAACTGACACTGCCTGTCTTAATATGGCAGTGTGATTTGAGGGACATCAGAAGAGAACCCCTGACCTTACCATGGAGCTGGAATTCCTTTCTTATTCATTCCTTTGGATGAAGACATTGGAAGCTGCTATTATAAAACAGCAACTATTACTTAGGAAAGGTTACACTTGAAGCTGTTTATTCGCCATGCGTGAGTTATATTGTAAGGATCGTCTCCCTTTAGTTGTCAGAGACCAATGGAATGGGACATAGGATAAGTAAATGTTGATGGGGAGAATTGGGAGGGAATGAAAGGTCTGCAAGATTGGATTCTTCGAGATCTTAAGGGTGACTGAATTGGAAGGTTCTGGGTACCCAGAAAGAAGTATGAGTTCAAAACACACCAGGGAGGAGAAGAAATAGAGCAAAGAGGGAGTAGGAGATCTTGGAAACAGCTCTGCAGTTTGCCTGGTCGCAGCCACAAGGGGGCACTGCTGGAACTCTGAGAGAAGATTCCAAAAACGTGATGCAAGTGGAAAGTGTTTGACATTCAGCAGGAGAGCTGGGTGAGGATAGCCTGGACTCATCCTAGGAGGAAAAAGACTTTTAAAAGAAGTAACAGGGATAGAAAAGGGAGACGTAGAAACTTCCATAACTGTCCAGAAAGACTAATAGATGTGGGGCAGGTGAGAGTTCCAGGCTCTTGAGCAGCAGGAATATTTCCTCAAGCTTCAGCCCCTGGGCCCGTTGAACTTCTTCTCCAGATTCCGATGCCATTCACCTCCAGCAGCCTGAATGGCAGGCCAGGAAACACCCACAACAAAAGTCATCCATGGCTGGATTATACCTGAGTCTGTGTAGCTTCAGTCACAACCTACCTGGCGCTGAGAGCTGTATTCACTCTAGGTGTCCCAAGTCATTCGGCACAATGTCAGACAGATGAGGTTCATCTTAAGGTGTAGGGGGAGTAATACTTTTACTTTTTGAAAGGAGTTCTTATTGAAGTATGACACATATATAGAAAAGTCAGTGTACAAATCATAAGTGTACTGCTTAATTTTCACAGTGAACATGCCCATTCAAAAAGCACCATGAAGCAAAATTACCAGCCCCCCAGAAATTCTCCCCTTGTGTTCCCTTCCAGCATCCCGCCCCCACCATGGGTAAAAGCATAAACAGAATCCCAACTTTACCACTATAGATTAATTTTGCCTGATTTTGAAACTTAAGTAAATGGAAGTGTACAGTATGTACTTTCTGACTTCTTTTGATCAATTACATATTTTTGAAATTCATCTGTGTTGCTGTGGGTAGCATTAAGCTTTTCATTCTCATGTCTTCATAGTCCTTTATTGAATGAATACACTACAGTGCATCCATTCTAACAATGGATATTATGGATATTTGGCTTGTTCCACTGGGACTAATACACATAGTGCTACTATTCATTTCTATTTTGGTCATAAATGATGACCAAAAATTTTAACCATAAATTGACAATGCCAAGTCTCTTGTATGATTTGTGTACCTGAAAAAGGCAATTTCAAATGTGTTTTGAGCAACATTGTCATTAAAATAAATATATAGGCCGTCAAATAAATTATTGAGAAGGAAAGGGTAATTAGCTCTTACCTAATGACATTCAGTACTCTTAGTGCTATAGAAAGTGTCCACAGAGTGGGGGAAACCAAATCAAACAGACAAATAAGACAACATAGAAATGTAAAATAATTTATGTGACACTACCAAATTGATTAAAGGTATACACAAGATAATTATTTTGGTCAAAAACATGCATATGTAACCCCTCTATCTTATGCATATGTAACCTTTCTATCTTAAGCCCACTGAGGGGCAGCTGTTTCTGGCCCCAGGCAGACTCACCACCACACCATACTACTGCCTCCCAAGATGTAAGTCTATTTATAAATCATTTTACAGATTTTTTTCATGTGCATATTAATACTAGAATTTTTTATGAAGCTTAGATATGACATTTAAAAATGCCAGATTTCTGAAAAGGTCAACCTAGAACCCCATCCTCCACATACAAAAAGGCCCCTTATTTGTATGTACAAAAATCCCAAAGTTCATATTACCTTACCATTCCTTGACCAGACAGAATGATGTGGCTGCATCTACACAACTCCAGGACAACACTTTGAATAGAGACAGAACACAGCTATTTGGTATCTGTAGTAACAGTCTGATGGAATTAAAGAGAAAAAAGGTTGAGTTCATTTACGTTGGTTTTTTAGATGTTGACCCAGTCTAAGTCTTTTTGACATTTTTAGAGGGCCTCAGACTTGTCAAAGGAGTTTTTTAAATCCCAATTAAAATCAATATACTGAGATAAATTCACCAACATTCAATAAAAGCCAGTTTTAAAAATAGAAACATGTCTAGCCACTACCTCTACCACCTATTCCTTCTTGGGGAGAAACTATCGGTGCTTTGGACTGTCAGGCTGATAGCTTTCCACCTTCCATGAGAACTGCATTTACCCGAAATTATGCTAAATAGTCATTATCCAATTTATCCTGTCAGGTTTCCAAAACACGTTAATTGTTCTAAGAGACAAGCCCATTTGACTCAAAAAACAAATAACCACTTTTAGAGGAAATTATCAAATTATAACATGTTCCAAAACTGTGATACTTCTCCCTCAAAACTTGGAATGATTTCACTCTATGTTTGTTTCTTTTGCAGAAATTAAATCATCTAACTGATATCTTATGGTCTGATTGGAACAGGATTTCAATAGCAGCCCTGGGAAAGTAAGTTCCAGAAAGTATACTTCTCTTCACTCAAGGAAAGGTAGCTGGGCCCGTATAGGGGAGAGTGTTATTTGCAATATTACGGATTTGTGAGAGGTCACCGTTCCTATCAAGTCTTTCTGTTGTCCCCTCATCTAATGAATTCTAGAAAGTGAAGAATCTATGTTGGGAAGTGATTCGCTATAGATCTGCCCATCTTACACGCATAAGCCCTGGCGGCCTTTGTTCTGAGCTATCTTTTCTTTTCTTTCTTTCTTTTTTTTTTTTTTTTTGTGAGACGGAGTCTCACTGTGTTGCCCAGGCTGGAGGTCAGTGGCGCGATCTCGGCTCACTGCAACCTCTGCCTCCCGGGTTCAAGCAATTCTCTGCCTTCCGGGTTCAAGCAGTTCTCTGCCTCAGCCTCCTGAGTAGCTGGGATTACAGGTACCAACCACCACACCCGGCTAATTTTTTTGTATTTTTAGTACAAACGGGGTTTCACCATCTTGGCCAGGCTGGTCTTGAACTCCTGACCTTGTGATCCACCCGGCTCAGCCTCCCAAAATGCTGGGATTACAGGCGTGAGCCATTGTGACCGGCCTCTTTTCAAGGATGTTTGTATAGTGAACAGTCTCAGGGAATAGGGATAGCATCTTCCTTTTGGAGGGCAGACTTTGTTCCCAACTAAGATGATAAAGGTATTGTCTCCTTCCAGGACAAAGTTTGGGAAGCATTTGCTCTCAGCCCTCTTATTAGACTGGGGTTTTCCCAAACTCAGGGCTCAGCTGTGTCACAAGCTGACTGTGTATGCTGCACTCTGTGGCCCAGGCTGGAGTGCAGTGGCGTGATCTTGGCTCACTGCAACCTCCACCTCCTGGGTTCAAGTGATTCTCCTGCCTCACCCTCCTGAGTAGTTGAGATTATAGGTGTGCACCATTACACCACACTAATTTTAGTATTTTTAGTAAAGTCGGGGTTTGACCATGTTGGCCAGGCTGGTCTCGAACTCCTGACCTCAAGTTACCTGCCTGCCTCAGCCTCCCAAAGTGCTGTGATTGCAGGCATGAGCCACCACGCCCGGCCGAGCTGTGTTTTTTTTTTTACCAATATCTGTGTTTTTTACCAGGACAGGACAACCTGCTACCTTGTAATTCAGATAAAACATCAGCCTTTTCACAGTTCTGACCTATGAAGACATCTCCAGGTAAAAAATATTCCATAGCCAGCCCACAAGTATTCTCTGCTTTCAAGGAAAAAGGAGAGTACAAAAAAATTCAGGCTCCTGGCCTGGCACGGTGGCTCATGCCTGTAATCCCAGCACTTTGGGAGGTCAAGGCGAGTGGATCACCTGAGGTCAGGAGTTTGAGACCAGCCTGACCAATATGGTGAAACCCCGTCTCTACTAAAAATGCAAAAATTAGCTGGCTATCGTGGCGTGCACCTGTAGTCCCAGTTACTCAGCAGGCTGAGACAGAACTGCTTGAACCCGGGAGGTGGAGGTTGCAGTGAACCGAGATCGCACCACTGCACTCCAGCCTGGGCAACAGAGCAAGAGCGAGACTCCATCTCAAAACAAAACAAAACAAAACAAAACAAAACAAAACAAAACAGGCTTTCTCAGGCTAGGCTGGAGGCCAGTGCTGTCTTAGGGAGGCATCAAATCAGTGCCTGAGCAGTGGGGATACAGGGGTCACCCAAGTCCCAGCTGCCATCTTGCAGAAGAGGTACAGTATACACCCTCCACGCTGGGTGGAAATTCCCTGAGGTCTGTAAGGGAGGGGTGGGACAGATATCCCCAGTCACAAGGAAGCTTTTCCCAGCCCCCAGAGCTGATGGTGAACATCTGAAGGGACCCACAGGTGGAGCAGAGGCCTTACAGGTTGGGTCAGGAAAAGAGGATGTGAGGGAGAGCCAAGACTGGGCTTCAGAACACTGGTGGTGACTCAAGGATAAAAAGACATGATCACAAAAGCAGAAGTATAGGCAGCCAGTGGACCTGCCAAGATGCCCCATCTCACCGTAATCAGCAAGGAGCCGGTGTCTGCCCCCAGTGAGGTTGACTACAATGGTTTGCTAATATGAACTGTGCACAGAGGGTGAGGGAATACTAATCTCACCCCACTGCTAGTGGGCCTGTGAATTGGTGGAACCACTTAGGAGGGGAACCCAGCAGTAACGATTACAATGAAAAAAAACCTGTGCATGTCCCATGGGAGAAATGTGGGCTGGGGTTCAATCAGCACCTTCAGCTTTCCCCTTGAAAATGGGAGAAAGAGAAGCTCTAGAGATGACATCTCCATGACAACAGTGAACATCTCCAGGCATGATGACATTATGTGCCTTGGGGTTTTACCTGGTTTGGGGTAGGCTTCCATGTTGCCATCCTCATTTGGGGAAATCTGAGGCAGAGAGAGGGTAGGTAACCTCCCCAGGGATTCTCACTACTTAGCTCTCAACCACTGTGCTCTGCTGTGTGGCAGGGGAGTGGAGGGAGGCCACTGTCTTATTGGAGAGTTAAAGCGACCCTCCCATAGATCCTTCATCTTACAGATACTGAGCCTCAGCCCTGTAGCCTGCCCAGAATTGTGCTGCTGTGGTGGCAATGCCAGCTCTGGAACCATCGCTCCTGGCCTGGTCTTGGTTTGGAAGGCCTAGAGAAGGCCAGTGGGAAATCGATTCTCCCAATTGCTAGGGGATTACTAGGAGAACATTTTCCATACATCTGAAGGTTTAGTGCTTCAAGATCCAAATGGTGGCCGGGCATAGTGGCTCATGCCTGTAATCCCAACACTTTGGGAGGTTGAGGCAGGCAGATCACCTGAGGTCAGGAGTTCAAGACCAGCCTGGCCAACATGGTGAAAACCCATCTCTACTAAAAATACAAAAATTAGCTGGGTGTGGTGGCACATACCTGTAGTCCTAGCTACTCGGGAGGCTGAAGCACAAGAATCGCTTGAACCTGGGAGCGCCAGATTGCGCCACTGCACTCCAGCCTGGGCAACACAGTGAAACTCAGTCTCAAAAAAAAAAAAAAAAAAAAAAAATCCATATGGTTTTGTGATGGTAATCTTTCTTAAAAATATATGGTCTATTTCCTTCTTTCTTTGTTTTTTAATGTTTTACTGTGGAGAATTTGAAACATACAAAAAAATAGACCAATTAGTATTCTGAGACCCCCATCACTCAGTTTCGTCAATTATCAACTCATGGCTTTTCTTGTTTTCTCTAGACCAGAGGTCAACAAACTACAGTATTTGGCCTCAGTCTGGCCAGCTACAGGCTTTAAAATTAACTTTTTAAAGAATGCAGCCACTCCCATTCATTTACATATTGCCTATGGCTGCTTTTGTGCTACAGTGGCAGAGTTGAGTTGTGGTGACAGAGATGTCTGGCCCACAGAGCCTGAAGTATTTACTATATGGCTCATTCTAGAAAAAATGCTTATCATCTTTTCTTCTAGATACCCTCATCGACTCCTTCCTCTCCCCTCATTGTTTTCCAAGCAAATCCCAGACCTCATGTAATTTCATTTAAGTAGTTCAGTGTGTTTCTCTAAAGGGAAGAATTCTTTCTTTAAAAAAAGCATAACCGCAGTACCATTATCCCACCTAAAAATATTGCTTAATATTGTCAGATATCCTGCAAGTGCTCAAATTTCTACTTGTCTCCTTGTTATCTTAAACAGTGAATATTCAACGACTCTGTGCGGAGCAACGACTCTGTGCGGAGCTAGTGCTCAAGTGTTATCTTCTTCGTTGGCTCTTAGAGATAATGGAGGGACATTTGAAGGTTTTTTATATGTGACAAAGTTCTGAGACCAGTCTTAAGGTTATAGCAACATGGCTCAGGGTTCTTTGTTCTAGGAGTGAGTTACCTAACTAAAGGTACAACTCCTCTCCAGGGTTCCCCATTCTGGACAGTTTTGGATCATTTCCTTGGTTAGGGTCAGCCTTCAGTCTGGAGAAGAGTGGAGGCAGTGTTTTGAGGAGGGAGTAGTAGCCCTTCTCCTTGGTCATGTGGCTGGACACAGCCACCCCTTTATGAATTATTAGAAGAGGATCCTCACAGGCCAAGGACTACCCAGCCGGAGACAGGCAGGCCTTTTCTCCCAGTTTGCTTCATTCCTGCAGAGGGAGTGAGTGACACAGCTATAGAACAGGGAGAAGATCATACCACACAGGTCACATCTGCTGACAGTTGCTTACCTCCTTGCCTTTGGGAACTCCAAACAGTGTCATTCAGTACCCCTCCTTGCTGTGATAAAGGCCCAAATGTGGTCTCAAAATCCTCAAATCAGAGCTTTAGTCAGAATGACATTCAGCCTTAGCAGGCAAAAATGGGGGTTCATGTCATCGTTATTTCAGTAGTTAATATTAACTTATGGGGCTGAAGGATGTGAAAACATGTTGTGGGAAGTCAGGGACCCTGAACGGAGGGACTGGCTGGAGCCACGGCAGAGGAACATAAATTGTGAAGATTTCATGGACATTTATCACTTCCCTAATAATACTCTTATAATTTCTTACGTCTGTCTTAATCTCTTAATCCTGTTATCTTCATAAGCTGAGGATGTACGTCACCTCAGGACCACTATTGTACAAATTGATTGTAAAACATGTGTGTTTGAATAATATGAAATCAGTGCACCTTGAAACAGAACAGAATAACAGTGATTTTAGGGAACAAGGGAAGACAACCATAAGGTTTGACTGCCTGCGGGGTCAGGCAGAATAGAGCCATATTTTTCTTCTTACAGAGAGCCTATAAATGGACGTGCAAGTAGGGAAGATATCACTGAATTCTTTTCCTAGCAAGGAATATTAATAATTAAGACCTTGGAAAAGGAATGCATTCCTGGGGGGAGGTCTATAAACGGCTGCTCTGGGAGTGTCTATCTTATGTGGTTGAGATATGGACTGAAATACACCCTGGTCTCCTGCAGTACCCTCAGGATTATTAGGGTGGGGAAAAAATCCTGCACTGGTAAATATGAGGTCAGACCGGTTCTCTGCTCTCAAACCCTGTTTTCTGTCGTTTAAGATGTTTAGCAAGACCATACGTGCACAGCTGAACATAGACCCTCATCAGTAATTCTAATTTTGCCCTTTTCCTTGTGATCTTTGCTTTTGTCCTTGCCCTGTTTCCTCAGAAGCATGTGATCTTTGTTCTCCCTTTTGCCCTTTAAAGCATGTGATCTTTGTGACCTACTCCCTATTCATACACTCCCTCCCCTTTTGAAATCCTTAATAAAAACTTGCTGGTTTTGCAGCTTAGGTGGGCATCATGGTCCTACCAATATGTGATGTCACTCCCAGAGGCCAAGCTGTAAAATTCCTCTCTTTGTACTCTTTCTCTTTATTTCTCAGACTGGCCGACACTTAGGGAAAATAGAAAGAACCTACATTGAAGTATTGGGGGTGGGTTTCCCCAATAGAGACATCCTGGTGAATGTTACTTAGTGTGTACAAGCAAACAGCCAAGCACTGCTCAGTGGTAAATAATTTGGGCAGAACTATAGGTTCGTGGAAGGTTGAAGATCATGGTTTTGTTGAAGGCTCAGCCTGCACAGTTGTATAACTTTCTCTAACCGTGCTTAGCAGCCTGGAGACACGATGGAGAAAAGAAGGCAGTTGGGTTGATTGGAGGCTCTTCCTGGTGGCAGTGGAAGACACATGAGCCTGGGACTTGAGGGACATTGACAAGAGTGTCTTTGAAGAGATGATGGGCCTCAGAGTCTAGGCTATGTTTTATTAGAGAGGAAAGTCAAGCCAAGAGGAGGTCAAGAGATAGGAAGAAAATGGAGATATCAAGGAAATGGAGGTCTCAAAAAGGCCAAAGAGTAAATGTAGGGTGAGTAGGATGAGGAGGAAACCAGAGAGACCAGAGAGTAGGATGTTGGAGTTCAAGAGTTCGGAGGCAATGATCAAGTCCAAGGGGTGGCCATGGTGCAGTGACTGAGGAGGAGGTGATGGTAACTGGGATAGATGAGGTCAAAGGACTGTGAAGCTAGGATGTTGGATGGGTATTTGCATGGATATCGCCATGCTGGTCAGTGACAATGGCTAGGCAGTACAGAAGGCTGTAGAACTACTTAACTGCACCTCCAAGGAACAGTGGCTTTCACATTACAGAAATAAGAGGTGGTGAATAAGAGTGGAGTAAGGAGAAAGCCACCCTCAACTTTAGACCCTGCCATGTGTGGATTGTGGGAAGATGAGTGGTTTTCATTTGATAAGGCTGAAGGGGGAGAGGTGTCCCTGGGAGAGAGCCCAGTTTCAGCTAAGCTTGAAAAATGCAGGAAGAGACCTTTAAGCATGAATTAAGATGGAGGGGGATTTGTTTACCAGACAATGGAGTATGTGTGATGGGGGAAGAAATAGTGGGGAGAAGTGCCAAGTAGAGTGAGCCCATAACAGAGTGGGGATGAGAGAGGGGGAAATGATGGGTGAGAAGAGGGGGAGTTTGCATGTTGGGTGGTAGCCAGGGACAACAGATACGGTAGTCATGGCTGAACTAGCTGACCTTAAGTTCTGCAAAGGAATCTAAGTATGATTTAGTGCTGGTGCAGGCTAGAGCTGCCTCACACCATAGGCTATTGACTGGAATTCAAAACAATATGTTGGTATTTAAGGATCTAAGAAGTTAGTCCATAAGACTCTCCCAGGAGAGTGATCACTTGGGTCTGCATTGTGCTGTTTGAAATCCTAGATAGGCCAAGAGAGGGCTTTTCTCTTACTTAAGAAAATGTCCAGCAGTGACCAGTCTGGGACAGGGGTAGAGACTCCACAAAATCATCAGGGACCCAGGCTTCCTTCAGTTATGTACTTCACAAGGTGAGGGCCTTGCCCTTTTGATCACAAAGTGGTTCATGGAGCTCATGCCTTTACAGCCACATTGCAAGCAGGAAGGAGGAGGGGAAATGCCAAAAGAGGGGTCTGTCAGCAGTAAGCCCCCTTTAATGATCCTTCCTGAAAGCCCCAAGAATTACTTCAGCTTCCATCTCAGGGGCCTCCCCATCTGTAAGAGAGGCTGGGAAATGCAGTCTATTAGTTGATCACATTGCCTACCTCCCCCTGCTAAAAATCTATTTATATGTGGTCATATTGGTAGGGAAAAAGATGAGAATGGATATTGTGTAGGCAACCATGAGTCTCTGCTGCAGACTTTAGAGAAACATGAAACTTAACTGAGCTTTGTGCACTGATTTTCTATCCATATGTAGCAGAGTTCCCAGGTCTCCTTATTTCATTTCTGGTTTAACATTTCTTCCCTTAACCTAAATCACTGGGGCACTGTCTTTCATTGTAAGTTCTCCCCTCCATTGTCCTTTCTTTTTTTTCCTTTTTGAGACAGGGTATCACACTGTGGCCCAGGCTGGAGTACACTGGTGTGATCACAGCTCACTGCAGCCTCAGCCTCCCAGGCTCAGGTGATCCTCCCACTTTAGCCTCCTGAGTAGCTAGGACTACAGATGCACACCACCATGCCCTGCTAATATGTTTAGTTTTGGTAGAGATGGGGTTTTGCCCTGTTGCCCAGGCTGGTCTCGAACGCCTGTGCTCAAGAGATCCACCTACCTCCTCCTCCCAAAGGGAGTTGCTGGGATTACAGGCGTGAGCCACCATACCCGGCCCCATTGTCCTTTCTTCTAAGCCACATTATGCTCTCAAATGTCCTTGGTCATGGAAGAGACAGGAGGTCGTCTTCAAGTTCTACCAGAATATCAGAAATCACCTGTATCAGTTAACTTTTGCTGTGTAGCAAACTATCCCAGAATTTAGTGGCTTAAAATAACTATTTTTATTCTCTCTTAGGATTCTGTGGGCTGATTTGCCTTAGCTGGGCAGTTTTTCATCTGGTCTCACCAGAAACATAATTTTTGTGGTTTCTGTAACTAGCAGTTATCCTAACAGATACAGTTATAGTCCTATATAGATTTTGTATGCCCCAATTCTCTCACACTAGGGAAAAACAATGTGGTCCCCACCCCATCTTAAAAGGTTGTGTGTGTTGGTTGTATTAAAGAGAACATCATTGAAGAAGAATTACTTAGGGTTTAAGTATTCAAAAACCTTCAAGAGTGGGGTTTTAATTTTATATTAAAATTAAATTTTAAAGATTAGTAAGTGGATCACCTCTCTTTTTTTCCTTCCGTGGGTCAGTGCCTTAATTGCTTTAGGTAAAAGAGAGCAAATATCTGGAGAACCTTCTGTCTGGAGGGTGTCTTAGACCTGTTTCTAACCCAGGATCTTAAACAGAATATAAAACTGTCTTCGAGGAATACACTCAGGATTCCTACACAAAGCTCTTCCTGAATTTGGAAGAAAAGAGTAAGAAAAAGAAGTCATCCATGATTCTTTGAGTCCTGCTACCTGCTCATTTAGTTTTAGGTAGTTCTCTGAGGCTTTGAGCTCAACAATATATGCTGGCTGGGAGCGGCGGCTCACTCATGTAATCCCAGCACTTTGGGAGGCTAAGATGGGAGCATCACTTGAGGCCAGGAGTTCAAGACCAAACTGGGCAACATAGCAAGACTTCATTTCTAAAAAATAAAAAACAAACAAAAACCCCAATATATGTGAATCTGCTTTGTAGTTATAAGGCCTAATAAAACAGTCATATTTTCCCAAAATAGAAAGCACCTTTAAAGAATATGAAGTAATAGTGAAAAGAATAAAAAGTACATTTTTCAGAAAAGCAAATAATCATTTACGTAAGTAAACACAGAATCAAAAACATATTTTCTTACTTAGACAAATTAAACCATGACACAAGATGATAATTTGGATATTATTATTACAAAGAATTTAAATATACAAGCTTGGCTATGAAAGATCCAGCTAAGCCACTTAGGCAAAAGTCTATCTTTGATGTCATAGTTTCCAAGAAGTATCATAAGAGTCAAAGAGTTAAACATTTCTCTGTGCTTTTATTTCTGTTTTCTAGAAATGTTGTAGAGAGAAGCTCATCAACTTACGTATACAAATCAGATATACTGGGGAGGGGAGATAAACTAACAGTTCCATATTTTATAACATAATGTGGAAAGATTCAGAAATGAATGAGGAGATACAGTGATACTATATTTAAAGCAAATATTGGCATATCTTATACAAGAAAGGCATCTTATAATAATATTTCTGTTGGTACATTATAATTTTTCAGCTAGTAATTCTAAAATGCCAGAGGTCCTATGATTCAATATTAAAAAAACCAGGGAACTGACATACAAAGTCAAATATAAAGATAGTAACATTCAGTCATCCACAGATAAAAGGCTATCTGGACATAAGCCTGAAACAAGCAAGACGCCATCCACTGCGATTTCACCGGTTTTGCCCTTGCCACGTTCTGCTTCAAAAACGATCTAATAATGAAGAGAGAATAAAAAAATTACTTCAAACTGTTCAAAACAATGTTATAATCAAGCTATTTAATAACTATTAACTTGTGTCCCTATTGCATAGAAACCGGCTTCGACATTGAATATACAGTAATAGATTATTTTTTAGATGTCAGGTGTCTGCACTGAGAGAACTACATTTGGTGAAAACAAGGTCATAGCAAAGCCCACATGGATTCTGAAAAACCCTATAAAGCTGGGAGGAAAAGGAAATTTTGGAATTCCCATTTAAAAGAAAAGCAAAACAAAAATTAAAAAATGGTTTTCTTTACAAAAACCAAGTTAGAAGAAACTTAATATTCCCCTTGAACATCTAATAAAAAACTATATAGTCAAGGCCGGGCACTGTGGCTCATGCCTGTAATCCCAGCACTTTGGGAGGCCGAGGTGGGCAGATCACGAGGTCAGGAGATCGAGATCATCCTGGCTAACACACGGAGAAACCCCATCTCTACTAAAAATACAAACAAATTAGCCGGGCGTGGTGGCGGGTACCTGTAGTCCCAGCTACTCAGGAGGCTGAGGCAGGAGAATGGCATGAACCCAGGAGGCAGAGCTTGCAGTGAGCCAAGATCACGCCACTGAACTCCAGCCTGGGCGACAGAGTGAGACTCCGACTCAAAAAAAAAGCAACAACAAAAAAAAACACTATACAGTCAAAAGGGAATTATTTTGATATATTTAGATTTTGGTAGTTTATAAGAGTGTAATTATTTTTCTTAAAATATTGGTTAATGTATTTGGAGATTATCTGGAATGTTGTTTTCATGTGTTGAAAATATTTCATAATATGCTATAATCACTTTTGTCTAATAAATTTATTAATCAAAAGAGAAACAAACTTCTTTATAGTTTAGAAATTTCGATATAGAGAGAACAGAGGATAAATACTAAAAAAGTCATCTTCAAATTGGACACAAAATTACAGGGGACTCATTTACCAAATTAAGGATATACAGTGACTATATTCATTCATTTATCCAAACATGTTTTCAAAAAATATAATTAAAATCAATATTTGCTGAATGAAGGTTTTATTTATTTATTTATATTTATATTTATATTTTTTTGGAGACAGAGTCTTGCTCTGTCACCCAGGCTGGAGTGCAGTGGCACAATCTCAGCTCACTGCAACCTCTGCCATCCAGGCTCAAGTGATTCTTGTGCCTCAACCTCTGAGTAGCTGGGATTATGGACATGTGCCACCATACCCGGCTAATTTTTTTAATTTTTAAATTTTTAATTCTTTTAATTTTTAATTTTTTAAAATTTTTAGTAGAGCCAGGGTTTCACCATGTTGGCCAAGCTGGTCTCTAATTCCTCAAGTGACCCACCCACCTAGGCCTCCCAAAGTGCTAGAATTACAGGCATGAGCCACTGCACCTGGCCTGAATGAATGTAAGTTTCTTCAATATTGTAATTAAAAAAAAAAGTTCATGTTAATTTTATAATCAGCTAAAACACTAGAAATACTTGTTAAATTCAATAATTATGAAAATAATAATAGCTACAATTTATGGAGCACCTATCCAGTAACATTCACTCTAAAGAGAAGTATGTCTCCCATGCCTCCCATAAAGAGGGGACTAGGCCTAGAGGGTTTCTACAATTCTCAGTATCTGAAATAAGCAGATTTAGAGGACAACAAAATGATCCTGTTTCAAAGATGACTAAAGTTACCCTGGAACAAATATTTTAGAGGGAAAAGAATAATTTGGAACATGTTATTCTTTAAAATAACACACACATATAGCCTATCAAAACGAAATTCAACAATAGCCTATGTATACTGCAGTTACAGATAAATAAAAATATACATTCACGTGCAAAGTAAAATGTGAAGTATAAAAGCACTGATGTTACTGTAGTATGATTATGAATCTTTACTTATTTTCAATAAAGTAATTTCCTTTAGTCATTTCTAAACTTTTTAAGTTCAAACTTATATAAATTCAAACTTGTATAAATTGGCATTTTAAAGAAAGATCCTTTAAGAATCATGCTCACACAATGCCATCATGCAATTATTCACTATCCCCAGCACCATCTCTTTTTTGCTTAATAAAGAATTACAGAATAGTTTTCAGAAATGAAGCAACTTTAGGCTTGCTGTCATCCCCGTATCCAGTTTTCTCCGGTTCTCCAAAGAGGAGAAACCTCAGGGAACAAATGGAGATGACAAGGGTCTATGACTGCTCACTACCTGGGCTGCTCTCTTTTGCTCTCAATCTGAGTGCATTTTCTTGAGAACTATTGGAAACAAGTTATTACTAAGCAGCCAGTGATAGCGTAACTGGGTAAAGAAGTTTCTTTTTCCTCTAGTCTCAGGAGGGAACTGCTTTCAGAAAGATGTTCCTTTTGCGCCCAAAGGAACTTTTTTTAAAAAGTAGGGGTGAGCCAAACAGCAGACCCCTCACAGCAGCTGCAATGGGTGGGATAATGAGGGTGGCTATGTCTATATCTTGGCATATGGTGGCTTTTCCAACACTAAGACCCCTGACTGATAACCCCTGGATAACTAGAAATAAATGTCAGGATAATTAATTGACATACTAATTTTGTGTTTTTCACTATATTTTTACCTCCTCTGTTCCCCCCAAAATTAGGCAGGATTTTAATGTTCCTTTTTATCAAGGAGATTTGGGATATAACAATCAAAAGCAGACTTTTCTGGAAGACAGTCCCTTTCCTGACGTTTGTTACCCACAAGCTTAACTTTCTGAGACTGTGGCTGAAGGTAGAAGGTTAAAAGGAGAAGTGGTCAGGGGAGCCATGAGATTCTCCAGGACTAGGATGCTGCACCACTGCATCTCCCTGGCACAGCCGTGGGCAGAAAATGGTTGCCTGATGTTCCCATTGAGGCTAGATTCTCAGCAACAAGGTTCCAACCCCTGTAAAGGTTTCTGTGTCTGGGCCTGGCATGGAAGTTGAAGAGACGAGTGACTTCAAGGGCCACATATGTGCAGAAGATGTGGGTATCCATGGCCCTCATGATGAAGTAAAGATGTGCTGCCCCCTTCTTAATGTCTGGACCACTTTTAGCCTTTCAAAAGCACAGGCTACTCTAGGGAGGGGACCCCTAACCCAACCCTGAATGAGGAAAGCCAAGATTGAATTTCCCCCCAGCCTAATGGGATGGGGTTTTGGATTCAGAAATAGTTTGATTTCGAGAAAGCAATGTGACTTACCTTGTATGCCCAAGTTTATGCAGCAAGAGTCACATCTGTTACAACTGTCCACAGCCAATATGACATTGCTAAACTGGAATATATTCTTTAGTCTGGATTAGTCAGCTTCCTTACCCTTCAATATCCCCCCATCAAGATTTCCCCTAGAACTGAAGAATTCAGGGAACAGATGCCTGGGTCTGAGAATGCCTCTTATGAAAGCACTGCTGTGTTCCAGTGTGATTGCTGGCCAGGCTCTTTGGGGGCATGTCTACAGAAATGTGCATTTAAAAAAAAGTCACTGTTTTGATAGTATACCCTCCCTGCAAGCTACCATGTTATATAAAAAATATTCTCCATCACATGAATTCAGTCAACATGAAAGTAATTATGAATGCTGTGCAGAGGCATGTTTCAATTCTCCAGCAGGGGATATAATCCATATATAGCACGGCTCAGTGCCACAGTCCCCAGACCATGCCGCAAACACAACAAGAAAAACACGTGGATTGGATTTGTATTGCTGTAAATGTATTGCTATAAGAATAAACTCAAATTAATGCATGTATCATTCCTAAACAAGCACTGGCTGCTTTTACCACAGAGGGGAAGAGTGGTTAGGAAATTCATTAACTGGTACCCAACATATACTTTTATTTATAGTCATGTCTTATGATATATTTTAAATACGATGTTCTGCTTTAATTAAAGTATGACATGTAAATGAAAAGATGTTAAATTTGCATTAGTCATCTTTTATAAGCAAAGTATAAATGGAATCCTAATACATGGATCTACTAATTGTTCTTCCTATTATCACCGCTTCATGTACCTTTTTCTAGCTTTCACCCTTTTTCCTTCCCACCTTGACCAAACTTTTTATTTGTTTGTTTGTTTGTTTGTTGTTGTTGTTGTTTGAGATGGGGTTTCACTCTTGTTGCCAAGGCTGGAGTGCAATGGCGTGATCTCAGCTCACTGCAACCTCCGCCTCCTGGGTTCAAGTGATTCTCCTGACTCGGCCTCCTGAGTAGCTGGGATTACAGGCATGCACCACCACACCTGGCTAATTTTGTATTTTTAGTAGAGACAGGGTTTCTCCATGTTGGTCAGGCTGGTCTTGAACTCCCAACCTCAGGTGATCTGCCTGCCTTGGCCTCCCAAAGTGTTGACCAAACTCTTTATAACGTCCACAGTGGCTGCCTCCAGGCTCTGATCCCTTCCCTTTTCATCTTTCTGAAGTGTGACCGTTGACCCTTCCCCTCCAAAGAAAGAACTCTTGCAAAGGTCACTAGCCACCGCCTGATGGGTCAAACTCAATAGACTCTTTGCCATTTTTATTCTGTTTGTTCTTTCTCAGGGTTTCATCCACTTGACCAACTTCCTCTTAAAACTCTGTTTCCTTTTCCTTTATTAAACCCACTGTGCAATAAAAGATTAACTCAGTAGGTCTGGGTTGTCCAAACCCTACACATTCCAAAGAAAGGTTTGGCCCTTGACTGGTTCTTAGGAGATAACCTCTAAGCCCTTGTAATAGCCTCTTTGATTAAGAGTGCCTTTGTTTACCTGAGGTCTTGGACCATGCCAGATAGTTTATGGTAACCATGTGACTTATGGTAACCATGTGACTTATGGTGGGTGCCTTGAGTCACATGGTATCAACTTGACCACTAGAGAGGCTGGAGACTAGATAACTAAAGTCAGCTACGCAGGTGATCACATGGGCAGACTGACCCCCAACAAAATCCTTGGACACAAAAGTTTGGGTGAGCTTCCCTGGTGGGCAATACTTTGTGAGTGTCATCACGCTTGTTGCTGGGAGAATTAATAGCTGCCCATATGACTCTACTGGGAGACAAAAACCGCAAGCCCCTGCCTGGTCTCTCCTGGATCCTACCCTATGTGTCTTTTCCCTTTACTGATTTTAATCTATACAAACTGTACTTGTGAATATAACAGCTTTTCTGACTTCTGTGTGAGTCCTTTTAGGGAATCACTGAACCTAAGGGTGGTCCTGGGGACCCTGACAATAGCCACTCTCTCAGTTCAGTTTAAAAAACATTAAAAAAAAATCACCTTCTAGCTGCCATTAATTGTGGTAAGTTCTGGGCATAGAATGAATGAGCATGACATTCTTTTACATACTATGGAATGTATAGCCTGATTTGGAAGGATGTTGGTGAGAGGAGCCTGACAAACAGGTTATTTCCATAGAACGTGATATGCATATGCCAGATAAGTATCCATGAGTTGTGCCAATTAATCACCTTGCCTATTCAGCTCCAGAAAGTATTCTTTAAGTGTAGGGAAAAAGTCTTATCGTTGTATCCCTAATGCCTACATACTTCAGTACATGTTTTGTTTCATTTGTTAAATCATTGCAAAAGAATGCAAATACTGAGTTTAATCATTTTTTTCCCACTTACGCTTTTGGTAGCATCAGTTCCTTGATACAACTGAATTTTCCCTGTCTTCCACTTTTCATCCTCACTCGTGGTCTCCTCCCACGCCAGGGCATTGTTACTGTTTTTCACAAACACTCGAAGTTTTCCGACTTTATCTCCGGCCAGCCGGTAACCAAAGAGCAAACAGAAGTTGCTTTGGGGCTGCAGGTCAGGGAGGAGAAGTTTCAACCGGCCAATGTCTTTCTTGTGACCTGCCAAGGCCGGAACTGCCATATAGTAGCCAATAGCTTTAAGAGAAAGGAAAAAATGCACAATTAGTGAGGCAATTGTAAGGAGTTTGGCTTTAATGTATAAAAAAGCTATAAAAAGTGAACAGTCTCCTATAGGGAAAGCTGAAGTCCTCTTCACTTTGAACATAGGAACAAAAGTTTCATGCTAAAATGGATTTTAGGGATCACACAATTGATATCTTTTGTTATACAGTCAAGCAAACTGATGGGTAGAGAAACCGAGGAATTTTTTTGCATTCACAAAGCTTCGTAGTAGCAGATATGGGGTAAGAATCTAATTAAATGATCCTTTAGCACTGCGGGTAATCTGCAGTTGATGGAGAACTTGTGTTCCATAATTTCATTTCCATTTTGGTGACTTAAAACTTAGAATGCATTTCCCCACTGAGTCAATGACATGTAAGATGATCAGCTCCTTAAGTGGGTCCAGAGTGTGGCGTTTAATCCAAAACACATCTGCACCTGTACTAGTGGTTTCATGGAGCTCAACTACCATGTGTAACATATCACTCCAATTTCTGATTTAGGATGACAGGAACACTCTCCTCCAAATCCTGCAAATCTTCTAAGTATCTTTTAACCTGTGGTGTAGTGGACTTTTGCTCATCTCCAATCTTCAGGTTGTGGCTTTGATGAACTTGGGCAAAAACTCCCAAAGAGTAGGGTCTGAAGAAGTTGATAAGAAGGAAAAATTTCTATGAAAGCCAGGAATAAGACATTGGGGAATAGGTAGTCTTCTGCTACTACAAATCGGAGATACTTGCAGGACCCAGGCTGACATTGCCTTAGTTTTCAATGCATCCAGAAACTGGTCTTCTTCCCCAGCTAGTAGGGTATCCAGATTTAGCAAATAAAAATACAGGATGCCCAGTGGAGTTTGAGTTTCAGATAAACTACATGTCCAAGACATACTAAAATGTATTAATTGTCTGTCTGAAATATAGGCATCCTATACTTCATCTGGCATCTCTTTCAGCTATGCTCTCTCTTCTGTCACCTACTGTGGCAGGTTTCCCTTTCTCTCCCAGATAAAGCCCACTTTGAGCTGTCTTTGTGGTTTTATCCCTCTAACAATGCTAACTAATTCATGTCTCTTTTCTTTTCTTTTTCTTCTTTCTTTTCTTTTTTTCTTTTTTTTTTTTTTTTTTTTTTGAGGTAGGGTCTCAATCTGTCACCCAGGCTAGAGTGCAGGGGTGCCATTATAGCTCATTATAGCCTCAAATGCCTGGGCCCAAGTGATCCTTCCACCTCAGCCTCCTGAGTAGATGGGATCACAGGTGTATGCTGCCACACCTGGCTAATTTTTTCTTTTTCATTTTTTTGGTTTTTATTTTTTATTATTTATTTATTTATTTGGAGATGGAGTCTTGCTCTGTTGCCCAGGCTGGAGTGCAATGGTGCAATCTCAGCTCACTGCAACCTCTGTCTCCCGGGTTCAAGCGATTCTCCTGCCTCAGCCTCCTGAGTAGCTGGGATTACAGGCACTCAGCACCACGCCTGGCTAATTTTTGTATTTTTAGTAGAGACAGGGTTTCACCATGTTAGCCAGGCTGGTCTTGAACTCCTGACCTCAGGTAATCCACCTGCCTTGGCCTCCCAAGGTGCTCCCAAAGTGCTGGGATTACATACATGAGCCACCGCGCCCAGCCTATTTTTTCAATTTTTTGTAGCGATGGTATCCCTCTATGTTGCCCAGGCTGGTCTCAAACTCCTGGGCTCAAGTAATCCTCCTGCCTTGGCCATGTTATTTTTTCATATTTAGCTGTACAGAGGGAATGAAGAACTCACCTAGAGATCCAATGGAGGTGCAGGAGGAGCGGGGGTATGATTTGAATGATGCAGAAGCTGAAAACCCTAGAGTTATTTGTGAATTGAGTGTTTGTAAATAGGGAACTTCCCATGGACAGAAAACTCAACGTAAGACTTAACATAACCCTATATCAGCTGTGGAGGTCCTGGAATAACCTATGGGCTCCCAATACGATATAGCTCTGGTAGACATAAATTTAGAGATGCAATTATGGAAGAAAAGAGAAACTCAGGTTAGTTATCAACAAGATAGCTTTTCCAGTGATATGGTGTTTTCAGCCTGGTTAAATTTGCCCTTTGCTTACACTGAATCTTTAGTAAAAGTCCCATTCACACAACTGCTGTGTGAGATGTATCCCCTCTCCCCTAACCCCAAGTTCAAAAAGGAATTCTTGTTGGGATATCTAGGTTTTCTGATTGCATGTGAGGGCATGAAAGGAAAGCTGTTGGGGAGGAATTAGTCTAGAGGAAGGATCTAAAAGAAGGATCTTTTAACTGAGGGCTGAGCCTATACATCCCCAAAGAAATAATTTGATTGATAAGTAACTGGAGTCCCTGAAGGTGTAACAGTTTTCTTTAATTATATAGTCAGTCTTCGGGAGACAGAGATTCAATTTGTGCTCTAAATGGGATCTGCAAGGCAAACACTAAGGGGATAGTTAGGGTCCATCAATAGTGTTTAAGTAGGCAACGGGAAGGGTGAAAAATCCACAGCTCACAGATAAGATTGAGAAAAATTCAAGGACAGGTGGCTCAAAAGAAATCCTCAAGCAACAAACAGAAGGGAAAGCTCAGTTCAGGAGTTCAGGTCATTGACTTGATGTTCATTATGGTTTTCATGCTTTGAGGGGCCACTCTACTAAAACACCAGTTTTAGGTAGAGGTCATATTTCCTTTCAAGATTTATTTCCCCCATGAAAACAAAACAAAACAAAAACTATGAGATGCCATGGCTGGTAAACTGGGAAGAAGAAACCACTTCTTTCTACCTTTTCCCTAACTCTCCCAAACTTTATACAAATCTCAACATCTCTCTCTCAGCAGAAGGAGAGTGAATATGGAAGAGGTTTGCTCCCATAGCCTTTGTGGAGGCAGGTGTGTGGGAGAGGGATTAAGTAGGAGAATATATGCTGGACCAAGTTAGTCATCTATCAAGGGAGAGCTCGGAAGGTCTAAAAGTTTCCAAAAATGAAAAACAACCCTGCTCTGATGAGTAATGGGAATAACAACCTGTCACTCACGGAGGGCCTTCTATCTCTTCACCATATTGCAGAACATGAAATTGTCAAATATAAATACCATTATCTCGATCAGCAGGATTCCAGTCAAAATCATCTTCTCTATCCTGTTTCCAGTCACAGATCCCATGATCGAAGCTGCAGTCAACCGAGATATTTAAATCTGCTAAAAAGAAAGAATGCATTTCATAACCCCTAAGAGCATTAGGAAGATGTCTAACATTTGGGGCTTTGAAAGGCAATACCTTGTTTTCAGTTGTACAGAGTACAGATCATGACATACCCTGTTTTGAGTTATGTCTGTGGAGCCATACTGAACAAATTCAGTTGTGATCTTAAAAAAACAAAAAAACTTTGGGAGGCTGAGGTGGGCAGATCACGAGGTTGGGAATTCAAGACCAGCCTGGCCAACATGGTGAAACCTCGTCTCTACTAAAAATACAAAAATTAGCTGGGCATGGTGGCAGGCACCTGCAATCCCACCTACTCGGGAGGCTGAGGCAGGAGAATTGCCCAGGAGGTGGAGGTTGCAGTGAGCCAAGATCGTGCCATTGCACTCCAGCCTGGGTGACAGGGTAAGACTCTGTCTCAAAAAAAAAAAACAAAAAAAAAAACAAAAACAAAAACCAAAAAGCCAAACCAAACCAAAACAAAACCCTTTTTAAAAAAAAATAAGTAATGGGTGAGAACCCCATGCACAAAGAGAAACAGAATATAAGCAATTGTTTATCGTTCAGGCCAGAAAATAAAATATCTCCTACCCAAATAAACCAGTAAAGACCTTGCCGGAACTTTCTACCTTCTTTTCTTTTTCTTTTTTTTCTTTTTTTTTTTTTTTTGAGGCGGGGTCTTGCTGTGTCATCCAGGCTGGAGTGTAGTAGCATGAACACAGTTCACTACAGTCTCTACCTCCTGGGCTCAAGTGATCCTCCCACTTCAGCCTCCTGAGTAGCTGGGACTATGGACACATGCTACCACGCCAGCTAATTAAAAAAATTTTTTTGTACAGATGGGGTCTCATTGTGTTGCCCAGGCTGGTCTTGAACTCCTGGGCTCAAACGATCCACCTGCCTTGGCCTCCCAGAGTGCTGGCATTACAGGTGTGAACCACCGTGCCTGGCCTCTAAATTGTTAATGACTGCCTTGTTTAGATGTGTCAGAGAAGTATAACAGTTCATTCAGCTAGTTTTAAGTTTTGAACCAGTGCCTGTGGTTACTTTTATGTAGATCCTGGCCCACTGTCTGTTTTTATAAAGTTTTATTGAAACACACTATGCCCATTCATTTGCATAACATCAATGACTGCATTTGAGCTACAATGATGGAGTTGAATAGTTGTGAAAGTAGTTTATGGCCCAGAAAGCTTAAAATATGTACTATGTAGCCCTTTATAGAAAAAAGTTGGCTGACCTCTGATGTAGATAAATACCACTGGGAAAGGGGGGGTGAAGAATGAGATAGTTTTGATTTATAACTAAGGCTAGCCTCTGGCTCTGATTTTGGGGCTTTATATGTTAATGCTGGGGAAGAAAGGAATGGTAAGGAAAGGGAATAGGGTAAAAAGGAACACAGCAGCAGCTGATTCTTGACTCATTTTGATTTGCCAAATATTTTATATCATTTGATTAGGTTGTTTAAAAAAACGTCTAGCATCAGACTCATTTTCAGGAAACTAAAACTGAGGCTCAAGTTCTGCAGACACTGAATGCTGGAGTTGGACCTGAATCCCAAATCAGAATGCAATCCAGGACCTTCCATCTTGCACATATCCTAAGTGAGCACACATGGTCCCTTTCCTCACTTTCCTTTCTTCTTAACTCCCTATTTTTTCTCTGTGCGGCAAATATATTTTCTTTCTAGTCCCAGTTTTAAAAGTAAAAGATGCCTTGCTTCCAGTCTTCAGTATTCTTTAATGAGTGCTAATACTAGTTAGTTAGATAGTTGATGTTATTATCCCACAAATAGTGGAATATCAGTTTTTCAGTTGGTTTACAATTGTGGTGGTATGTTTCTCCCAAACTCTTCCCCTTCCTCCACATGGGGCAAGCGGGTATGTAAATTGAGATGATGGAACAGTATATAGCAAACTATTCCATAAAGAGATAAAACTCAAGGCTTTGGTCTCACAGGCACATTCTTTCATTTGTATAGCACTTCATGGTTTGGAAAGTGCTTTCAAATATATTCTCTGGTTTAATCTACACTTGCCTTGAAGCAGATGCTGTTGGTGCCACACCAATATCTGTCAGTACCTATATTCTCTTGCAGGCATGTGGCTTTCTACTGGAAACACTCACAACTCTCTGTGTGAGGGTACTCTCTGCTTGGAGCATTCTTGGCCCACCAGGTGGGCTAGAATGCTGGGGAGTCATTTTCCCAGGGACAGCCGTAAACCAGTGATGGACAGGAGTTGTTGGATAGATATCTCCATTTCCTTGCCTTTGGAAAGGACCACTAAGTGCTGGAATTGAATGTGGGCTAAAGTCGCATTGGAATTCAGGCTTTCCCTGTCTTGTCGAGGGTCCAAGTGAGATCAAGTTTCCCCAGTGGTGCCCTTCCTTGCTTTCATGCCAGGCCAGGAGCACCAAGGAATCAGCACCCTCCTGGGAGCAGTCTTCAATCAATGCCAGATGGGAGTTGGTATATATATGACCCAGCCTCCTTATTCCTTCAGTAGGATAATTCTGAGCCATGTGTTCTACACAGGCTTCTGGAGTTTCCCAGTGGGATTGAGCTCCAGTTGCCCACAGTGGAAACTTGCCTGATAACGTACCCTTTATTGCCTCCTTCTCTCCCCACCTCACTTCTGCACACCCCCAGCCACCATTTCCTGGGATCATCTTCCACATAAACCGCTTGCACACAAATTCTTATCTTGGGGTCTATTTCTGGGGAACCCAGCCTAAGACAGCATCTAAGAGATGAATATTGCTCTTATTCCAATTTTACATATGAAAGCAAGGAGGCACTGCAAATCCAAGTGACCTGTCCAAGGCAAACAACCAGTGGAAGAGTTGCAGTACACATCTGAATCTTCCGGTTGGGACTGAGCTTTCTAGGACAACTTACTCAAGGACTGTTGAAATTACAGGGTCATATGGTCATGTGCAAAATTTTAACCTTTCTGTGTTTCATTAGGAATCATGGAATAGAAAATAAACTAAGAAATCTGGTGGTCTGGGGATCCAAAGAGGAGTCAATGGATTCCTTCATGTCACTTATCAAGGGTAGGCAGAGTTTGGCAGAACTTGTGAGCACCTGGAGAATGTAGCTTACCCCCTGTACAATGAAATATTTCCTTTCTAACCAGGAAAATAGGCAATAAGTTGTCTACTGCAGAGAAATAAAAACAGAATACTTAAGAGAAATATGGAAGAAAACAAAATGCCTGTAGGAGCTGGGTCATGGGTTACTAGGCTTTGAAGAGTGTTAGTAGAAGCTTCTCAGATACAATTCAGAGGACTGCATTAGAGAGGTACTTTTTTTGCAGTGGAGATGGTCCTGTAAATGAAAGGGATAGGACTGGGCAATGTACTCACAGGGTAAACACAAAAGGGAATCAATTAGCACAAGGTTATGCTAATCTTTTACTTACCACATGTATAGTGGTAAGTAAAAGGAAGTTTGAAAAGGAAAAGGTTATGCTAATGTTTTACTTACCACATGTATAGTGGGAAGTGAAAGAAAATTAGAAAATGAAAGAGATGATCAAGGCATTCATACTTATACCAAGTGAAAGGTATAAATATATAAACGGGCTTTTCCCTGAGGTATGTGTAACTTGTCATGAGTGGTGAATGTTCTAAATAAACCAAGAGGAATTAGGGATCATGCCCAAGAAACTCCAGATTATGAGGCTTTGGTAGAATGATCGCAAAAATGGTCCTGATTTTTATCCCTCTCTGAATCCACTCTCTTTGTATGACTTCACAGCTCCTTCCACAACCTTGAAGTCTACATTGGCCTTGTGACTTGGCTTGGCCAATAGAATATGGCGGAAGTGATGTTGTACCATTTCTGGGCCTAGACCTCAAAATATCTTGTGTGCTGTTGCTCTCTTTCTTGAAACCCCGCTGTTGCCTCATGAGAAAAAGCTTGGACTAGCCTGCTGGAGGATGAGAGACCACATAGAGCAGAGCTAAGTGAGTCCAATCCTCCCAACTGAGGCCTCGGGCATGTGAGAAAGCATGGCCAAGATCAGCAAAATCACGAAGCGGGCCCACAACTGACTGTATGTGGACACATGGGTGAACCCACCCAGCCTAGCTCAGAGCAGCAGAACCATCCAGCCAACCCATAGACTCATATGCAAAAACAAATATTTATTGTTGTGGGCCACTGAGGGCTTGTGGTTGTTTGTTACACAGCATTATTATGGCAATAGGTAACTGATATAGGCACTTTGGGCCAAATTTAGTACATGAAGACTTTCAGGTTGTGGGTCCTCAGGCAGCCGAATTGAAGAAAATATGTAAGTTTCTCCCATCTCCATATATACAGTCTGGCTTCAACCATTCACTCTCAGCATCAGGTGGGAGTGGTGGGGAGAAGAGAATAGCCTTACTATATTTCAATCATTAGTACCAATCACACAAGGACCTACTATTTTAATACTGGCACTGTGTGTGTGATGTAATGATTTTTCCCTTGGGGGTTTATGAATGAAGCAGGGATTCATAAACAATCATTTCACTGTATGAAGAAATGAAAACGACATGGATAACGTGAAAGAGCATACACTTGGGAGAAAGAATTATTTACCTTTATATTCCAGTTTGGAAGTTAGTGCTTTCCTTTGGACCAGAACCAGACCAAATTCACCTGCTTCATTCACCTTAGGGACTAATAAAGAACACTTGGTCAGTTAAGAAAAAAACCTTAAAGCCCACATGCTCAGAAGGTATGAATCAAATGACCAAACAAAGAAGGTTAGATCATGTATTCTAATTACAGAATATATTAGAGCAGTGTTTCCCTAACATTTCCAAATAATTCACATTGGATCCAGTTTCCTCATCTAGAACATCTTTTCCAGATATTTCCTTGGATGAAGTAGGCATCTACACTCTTGATACATCCCTTCTTACTAGGTTTTGGAAATATGTTTCTTTTTTTCTTTTTTCGAGATTTTTCACTCTCTATTAAGACAGAGAATGTCATTAATAGAGATTCTTGGATGGGTGGGCCTGTGTCTACTTTTCCTTTGGTTAAATCCATCTGGCATCTGTATATATGACCACCAGTCACAGAGCCAAGACTAGACAAGGCAAAATACAGAGGAAGCAACAAATGCCCAGCCAGAATGAATGGGAAAGTCTCAGTGTGGAGATGCAGGGTGGGTTAATATGGAAACCCTCCTGGGGAGACTGAGCCTTATAGTGGGTTCTGCACAGCAACCAGTGAAAAGGGAGTTATGGCAGTTCTCTAGTTCACGTAGAAAACTGAAGCTCCACTATAAAATTTGTCCTCCTACATTTGTCGATTTTGGCTTTTAAAATCATAACCACACAACTGTGAGGTTCCATTTTCTTAGACTAGGCCTGTAAAAGTGCCTTCAAGAAGTAAAAAGGTAGACCTTAGCTGATCCATGTGGTGAACCTCTCTTTGATTTGGGGGCATGCCTCATGGAGAGCTGGGCAGCCAAACCACTGCCCTTGCAGGACAAGCAGGCTTCCTTGGCTGGAAGCTAGAAGAGGAGGTCTGTGTCAAATAGGAAACCCCCCAGGTAGGGGAACAGGACCTCCCCTCTTTGGTTCCTAGAGCAGCAGGTTTGATTGGGTATCTGCAGAAGGTGTTCGTTTCTAGACTTTACAGAGAATGTTGCTTCTCAGGACCCAACCCATTTTACTTAAGCTGTGAAACCGGCTTTTTGTCTTCTTTCATTTGCCAGGATAAATTGCAATTCATTGTTCATAAAACATATAAAATAAAAATAACACTCACAAAACACATCTCCTCGCAGGCTTCGCTCCTCTATGTCATTCTTCAGGGCTTTCTCTTCTCTTTTCTCCTCCTCAAGCCCCTCTTTCGTTTTCTCTTCATTCCCTTTTTTATCTCCATGAGAGTTTCCGCCTCTGGAAACACTGTCTTCATAGTTGAAGGGTTGCAAGTTCACCTTAGGGGTAGGAGTACTAGTGGGTTCTGGGGTAACATTTTTAATTTTTACCTTCTTTTTCATGCTGTTTTTGTGAGCAAGCAACTTCTTGATTCTGTCTTTGATGGTACCAGGTGCTCTGAGGACTTCCTTCACAGAATTTTGAGGGATAGCTAAAACAAATAAGAGGCAAGATATTCCAAATTGGCAGATAATTAAATTACTCACAAAAATGGAGCATTTAAAAAGTGCTGAAGTGTAGTAAGTGAATGCTTCCAGAATGAAACCACATGAGGCTCTACCATTTGATAAATTAGGAATAACTATATTTGTATCTGTTTTAAGCAGTTCCAGTGTTATGGTAGTTATCTTAATTACCTTTTGTTGCTTTTGTTTTGCTTCAGAGACCACTTTAGTGAAACACCTACTACTACCCAGTTGGGCTACAGATCCCAAAGACATGGATTTGCCAGGGTCATCTAATATTTCTGCTTTCATTGTGGTATTCTTCAAAACCGGTATTGTCCTGATAGCCCTATAGATTTGTCCAAATTTGATGTTCAAAAATTACAGCTACAGCATTAGGTTGAACCATATAAATTGCTAATAATGGACCATTTGTGACCTACAAAAATGGTGACTTATGGTGCAAAATACACATACCCAATTTTCTTTCTACCTTTGAATTTTTTTCACCTCAGTCAACCATTATCTAAAGCTAAATGATTTTATTTATTAAATATTTCAGAGAGGCTTCTATACTTACTATTTTTCATTCATTTTCTATTTCTCACCGCAAAAGTAAATTACTTTAAAAATGTACCTGTAGATCAATTCTTCTTATCCCTTAGTGGACTAATGATCCTTGGAAGAAAAACGTTGGTGTCAAAGAACTCAAGAGGTACAAAAAGTTCATTTAGTCCAGGACTCTTGTCTTGTTGATGAGGCAACTGGGTGTTAAGTGACTTGCCCAAAGTCACTCATCATGCTAGGGACAGAGCTAAGATTTGGGAGTAGAGCATATGAATGACTTTTTTTCTTTCCTTTCTTTTTTTTTTTTTTTGAGACAGAGTTTCACTCTTGTTGCCCAGGCTGGAGTGCAGTGGCAAGATCTTGGCTCACTGCAGTCTCCTCCTCCTGGGTTCAAGCGATTATCCTGCCACAGCCTCCTGAGTAGCTGGGATTACAGGTGCATGCCACCACACCCAGGTAATTTTTGTATTTTCAGTAGAGACGGGATTTCGCCATGTTGGCCAGGCTGGTCTTGAACCCCTGACCTCAGGTGATCCACCCGCCTCGGCCTCCCAAAGTGTTGGGATTGCAGGGTGAGCCACTGCGCCTGGCCATGAATTACTCTTTTTCCATTCCTGTTTCTATGATAGATTTATTCCTGCTTGAAGATTAAGATTACTTTTCTCTAGGAATGTTTCAAATTCCTTGAAATCTATAATTCAAAGATATATGTCTCCTTTTCAGGGATATACTCATGATAATTCAGAATATCCAACTGATGTAAAGAAGTAATTAATTTTTTAAAAATTAAAAACACTGATATTTAAAATCAAATATATTGTCTCACTATAAAATATCTAGGCATGTACTAGTCTAAGACTAAGCAAGAAAGGGTCTAATAACACCTCGATCAATTCACTTAATTCTATTATTTGGACATAGTTTAGAGAGAAATGAAACAATGGGGTAGACATTAATTTTGATGCCTAAAAAGAGTACTATAAAAAATTGGAGTGGGATTTTATTAGAATATTTTTCTTGACAATGTTTTAACTTCTTCTCCTGCTTTGTTCCTTCTTCATCATTTGGCTGATTCAATCTATGTCAAAGTAGTAGAAAAATAAACAAGGAGAAGTTCACAATATTTGGGGTAACCAAAAGGGGAAAAGTGCTTTGAAAATATGTATGCTCTTAATTAATACATTGCTTTTACTTTGGAATCAAAAGAGCAAGATTTTTCTTTTCAATGAAATATTCTAGTTATTTCTCATTGTGACAGCCTGACTATAGGTACAAAACCAACATGTGCTAATACAAGTAATGCATCATTACTCATTTTCCTGACCTTCAGATAGCTTGTTTCAGCTACTTTGCCAGAAGTTGCATGTTAAGTTATGACTGTAATGTGTGATCATATATAGACCTTCCTCTGGAGGCCCCACTGTAATTCTGTCCATGGTCGACTGCATCTTTCCCCAGTACCCGGCAAGAAAAATTAACAGGAAACCCCTATTCCTTGCATATTTCCTTTTTGCAATCAGTAACATAAAACTAAAGACCTTTAATAAATAATGAGGAAAGGGTTTCAACTCACACCAGGCAAACCTAAACATCTGCTTTCAGTTTCTGCTTTGAAGTTTCAAATATTCCTATTGAAAAGAAACAACAACTAAAACATCATAATCTTGATAGTGTTAACAATTTCATTCTCTTAGTATGTAAAGAGAAAGCTGGGCAAGGATAAAAATGCACTTTAATGATATGCATATGCATAAGTAGATTTGGATTTATCTAGGTATCACTGTTTCAAATTTGACATTATGATGGTTTTCTCTTAAAGATTTATTGATTATTGCCTCATCTTTTTGAGAATATAAAAATGTGGGAGGGGCCAGGCATGGTGGCTCATGCCTGTAATCCCAGCACTTTGGGAAGCCAAGGCAGGCAGATCACTTGAGGTCAGGAGTTTGAGACCAGCCTGGCCAACATACACAGTGAAACACAGTCTCTACCAAAAATACAAAAATTAGCTAGGAGTGGTGGCAGGTGCCTGTAATCCCAGCTACTTAGGAGGCTGAGGCAAGAGAATTGCTTGATCTCAGGAGGCAGAGGTTGCAGTGAGCCGAGATCACACTACTACTCTCCAGCCTGGGCAACAGAGTGAGACTCCATATCAAAAAAAAAAAAAAAAGAGGGAGTTGCAGTAGGACTGTCTTTGGCACACATTTGGGGAACTCAGATATAAAACTTAGGAATTTCAAAGTCTTCAGGTTCACAGGCCAGTTTTTTGTAAAGTTGACAATTTCTCTTTGGAGGGATTTGAGATGTCTCCCAACACCCATGTTGTCAAACACTTCTACCAACCTGAAAACCCTAATTTTAATTTCATATCTTTGGAATAAAACTTTATAGAAGATCACTCTTAGGTGAGAATATCTTACCCAGGAGGAATATGACTTTGACATTCATTCAACTGTGCTTAGTTCATTAGATGATCTATCATCTGGGAGGAGAAAAGTTCTACTAATCTGAGCTTTGGACACAGTCCTGGAAGAAGAAGCTTAATCACAGATGAGAAATGTATTCCAGCATGGGACCCAGGAAACAGGAAGGGGCTAGGATGGAACAAAAGATGAGCCAAGAGAGTTTGCTGGGGAGGACAAACTCTGTGAGTTCTCCATCACAGAGGATCAACCAATTGGTCATAAACACACCTGTCCTGTGTTTAAGCAGATAATCCTGAAGCCCAGTTTCCTAAGTTTGACTCCTAGCTCCCACATTTTCTAGCCATATGTCCTCAAGTGAATAATTAACTTCTCTTTGCCTCAGTCTCTCCATTTATAAAATTGGGATAAGAATAGGTTTTTTTGGGAGGCTTAAATGGGTGAACACACATCGATTACTAAGATTAGTGCTTGGCACACACTCAACATGTGTGCTATTTTTAGCATTCATCACCCGAATGTTTAAAATCTTTTCCAGAGTTAGAAAAATTCCCAGGCCATACGTCCAAATTTCTAATGTTTACAATTGAAGAAAAAAAATGGGGATGGCCTGCTTGTACCAAAGCCCATATTCTTGACTGCACACTATACAAACTGAAATAAGCCATAAGCATATTTTTAGTGGCTAAAGAAGCTGCTTTTCAATAGAAAGGATTGTTGAATTTTGGTAAGGAGGGCTTTGTCACTATTACTCCTACTCCTAGCACATGCTTATTGAGCATTTCATTTATTCTGGACTAGTGCTGAGCTCTTTAGATGGACATTTACTTATTCTGTATGAATAAATTTAATCATCAAAACAATATTAAGGGCTAGATACTATCATCCATATTTTACATGTGTGGAAACTGAGGCACTGAAATATTAAATAATTTGTTCTTGGTCCACAGGTAGTAGGCTAGCAAGTCAGGAATCAAGCTAAGGTAATATGATTCCAGAAGCTGTGCTCCTGGTAAGCCAATGGCAGTTTCCTTTCCTAAGTTGACTGTTACTCCCCAAATTGGGTATCATCTGGGTTTTGATTTTCTTAGAATGAGGTGCAGCTGCTGTCAAATCAAGACCAAATTATCTGGCAGTATATTATTAATACTTATATTAGAACAGTGGAACATATACACATCTACATTTAGGGTGCTTCTTCCTTTAGGTATAGAGAGGGGGTTAGGATAATCTAACTCTTTTTCCATATTGCAATGTAGAGTCTGAACTTTTCAAAACAATGAACTTAATAAAAGTTGCTACATCAATGCCATACACACACACACACACACACACACACACACACACACACACATATATATTTATGGAGATAGAGTCTCGCTCTGTTGCCCAGGCTGGAGTGCAGTGGTGCAATCTCAGCTTACTGCCATCTCTGCTTCCTGGCTTCAAGCAATTCTCCTACCTCAACCTCCTGAGTAGCTGGGACTACAGGCGCACACCACCATGCCTGGCTAATTTTTTGTATTTTAGTACAGATGGGGTTTTACCGTGTCGCCCAGGCTGGTCTCGAACCCCTGAGCTCAGGCAATCCACCTGCCTTGGCCTCCCAAAGTGCTAGGACTACAGGCATGAGCCACAGTGCCTGGCCTATGCCCTATATTATATAACAGCAATTTGTGTGCATACAAAATAATATAACATTTTATAATGTTTTATAATGCTGAATGCTAACTAGATGTAATTTTCTCATTTTTGTTTTTATGACTCTTATATGTACATAAGAGTGGATTTTGGGGCATCCTTCTTTAAGCAATGAGTGTTAAGACCTTGTTAAGATGAATTTTCAATAGTAGCATGGCGGTTTATTTTATGGAGAATTAAAGCAAAATGAAAAGGGTTGGACAAGTAATATAGTGAATGACCCAAAGATAGTTTTCTCCTTTAAATAAACATTCCAGTGAAAGACTAAAGAAATAATTTAGCTGCAGAATGGACAACAAAATGCATAATTTTCAGATATTGAATAGAACAGTGTGATAAATTTGAGGTTTCAAAGAATAAAGACAAATTTCTTTTACCCCAAAATAAATTTGGATGGTCCAAGAAAAACAGACATTTTCTTGACACAAGAAATGTTTGTGTTGATGTGGGATTTACAATTTCAAAGCACTGAGTTACAATATAGAAAACACAGGCTGCAAACAACTACCTAATTGCATGCCTAAAGATGTTGCCTTCATTTTAACATTAATAATACATTGCAGTTTCAAGGGGATCAAATGACAAGGAAGAAAGATGGCTCCAGGTTTACTCTGGGCCTTCGATTTTTACACCTAGGGGTAGGAGAGTGGGTATGTGGGGGTGAGTTGCCCACTTACTGAAACAGATGCTTTCCTGAGGTGTCTTTCTTTGTATGCACAGCATTTTCACATTTACCTTTGTGAAATTTCAGAGTGGGTGGCCCTTAACAAACAGCTGATTGAAATGATATTAATAACAATAACAATCATAGCTAACTTTAATGAGCATCTACTATGTGGTCCTGCTAAACTAAACTCTCTATATCACCTCATTTAAACCTCACAATGAACCTCTGCGAGACATATTTGTGTTAGTGTGGGTTCCTCCAAGCAGAGCCTGAGACAAGGATTTGGGTGCAGATGACTTATTTGGAAGGTGATTCCAGGAGGCAGAAACTGGGGAGAGGAGACAGTGAGACAGAAAGAGAGAAAAGCCAAAAGATGATGCTTAGATGGACAGGTAATCGCTGTGGGTAAGTGGGGCTCAGTCCTGCTGGGGACATCTGGGAGCCAATGTAGAACACACCTCAGAACTGTTCCACCCCGTGAAGTGGAAGCTGGAGTATTTATCCAGAGACTCCTGTCAGAGAGAGAGCACTGCTAGAGATACACATGCAACTGTCTACCCTGCCTCACTAGGATTAGGGAGCTCCAAGGGACTGTGGAGTAGCCCATTACAAGAACCCACCACAGTACTACCATAAACCCCATTTTGAATAGGAGGAAACTGAGCTTAGAGAGATTAAGAAATTTGCTAAAGGTCACAGCCAGCATGGGGCAGAGCTAAGATTTAAATTCAGGCCTTCCCAACCTGGAATGTACATGTTCAAATTTGGTGGCATAAAGGAGCTTTGAGCACAGGTCCCTTGGGCACTCATCCAATATGGAAAGCTGATTTATTCAGTCTCCTCTCTGGGGGCCTCCCAAGGTTATGGTGTCCTTCCCCCCAACCTACCTATGCACAGCGCTGCCTGGGCAGCCAATTTCTCTCTCTCTGAATCAAGTTTCAGAAGGACATCATTGGATACTTCCATCTAGAGGGATAGAAGCCATGGCATCCAGTTGCTGGACACTAAGTGGTCATTTATTACCATCTCCAGCCCAATGCAGGAATCCGTCTCAGAGCCCCCAGACTGCAAGCCAGGGGCAGTGGAATGTCCCTACTCCATGGGGTTCCCTGCTCCACTCTTAAATAGCTAGCAGCCATTTTTAAGAGAGAATGTAACCTCCACCCACTGGACTTAGTTTGCTTGGGAAAGCCACTTTTATTTCATATTTCTTAATATATTTACAGGCACAATTTATTCTTTTCCATACTATATTTCCCAGACTAAATGCTGCCCTGTTCTTTTGGCAGTCCTTCACAGAATTTGATTTCCAGACTCATTTTCTTTGGTTATATTCTTTTATACATACTCTTGTCCAGTGGTGCTCAACAGTAGCCCACTGGGGTACTGTGAACCTTTTATGGGTGTGGCGCTAAATGTCTAGCATGGTACATACAGTTTATTTTTGTATGACTGAGTGGACACTGTTACAGTCATTTGCATCATTGGGAGCATTGGTCAGATGGGGGTATGGAATGTGATGTAAGTCAGGGTATACCTTGCAGCCATATTTATTGAACATGCAGGAACTCTGCTAAGGGGTATATAACAGAGTTGAATCAGGGCAGTCAACAAGTCTAGTCACACTATAAGCCAGTGCTAAAAGGGTCATGACCAGAGGGATAAACCTGGATGACTTTACTTATTTATTTATTTATTTATTTTAATTTTTTGAGACAGAGTCTTACTCTGTTGCCCAGGCTGGAGTGCAGTGGTGCGATCTTGGCTCACTGCAAACTCTGCCTCCCAAGTTCAAGCAATTCTTGTGCCTCAGCCTCCCGAGTAGTTGAGATTAAAGATGTGCACCACCATGCCTGGCTATTTTTTTTTTGTATTTTTAGTAGGGACAGGGTTTCACGATGTTGGCCAGGCTGGTCTTGAACTCCTGACCTTAGGTGATCTGCCCCCCTGGGCCTCCCAAAGTGCTAGGATTACAAGTGTGAGCCACCACACCCAGCCAAACCTGGATGATTGTTTACTAGGGAAGTGACTGTGCTGTAATCATAGCTGCCTTGCCTTGGAAGACATTCCTGGTATTCACCAAGATTTCTAGTTTTCTTCTCTTTTGGGCACACAGCAAGTTTATTATTATTTTTGTCCCTTGACGTTAGATACTTCCAAGTTGAATAAACTAACAGCTGGTGCATGATTGCCCATGCTTCTTTCTCTGCTGTGACAAACCCTAAGGCCTTGAATTGAGACCATGGTACCATAAAATGATGGGGCCTCTATCAGTCTGTATCCTTAAGTGACTGTATTGAGAAGAAACCCCCGAAAAATTCTCTTTGGACATATTACTTGAGTGAGAAATAAACCTTTATTGTTGTTGTAGTTATTAATAGCAGTGACATTTTATTGTTATATGTCTGGTTTATAAATTTAAAGTTTTAACAAAAAGTATTAAATAATTCATCAGCAAGAACAATGGAACTCTCTGCTATATACATTAAAACAAGTGGATCCAGCCTTGAGGATGACAGATAAAATGATCATACTTTAATGAAGATCAGCTTCATCAAACTTTGTTTTGGCTGTGCATTCTGGAAAATGTCCAGATTCACTTGGTTAAAAAACTTTTGTGGTTTTAAGCCACTGTTATTTTAGGTTTGCTTGCTACTGCACCATAACTCAGTCTATCCTGATAGATACATTTGCTCAGTGTCTTTTGTCTTTAAATCTTTTGTTCAGTATTTGAAGTATGTCATGGCCAGAAAGATATTCAGTACCCTTGCTGTTCTTTAAGTTTAGTGCCTACAACTTCAGTGAGTATTGGAGATGTGGTCCAATTAGCAAAGAAGAAAAGGCTGAGGCAGAGAGTTAAACACTGCACACATACACAGAGTGAGGATAAGGGAGAGGGAGAGGGAGAGAAAGACAAAGAAAGGAGAGAAATAGAGGGAGGAAGGAGATATGAGGAGAACGCTTCATTGGGAATAGCTAAGACACCATGACCAAATGCTACTTACCAGAACACCGAAGTCCATTGCCTTTATATCCCTGCTTGCATTTACACTTGAAGGACCCTTGGGTATTGAAGCAATTGGCATGGTGGCTGCACGTATGGCTATCCATTGTACATTCATTTATATCTAAAAAAGAACATTCCAGTGAACAACTCTGTGGTACAGGGCTTGCTGAAAAGACTCTCCCCTTACACTTGAACAACTGTAGGGTCAAGCACTAAATGCCCCTGACAAACCAAGCGTTGCCTGAGAACTGAGAGGTGTTCAGAACTGCAGGCTCATTGGCCAGCAGCCCTGGCTTTGTTTGCTGCCTGGTATGTAGGGAGTGTTTGCTGCTTCCCTCCCCCACAGCAATTTCATCTCCTGCTTATCAATGCTATTGAAATGTGTAAGATGTTTAGGTTTTTCTCTTAACTTTTTCATCTAACTTAGAACTAAATAACAATATCAGAAAATCAATTCTATATTCAGAAGGTCTTGAAACTCCTAACAAACAAAGGCAAGATCAACTAGGAACCATTGACATCATCTAACTTATAGGCACAGGCATTTTGTTCTAAGACTGCCAGGAAAAAGGGTCAGGCTGGTCTGAGCTTGTCTGCTGGGTTTAGAGGAGGAAAATTTGCCAAATTCCACCCAAGTGAGAGGTTCATTTGCCGTGTTCTCCACCCCATTTTCTATCTATGTATTTGTAGACATATGTGTACAAAATAACCTGTTGGTTTTAATTTAGCCACAAAGCTAAGCTCAGACACCAATCTTAATCACCTTTAAAGTCTCAAAGATTTGTTTCCTTTTGAAGCTTTCCATGTGAATTCCACTCTGTTCTGTGGAACCTCCCCTTAGGTATCAGGAAACAGGATTAAACTCTGTAACACAGCATCATAGGATTACAGGGCTGGTTTGGTCTACAGGAGGGCATGGGGTCCAAGTCCATGAGAAATATGGATTTTATGATCCTCTCTAGGATGGACTTTGTGTTTGAAATTTGAGGGAAGAGCTGTGGAGGCTTCACAAGATGGTTCGAAGAAACCCAGCAATTGAGTGTTGCCCCAATATGATTACACAATATGTGTCCTGGGAAGCCCTGTGTATAGGGTTGAAAGAAATCCTATTTTTTCTCAACTATTAGCCTTCCATGTCATGCATATACCTTTGTTACACGTGTTATGGGTAGAGAAATCCACAGGGAGCCCGAATTTCCCTTCACTATAGGGCAGGCCCCATCCTACATTATATAAAGGGCAATGGGAATGCATCTAAGGACTCCCCAAATACCCCACCTCACTTGTTCACGGAGGCTTGAAATCCATTCACTAAGGAATAAAATATTTCACATAGATTAGGGCAATAGCTAACTGGTACCAGAATCTTATCAGAGAGTGATTTTGGTAACTGTGGTAAAGGAACATTATATTTGGAGCTTGAACTATGAAAGGGCTGAAAGAGGGGAAAGGAAAAAGCATAGGCCTTCATGTCTCTCATACACTTCTCTAAAGCCACCCCTGATGGAGACTGTTATAAACAGATCACTGAGATCAAGATTAGATAGACTTTGTTATTCTTCCTTTTACCAAATATAAATACTGCTTTATTGTTCCTATTTTTAGATGTGTAACTGGAGATAGAACAAAAAATATAAACAAAACAAAAAGCCAAATTAAAAAGAGTCCCACCAGAATCATCTCAAGATAATCATTTCCACAAGAGAGCTGTATTCCTTACTTTAAATCTTTATTGATCTAGCTTTATAATTGATATCATTGGAATTCCCTAAATGCCAGACACCTAAAAAAATAGCCTTTCCTTATTGTTAAGCTGGTCAGCACTGTAGATTGTTCAACTAATAGATTGAATTGACATCAAAATATCTGCAGAGAAGGCTCAAAGGTTTGGTGGGGACAGGAAAAAAAGGAAAAGGTGCCATCGAATCTTACCCATACATTCATATTGGCCACTGATATATTGCAGTTCAAAACCAATGTGACATTTGCAGTAGTAGCTTCCAAATGTGTTCACACATCTTCGATTGTAGGGACAGATGGCTTTACCAGAGGCACATTCATCAATATCTAGGGTGTAAAACCAGAAGATGTCAGTGATAGTAAGAAAAGTAGCTGCATGCATGCATGCACTCACACACACACATACACACACACACACACACACACACAGCATGTACCATGCATGCACATGCACAGTTTCTTTACCTGGGAAACTGATTATAGTATACTGGTGCCAACATCATATCCTCTGGCAAGTGTTCTAGATCCCCCAGGCACACACACAGCTCTTCACTTGATGTATTTATATTACTTTATACCTTTTTAAGAGGCATTATCTTTCCATAATGTCATAACTTACATTCACATCTTCTGTTAGGCCCTGACTATTCTCAGGCAGGGAGCATGTGTCTGGCACTTGGTACCTATACATTACATGTGTGCTGAGTGAATATTTTCCCCAACTGAGTGAATATTGTATATTGTATAACATATACAATTTTTGAAACTAGAGTCAGATAGCTACACTTTCAGTAAACCAAACACACAGACTTTCATAATTTGCATTTTACAAAATAACTATTTCATGAGTAAGACTGTCCAAGGCCCCTGCAATATTGACTCACAGAAATGTGGCAGTGAAGGCATGCACTTATGTGTAAATTGTGGGTCAGGTGTAATTATGTAATGATGTAATTTTAGCCAACAATAGGTGTGTTGTTCCTTTTCTACCATTGAGAGTCAGATTACAGAGGGCTGACAGCTATGCTGACCAATCCACTAAGACTCAGGCTTGGTTTAACTTTCAGATGTCAAATCAAATAGATGTTAGGTTGTTCTTCTGAACCTGGCTTAAACAGGCAAGTTGGTGTTATCTTACTATTTCCCTTGCAGTCTTTTTTTTTTTTTTTTTTTTTTTTTTGAGACAAGGCCTGGTCTGTCACCCATGCTGGAGTGTAGTGGAACAATCATGGCTCACTACAGCTTCAAACTCCCCAGGCTCAAGTGATCCTCCCACCTTAGCCTCCTGAGTAGCTGGGACTACAAAGCATATGCCACCATGCCTGGCTATTTTTTATTTATTTTTTGTAGAAACGGGATCTGCCTATGTTGCTCAGGCTGGTCTCAAACTCCTGAGTTCAAGTGATCCTCCCATCTCAGCCTCTGGCATAGCTGGGACTACAAGTGCACATCACCATGCTCAGCTATTTTTAACAAATATTTTTTTTTAATAGAGATGGGGTCTTGCTATATTGCCCAGGCTGGCCTCTTGCATTTTCCAAATAATAAATAAGTGTTGGGTTGAACAAAATTATTTCTGGCGATCATTTTCATACACATCGTCTTTCCCTTCCAATAAAAATGGCACCCAACAACTCAAAGAGATGGGTGGAAATTTGGATTCAGTTTGGTCAAGAATTAGCCTTGTCATATAAATCTTATTATACTAAAACGTAGTAAATCCTGTGAACCTAATTAAATCTTTGATTATTCTCAAAGAGTAGAGAGAAAATTTTAATTTATATGTATATTTTTAAAAAGCATTTAATTTAGGATCCATTTGGCTGAGCTTTCTAAATGCAATTTTTTTTTACATTATGTATAGTTAGGATAAATAAACATCTAGCACCTTGACTAAAAAGTATTTCTATTGCAGTAAAGAAGATTATGAAATCATACTGATATGTGCTTCTTTAAATCACAGAAGATTAAGAATTCTTTCAACATTCTGATTTGGTTTGATATCCCTCGTTAATGCTAAGTGCTCACTTACTCTAAATATTATGTATATTAGGTGCAATGTAATTAAGTATTATGAGTATATACAATTTGATGGCAATTTTATGGTTGAACATAATTCAAATCCACAAAGGAACCAAAGCACAAAGTGAAAAAAGTGTTGCTTCAGTTACTGAGGGTGCCCTGTGGGTGCTCCATCCACAGCTCCTCAGCATTCAAGTTTCCATACCTGCCAAAGGCTGTTTGCTGCACCTACGACATTGTGCTTTGCTCCCAACCCAGGCCAGGCTGGGAGTGCTGGGGGGTCATGTCCCAGAGCAGCCTCCCATCAATGAAGGGCAGAAGTTGGTGGATGAATATCCAGCACCCCTGCCCCAGAGGGAAAATTCAGGGGCAGCTTCCCTCTGCCTCCCAGAGGTGCCCCCAGCTAATTTAACCTGCTCATTAGATTCACCCAGCATTGGTACTTTCCTTTCCCTGGGTTACTTCTCTACTCCTCAACCAGTGTTTCCTGGGATCACCTCCCAGATCAACTAGTTGCTCAGGGTCAGCTTCTGTGGAACCCAAAACTAAGACACAAAATAGGACAAAGGAGAGCAAGAGAGGAAAGTTCTAAGCCAATGGATTTGACTAAATTCAAAGTTATAAACAAATAATTTTTATGTTCCCTTAATTAATATTATGGACTTAATCTGCTCATTTTCTCCAGTTAAATTAATTATACTTAGTTCATATAACTCAGAGCAAGTTTTAAAGACAACATGAAATTGATTACATGTTAATGTAAATGATATAGAAGGTATATACTATTTTCAATAATGTTGTACCTAAAAAATAAGTAAATGTAGTTTTTCCAGAAAATATTAGCTAGAACCCAGAATAAAGCTCAATGGTCCTTAGGATCTTACTCATTAAATGACAATATATAAGTAGTGGAATTTATATTGGATGGTAATTTAAATAAAATGTACATAGTAAATATACTAAAATTATCTTTATCCCTTTTCTACTATGGCATTAAGGCAATACAAAATAATAGAAAAATGGGTTTTTAGCATCCCAAAGTATGTCTAGAGCATATGTGGCTAAAAGTATCTCAGAAACGGATATAAGTCTGTACTTTTAGAAGTTTGCAATGTCTAGTCAACAAGCTGATTGTGATGAATTAAAAAAGATTCAGTAAAGGGGCAGTCAAGGGAGGAGAAGGAGGAGTAGAGGTGATTCCTGCTGTTGTACCTAGACAGACTCTTCCATTTGGGGCCAGGAGGAGTCCTGAGGATGGACACAGGCACTGTGGCCCTTCTTCTGTGTCTTCACAGCCGTACTGACAGTTTGTCATGGCACATGTCCTAGAGTCTGAAAAAGTAGACAAGGATTAGCCTTTCTCTCTTGAGATGATAAAAAGAGCTTACTAAGAAACTATCACCAAATTCTGGGCCATTGAATGGAACATGTTGCATGGCATTATAGGACAAGTTTCATTGTCTGAGTCCCAAATGGAGAGCCAAAAGGAATCAGTAGGGGTGGCATCTTGGTGACCCCGGGGCTGAATCCTACTCATGGTCTGCTTTCTTGGCCACTTCACTGAATTTGACCATCTTTAGGCAAGGCATGTACCCCTCAGACTGTATCACTTTCTCCACTTGTGTGTGCTCTAGCTACTCTTTTATGTCACCTGGCTGGCCTCAATAGGTTGAAATGCAACTGCTGATGGAGATTATCAACCTGAGTAATCAGGGTAAAAGAATCTACTCTGGAGATCTCTCTATTGGGGGAACCAGCCCCCAATATTTTAACATAGGTTTTTTCTGTTTTCCCTAAGTGTTGGTCAGTCTGAGAAATAAAGAGAAAGAGTACAAAGAGAGGAATTTTACATCTGGGCCTCTGGGGGTAACATTACATATCAGTAGGTCTGTGATGTTCCCTGAGCTGCAAAACCAGCAAGTTTTTATTAGAGATTTTAAAAGGGGAGGGGGTGTATGAACAGGGAGTAGGTCACAAAGATCACATGCTTCAAAGGGCAATAAAGGTCACAAGGCAAAGGCAAAATTAGAATTACTGATGAGGGTCTATGTCCTGCGGTGCTGATGAGGGTCTATGTCCCCTGTGCACATATTGTCTTGATAAACATCTTAACAGGAAACAGGGTTCAAGAGCAGAGAACTGGTCTGACCAAAATTTACCAGGCTGGAATTTCTCAATCCTGCTAAGCCTGAGGGTACTCCAGGAGACCAGGGCGTATTTCAGTCCTTATCTCAACAGCATAAGACAGATACTCCCAGAGTAGCCATTTATAGACCTCCCCCTAGGAATGCATTCCTTCCCCAGGGTATTCCTTGCTGGGAAAAGAATTCAGCAATATCTCTCCTACTCACACGTCCATTTATGGGCTCCCTGCAAGAGGAAAAATATGGCTCTATTCTGCCCATCCCTGCAGGCAGTCAGACCTTATGGTTATCTTCCCTTGTTTGCAGAAAATCGTTGTCATTCTGTTCTTTTTTTAAGGTGCACTGATTTCATATTGTTCAAACACACGTTTTACAATCAATTTGTACAATAGTGATCCTGAGGTGATGTACATTTTCAGCTTATGAAGATAACGGGATTAAGAGATTAAAGTAAAGACAGGTATAAGAAATTATAAAAGCATTAATTTTGGGAACTGATAAATGTCCATGAAATCTTCACAATTCATGTTCCTCTGCCATGGCTCCAGCTGGTCCCTCTGTTTGGGGTCCCTGATTTCCCACAACATCTTTCCATACATATCTAGCCTCAGTGAGAGTCACTTAAGTCACAAGACTTTGTCTTTTAGGTGAACTAAAAGACTGAACTAAAACGTGTGGCAGATATAACTGATCAGTTATCTGAAGACCATTCTGGACTCTCTTCTCTTGCCATTCCCAGCACTGAGGCTTTTCCCAGCTTTCCTTCGGCAAGGAGTGGCCATATGATGCAGTGTGGTCAAAGAGATATAAAAATAAGTCCATTGGAGGAAGTGAGGCTTCTGGAAAAGACATTATGCATGATAAAAAGAGACAGGCCTAAAAGAGGCATTGGTTCATTGGCATCACCCGTACCCACTTAGTTTTGTCTACTTGCCATGTGTGTGTGATGTCCAGAGCTAGGGCAGCCATATTGTAACTATGAGGCCACAAGCATGAGAGTAAAATCAATACTCTGAGGATGACAGAGACTGACTCCTTCTTGAACTGCTCTGGAACTGCTTTCCTTCAGCTTTTCAAGTAAATGAGACAATTTACTTGGCTTTTTTTGTCACTTGTTGCTAAATATAACTTATCTCACACAAATGCATTTCCATAGCAGCAGCCCAGTATATGTGGATTAGAAATGCAGGGGGGCTAAGAAACTCATATGGTTTCAGCCCAATGTCCACAACAGAGGGGCATGGTGAATGTACTCCCTCCCTCCATTCCCCTCCAGAACATGCCAATCACCCAGCTGGACAAAAGAGACCCAAGGGGTCAGGTGGAATCCAATCAGCATCCAGGAGAGAGGTCTAGGGCTATCTGGACACTTTGACCTATAAACAGGGAGGCACAGGTAACCCCTAGATATACAGAAAGAGACCCAATGTATTGCAACAAACATCTACCTATGATTATATTACTCCTTTATTCTTTCATCTTTTCTCTTTAGTTGTCTTCTTTTAAAATTAATCTTCAAAATTAACCTAATTCTGTCTTTCCTTTTGAGGAAAGATATCTTTTTTGGCACTGACTGGGTTTTCATGGAATGTTTCAGAAACATCCATTAGCATACATCTTTTTTGAAATTTTAAGTGATTACTATAAAAGCCTGGATAGTGGTTCCCTTTAGGGAGGGGTGGAAGGAGGAGGTTCTGGTAGAGTTCTGCTTGGTGGTGGTTACAAGTGTGCTTGACTTATAAGAATTCATTAAACTATGCATTTGTTTCCTGTGAATTTCTGTTTAATTTATAATAATAAGGATTTTTTAAAAAGACCCTTCCAATGCCCACTTTCAAATGCTTGCTTGCTAGCAGAAGATCTAAGTGACTGGTGGTGTTGGGACATTTTGCCAAGGAGGAGCCCATGCACTAGGCAAGATATTATAATCTTGGGAAAACCCAGGATGGGCTGGGGAGTCCGCGCAACTCCGCAACCACAGGAAGCTGGCTCTGGGTTTGTTGGGGACTGCAAGGCAGAGGAAAGAAAGATGGAGAGAGAAAAGGGGAGAAGGGAAGGCAGACAGGGAGGGTGGGTTTCCCTTTCAGCTGGAACATAAAACCTGAAGAGCCTTCCCTCTCAATAAACGAATGGGTATAGACTCTTACTCTCCCACAGGACATGGGTTTTTCTTTATCACAGAAGGGCTTTTCTTTTCAGGAATGTGAGTAAGTCGGAATGTATTTCCAACAAGTGTCACTAATCTTTGGGAGTGGGGCAAGGGGCGTGAGAAAGTTAACTGGTGGGAAGAATTGATGTTCCGAGAAGGAATTTAAATGTATCACCTCCCTAAAACAATCTGCTTATTTTGTTCAACGTGTTTATTTTCATGAGGAAACTCAACAGGGCTCTGCATATATATAGATGCAGATATAGATATATAATTTATTTTCCCCCTAGTTTGCCTTTTTATTTATAAAGTAAGCGTCCAGAATAGGCAAATCCCTAGAGAAGGAAGGCAGATTCGTAGTTGCCAGGGACTGGAGGAGGGGCAGTGGGGAGTGACTGGGTCTGGTTTCCTTTTGGAGTGATGAAGATCTTCTGGAACTCGATAGGGGTGATGGTTATACAACATTGTGAATGTACTAAAAGCCACTGAATTGTTCACTTGAAATTTAAAATAATGTGAATTTCATGTTATTTTACCTTTTTTTTTTTTTTTTTTTCTTTTTTGAGACAGAGTTTTGCTCTCTCACCCAGGCTGGAATGCAGTGGTGCAATCTTGGCTCACTGCAACCTCCACCTCCCCAGTTCAAGCAATTCGCATGCCTCAGCTTCCCAAGTAGCTGAGATTACAGGTGTATTACCATGCCCGGCTAATTTTTGTATTTTTCTTTAATAGAGACGGGGTTTCTTCATGTTGACGAGGCTGGTCTCGAACTCCTGACCTCAGGTGATCCACCTGCCTCAGCCTCCCAAAGTGCTGGGATTACAGGTGTGAGCCACCGTGCCCAGCCAGCACTTACTTTTTTAAAAAAAATTATGGAAGCTGGGCATGGTGGCTCACGCCTGTAATCCCACGACTTTGAGAGGCCGAAGTGGGTGGATCACCTGAGGTCAAGAGTTTGAGACCAGCCTGGCCAAGATGAAGAAACCCCATCTCTACTAAAAATACAAAAATTAGCTAGGCGTGGTGGCATGTGCCTGTAGTCCCAGCTACTCAGTAGGCTGAGGCAGGAGAATCGCTTGAACTCAGGAGGCAGAAGTTGCAGTGAGCTGAGATCGCACCACTGCACTCCAGCCTGGGTGACAGAGCGAGACTCTGTCTTGAAAAAAAAAAAAGAAGAAGGAGGAGGAGGAGGAGGAGGAAGAGGAGGAGGAGGAGGAGGAAGAGGAGGAGGAGGAGGAGCGGGAGGAGAAGAAGAAGGAAGGAAGGAAGGAAGGAAAGAAGGAAGGAAGGAAGGAAGGAAGGAAGGAAGGAAGGAAGGAAGGAAGGAAGGAAGGAAGGAAGGAAGGAAGGAAGGGCCCCAAAACATTTTAGCTGGGGGCAATATTAGAGATTTTTTTTAAAAAATCGCTGAAATCAGCTTTTCCCCAAGCATCAAATGGCAAAAGTCAAGCCTTAAACATTGACTGAGCTCAGCCTGGCAGTTGAAACTTACTCACACACGTGGCATCTGGCATAAGCATGTGGCCACTGAGGCAAAAGCACTTGTAGCTTCCATGTGTATTCACACATCTGTGTTGGCATGGCCGGGGTTTCATTCCACACTCATTCACGTCTGCAGGGACATTTAGAAAACAGGGAAACGTGAACTGAATCAGGAAACTTCCAGATGGGGAATATTAGACCCCAGTCTTGGAAAGGACAACTGGGTTAGCTTCCCTGAACACTACCACTTACCCACCTCCTCTCTGACCATCAAATTCTATTTTAAAGGATTGGTGACAATGTGTAGCAAATGGAATAACTATACACCACTGGAAGGAATGTAAATTGGTACAACACTTTGGAAAACTGCTTGGCAGAATCTACTAAAGCTATATTTAGACATACTCATGACCTGGAAATTCCAGTCCTGGGAATATACCCAACAGAAATGTGGATTTTTGCCCACCAAAAACACCCTACATACTAAAATGATCATAATAGCATGATACTAGATAGCCCCAAACTAGAAGTAATCCAAACACCTCCCAACAGAAGAATAGATAAATGACTCATATATTTACACAATGGAATAATATACAGAAATGAAACTGAACAAATGACAACTACAAGCAATAATGGATGAATCTCACAAACATGATATTGAGTGGAAGAAGCTGGATATAAATGTGTACATACTGTATAAGTCCATTTATATACAGTTAAAAAAACAAGCACAGCTAATCTGTGATATAAGAGGTCAAGATATGGTTCTCTCACTGGCAGTGGAAGTGACTGGAAGGTGTGTGAGGGAGTCTTCTGAGGGGCCAAGTTTCTGGCTTTTGATCTAGATACTAGTGACATGGGCATTTAGAACAATTCATTGAGCCATACATATTTTATATATGCACAATTCTATGTGTATACTACTTGAACAAAAAGTTAGAAATAGATAATTTATATATTTCTGCCTTTCATGCTATCCCAAGCAGCCGCTGACATAGGCTGACAGCACAGCCTCCTGTCAATTATTATTTCGGGTGGCCCCTGCACTGGCCAAATTGCCTTGGCTCACATTCCTCTAGAGGGAACCTGTCAGACAGCTCTTAGTGGTGAAGTTGGAGGACAATATTTAATCCTAAGATGTTCGCAGGATGACATTTGGGCTGGATGATTAAAATATATATATATATATATATAAAAACACACACACATATATGTGTGTATATATATACACACACACACATATGTGCATATATATGTGTGTGTATATATATATATGACGTTCACAGGATGTTAAGTGATAAAAGAAGGTTACAAAACTCTGTGTACAGATCATTCCAAAATTTGTTTAAAAAATACATAGGAAAAGAAAAGCCTAGGAGGGTATGCTCTCTAATGGTTATCTTCAGGCGGTAAGATTGAGGGTGACTTTCTTCTCTGTGCTTTCGTGTTTTCTAAACAACAACAACAACAACAACAACTTAAGAATAAGTAACATTTTTATTAAAATAAAAAATGACACAGAAGGAAAATAAAACTTTATGAAGATTATCTGTAGAGGATGTTGCCTTTGGAAATGTGGTCATGTGAGGGTTTCATATCTTAACTCTACCAGGGAAGATACAGAGAGGAAAAAAACAAACAAATTCCATGGAAGGCAAAAGGTCAGCATGGTAACAGATTCTTGAAAATAAGGAGCTGCTTTCATCTCTGAAAAGATCCTTCTATGGAGATTTTCCAACGCCCTAACTGGATATTTGAAACCCTCTTCTCCATTGCCTATCCCCTTTACCCTACCATCTCCCTCATAGAACCTAACCTCTTCAAATGGGGAAATTGAGAAATGCTGATTGGTCATAATGGGAAACCCAGGAATATCCCATAGCTTGGCCCTAACTCTGATGTGACTCACTCATTTCTTGGAAGAGTGTTTTGGGAAAGACATGAGTTGAGGGCTGAGGCCTGTCACCATTAATGGATGTACGTGGACTTTGATCAGGCTGTCACAGGGCAGGGAGGCTGTGGGAAGAAGACAGACTGCCTCAAAACTTCAGCCAACCGGACTACTCCCTCAACGTTAATATTTTACTGGGACTTTAAAACTAGCATGAAAAATATTGTCTCTACTCTAAATCTCTTGAGACATTATCTTGGTTCAAAATCCAAAACATATGGAAAACCAAGTTTTCTGCTGTAAAACCTCTGGTGAGGGGTATAGCTGAATTATTCCTTATGAAAGCATGATTTTTTTTTTTTTTTGAGATGGAGTCTCGTTCTGTTGCCCAGGCTGCAGTGCAATGGCATGATCTCGGCTCACTGCAACCTCTGCCTCCCGGGTTCAAGTGATTCTCCTGCCTCAGCCTCCCGAGTAGCTAGGATTACAGGCATTCGCCACCATGCCCGGCTAATTTTTGTATTTTTAGTAGAGATGAGGTTTTGCCATGTTGGCCAGGCTGGTCTCAAACTCCTGACCTCAGATGATCCACCCACCTCAGCCTTCCTAAGTGCTGGGATTACAGGTGTGAGCCACTGTGCCCACCCTGAATGCACAATTCTTGAAGCACCTCTCTCAAGCAGTTGCATGCAATTCTAAGAAGCATCTTCAGGACTCTGGCCTCTATGCTGGTGGTAGGACACAGAGAGCCAGATTGCTCTCTGAGGCTGTAGGGTTGGCAGCTCAAAGAGCGGCTATTTCAGTCTATGGGGTTAACCTCTTGGCTTGGCGGCAAGGGCTGGGAGTGGTAGAGTGGAGTGGGTGTTCAGTCTTCTCTGAAACACCATTTTCCAAGGGCAGCTGAATTTGATTTACTGCTCTTTGTTCAACTTCATTATAGGACTGGGGACCCTTTCTGAATTATTGCAGATTTCTTCATGCCAGGGTTTCTTAACTTCTGCTGACACAAATCATTATTTGTTGTGGGGGGCTGTTCTGTGCGTTGCAGGATGTTTAGCAGCATCCCTGGGCTCCATTCACTAGCTGCCAGGAGTACCTCCCACACCCAGTTATGACAACCAAAATTGTCCCCAGTCATTGTCAAGTATCCCGTGGATGACAAAATCACCCAAGTTGAAATCTACTGATCTATAGCAAAGACCATATCCCTTGCTCCAATGAGGCACTTTTATTCACCACATTTAGAGCAGGGTTTTTCAGTCTTGGCACTACTGACATTTGGGTCTGATCATTCTTTGTTGCGGGTACTGCTATCCTGTGCATTGTAAGGTGCTTAGCAGCATCCCTGATCTCTACCCATTAGACACCAGTAGCACCCCCTCCAAATGTCTTCAGACACTGCCAGATGTTGCCCGGGATAAGGCTCCCAGATCTGGCAAATAAAAATACAAGATTCCAGCTGGGTGTATTGGTGTGTGCCTGTAGTCAGAAGTCTGAGGCGAGAGGATTGCTTTGAGGCCAGGAGATCATGGATGCAGTATAGTCACTGCACTCCAGCCTGGGCAACATAGTGAGACCCCCATCTCTAAACAAAACTGTAAAGGATTCTCAGATAAATTTGAATGTCAGATAAATGACTAATACTTTTTAAGTATACACACATCTCATATACTATTTTGAGAGTGTGTTTGGAGGTTCTAGCAGGGGAGCACAGCTAATATACCCTTGACTGAAGGCCAGTCCTCCTCTATCAGGGATGGTCTTCCTCTCCGCCCGAACACACAGCTTCAGGAAGGACACACATGGAGCAGTGAGGGAGGAAGGGGAAGTCTGCCTAGCCAGTCAGATCAACCAAATCAACCCAGGTGAGCAATGGGGAGACATGTCACAGCCAGATCACCCTCACATCCCCCATATACTATTTTGAACAAACATATACTATAAAATTATTTGTTGTTTATATGAAATGTAAATCTAACTGGGTATCTGTATTTTATCTGGCAACTCTTCCTGGGACACAAAATTACCCAAGTTGAGAACCACTGTTATAGATATTATAATCTCTTCAATGTTTTCAGACAAATGATCTAGGATGAAAGTTATAAATTATCTATTACGATATATCAAGGCCAGGCGTGGTGGCTCAGTCTTTAATCTCAGCACTTTGGGAGGGCAAGGCGGGAGGATGGCTTGAGCTCAGGAGTTCAAGACCAGCCTGGGCAACGTAGTGGGACCTCGTCTATACAAAAACTGTAAAAAGTAGCCAGACGTGGTGGTGTGTGCCTGTGGTCCCTGAGTAGCAGGGAGGATCGCTAGAGCCCAGGTGGTTGAGGCTGCAGTGAGCCATGATCACGCCACTGCACTCTACCCTGGGTGACAGAGCGAGACACTGTCTCAAAAAAGAAAAAGTATATGAAGTATAATAAAAATATGCACGTCGTTCAACCCAACAATTCCACTTTTAAATATTTTTCCTACAAAAATATTCATTCAAGAAAGCAGGGCTATGCATAGAACAATGTTAGATTTAGCACTGTTTGTAATGGCAAAAAATTGGAGACAACATAAATGATAATGGTTAAATAAAGCATATTTTTGCATAAAGGATAAAAGTATTCACACTAGGGACTAGGATATTGCCTTAAAAAATGTAAAGTAGTTTTGTGTGTGCTGACATGCAAAGATGCCTATGAGAAATACTTACATTTGTACTATCACAGAAAAAGACTTCCAGGATCTAAGACAAACTTAACTATGCTTATAGTAACAACTAGTGGTGATTACTCTCACTTTTATATTTTTTTGCACTGTTGGATTTTAAAAATAAAAATATACTTACAATACTTAGGTAGTTTAAAAAACAATAAAATTATTTACTTTAAAAAGACTCTTTTTTTCTGTGTTACAGGAAGAGATGAAATAAAAAAGTAAAAAATATAAAAGGCCTTTAGCTTATAAAAACAAAATGGTTAAAAAAAAAGGAGAAAAAAGAAAAGAAAAAAGGCATTTTATTGGGCGTCTTGACAAAAACATCAGACTTTTTACATTTTTCAAGGAGAAGAGATTGAAAAACTTGTCCTGAAAGCACCTTCATTTGAAGATTTGACTTTAAAAAAACCCTAAGAAATCCTGCATACCATATTGTGTCGCCAGCCCTGCTGCAATGATTGAATTTGAACTATGACCCCAGGCTACCTTACTGACCTTGACTGCAGGTTTTCCCGGTGTATCCTGGAAAGCATCTGCATTTGTTTGGTCCCATGCACTCACCAAACTTGCATCCAGGTTCGCATGTAGCTGTGGAAGGAAAAGATGTCTTGATGATAAAAGAACAGTAGTTAGTGTAGTGAAATGCACGCAAAGCTTTGCTGCGTTCTGTGTGGCAGAGAACTCCATGGGGACATACGGAGGACGATCTGCCTCCCTTTGAATCTGTTTTCACCTTTCAGACACTGGAAAGTATTTTTCTTTTGAATGAGATTACCACCCCCCCGACCCCCGCCCACCACACCCCCACCCAATGCATGCAAGTTTAGTGTGACTTTGCTCGGCAATGCCACACTTCCAGTGGTATTCAATGAAATATAAAGCCTCCCAGACCACAGTCAGCCAGTTTTGCATGCAAACACAAAAGATTTAATAAAATAAGTATAATGTTGGAACTGGAAGAGACTCCAGAGTAGCCCTGGGCAAATGCCAATGTCATTCCCCTTCCTTCTGTCTCTTGCCTCGTTTCATCTCCTCCATATTTTCTCCATTTCTCTTTTAAATGATCAAAATCTTTTTAATGCTGCGCATTATCAGTCAGACTGAACAACCAACAGATTGGAGGCAGGAAGGTGCTACTTCTAGCCCTAAGGATGGGAACTAAAAGCATCATGATGATGAGGATGATGATGGAGGCATGAGAAAGCACGATAAAGGCAGGATTTGTTTTTCTATTTTATTCACTTCTGTATCCCAACTCTTGACACAAAGTAGACAATAAATATTTGTTCAATGAATAAAGTGGTAGGAGAAACAACAGGGGTAGGATGTTATAACCAATTCAGTCGGGGGCAAGAAAACAAATAGTCAAAGATGATGGACAGTTTCATTCCAGCTCACAAGGAGGTTATAAGGAGAAAAAGCAGTAGATAGGAAAAAAGAAAAATGGGAAAGCCCCAAGAGTAGAAAGGGAGAGGATATAATATATGAGAGAGAAAGGAGACTTTCAGGGTATCAAGGATTCTCAGCAGCTTCTGGATACAGTAGGAGCTCAAGAAATAGCCATAATAGGAAAGAATGACTCAGCAATTGCCCAGGAATGGTGCCTACTTCTCCGTCCATCAATTCCCCCTGGCTCATAGTAGGTCCACCTCTAAGAAAGCCTATTCTTAAAGATACCAGCATCTTTCCCTAAACCCCAGATCCTATTTTTTGTTATTATCATCATTCCTCTACCAGTTACCTGGACTCAAAAAATTCAGTTGTCTATTTTTTTTGTCTCCAGACCATTCAGTTGCAATATCCTATTCCTGTTTCTACCACCAACTCATTCATTGAACAACTATCTATCTAGCTAATGGGAACTGCCTTGCCCACAGATACTTGGAAGATGATGCTAAATCCCTCTCTCTCCCTGCTTTCCCCACCACAGCTTGTGATCAGTGCCTCACTGATGCAGGAGTCTAACAGCCTAGTTCCTTGTTTCTTGGCAGGACAAACTCTGGTGCAATTAACGCCCTAGAGGTGCCTGTGGGATCAGGCTGAAGCTAGACTTCCTTTGAAACCATATCTCTGCCTAGCCCCTTCCCCTGCTCCTCCATTCCCTTGCAAATTGCTCCTAAGACACCTTTCAATGGAATATTTGTACAAGAATCCCCCTTTCAGGCTCTGCTCCTAGCAAACTTGATGTCAGACATGACATTAAACTAATAGTCCAAAAGGATAGCTCTGATCGTGCCATGCCTTGCACAGAGGTCATCATATAATCTTTGTTCCCTCCTGAATACAGTACAAGTATCATAACCAAGTTAAAACTAGCATGATCTGGCTAGGCATGGTGGCTCACGCCTGTAATCCCAGAACTTTGGGAGGCCACGGAGGGTGGATCACTTGAGGTCAGGAGTTTGAGACCAGCCTGGTCAACACGGGGAAACTGCATCTCTACTAAAAATCCAAAAATTAGCCAGGCATGGTGGCGGGCATCTGTAATCCCAGCTACTCGGGAGACTGAGGCAGGAGAATCACTTGAACCCAGGAGGCAGAGGTTGCAGTGAGCTGAGGTCGCACTGCTGCACTCCAGCCTGGGTGACAGAGCAAGACTCTGTCTAGAAAACAAAAATTAAAAAAAATAAAAAATAAATTCAAACCTAGCCTGATCTGGCCTCCACCTTCTTTTCTAGCTGCACCCCCCGCCCCCTGACAAAGGCAACACTGTGGGCAAAAGACATTGCTTGCTGTTTTCCAGACCTACCCTTTACTTTCTGCCTTTTCCTACCCCTCCCTAGGATACTCTTCCCTGGGTTTCCAGTAGTTAATATCCTCCCCATTCTTCAAGGATCACCTTGTATGACCCCTTCTTCTAAAAGCCTTTACAGATTCCTCCAGCCACCTATGAATGCCCACTCAACTTCGAGAACTCCACAGAACTTTGGCAGGCCCCTCCTGTGCAACTGATCAGTTTTTGTCTTTTTAAATAATGAGGCATATATTTGGCTACAGTGCTTGTCTTTCATCCACTACTTGTTTCCAAGTGCCTTTAGGACAGGGACTTAAACGTTCATCATTGTTTCTCCCGTAGCGTTTAATAGAGTGTTGTAAACATGTTAAATATTTGAATATTTTTGAATAATGAATAAAGTAATTATTGTGGAACTTTTAACAGGGGAACATTTTATGGCTCTGAACAAGTCATAAGGGAAAAATGCTTCCCCAGCAAAGTTTTTCCACTTTTAGAGACAAAAGAGACAGAATTTAATTTCCAGTGTCTACTTTGTTATGGATATGTACTTGGAGTTGCAACTTTAAATTCAGATATTAGAAAAATAAATCTTTTTTTTTTTTTTTAAAGCCCTGAAGGCCTCTAGTTGTTCCCTGAAAACTGATTTCCAATGTGGTCCAGACAGGAAAGCCCAGCATAAAGGCCAAATAGACCATAGGAGAAATGGTGAATAATACTCTTGCTATAAGGTTAAAGCTTTAGTAAGATGTTTTCAATTTACAGTAACTTTGGATCTGTGACTTGAACAGCCAATTGACAGCAAGGGAAATTCAGTTTGTGTTTAAAATGGCCTGAGATTGAAGCATGCTTTAGACAAAGTAAAAGTCTTATTTAGTTCTCCCCCAAACTTCTCTATCTGGAGCTTTTCATCAGGTACTTGTTCACAGACAACTCTGTATTCCATCTCACTAAACTGGCATACATTTTAAGGGTAATGATATCGAATTGATGAGACCCTGCCTTGGGAGGAGATTTAGACAGGTAGAGGCTGAAAGCTAGAAAGCTCCAGCATACACAGAGGCAGGGCTTCAAGAGGAGTGAAGGGCAAATAGACAGACAGAGGGGAAGGCCTGGGTGGACTGGGACCTCACAGCCTGGGGTCTGGCTCTCCTTGTTGGGGCAGGTTGATGTGTATTCTTATTATCATGCATCCCACAACTCTGGCTTAGAAATCAGAAACCCAGCAATCAGGGAATAACTACCCTGTTATTTGATGCTTCAAGAAACATATGACTTTACCATCAAGAAGGACCATGCAAATTGGATAAAACATGATACACATTTTAGATCTAAAAATCACTGCAATTTAAGACCTGAACATTTGACTGGAGCAGTAGGTGTGCTGACCGTCTCTTCAGCTTGCAAAACTTGCATAGTGAGCATTTTGCTTGAACCCTCTGCACTTGCCGTTTTAACATCTTGCTTTAAATTATTTTATGCCTGTGGTATTATACAGTCCCTGAAAGCATTGAGAATGTGATTGGCTGCATGCGTCATGGCCAAATTGCTCTTATGCAGTTACAGAAAAGCCCTTCCTGAAAGTCAAACCTTGCCTTCATTTATTCACCAGCGACATGCTGGGTCTTACAAGTTTTATGGCAGTAGACACTGATGTTCGTGCAACTGTAAGAGAGATTCTAAATCATGTGTTTCACGTGGTTTTTGCCCCTTTCCACCTGACTGACTTCAAATAAAAATGTGTTATGTTGTGTCTAGAAAAAGAATAAAGCCACATTTAATCCCCCCATCACCTGGTGCTTTAATGAAGAGAAGTTTGTGATGAGAATTATTGGTCCTTCCTGAAGGAATGGTAATTTATGAGGTATTTTCTATGCATGACAGGTAATGAACTCACCCTTTAATGCATAAACTCCTTACCCTCAGAGGTAGGTATTGCTCTCATCATGTTGCAGAGGAGGAAATTGAGCCTTAGCTAGCTTACCTTAGCTAGCTTGCCCAAGATCACCCAGGTCAGTCTGGTTCTCAATGCCCTTGATCGTGACACTATCAATCCAATCAGGATGGGGACCCACTCTTTTAATTGACACAAGTCCCAGGAGGATATTCTAACTTCCTTTATCTAAGTGAGCAATGATGATCTTTGTTTTTGTCTAGTATTTTTATGCTCTTGTCATCTTGTCACAAGCAAACTATGATGACAGAAGGTTTTACATAATATGGAACATGTGGGAACAGTATCAATGTTTTCTATTGTTTTATAGATTTTGGATATTATCAAGTTCTGATCCCACTTATGGTCAATCCAGATATTTTTTAACCAGCCAGAGAGAAGGAGGTTGGGGCAGGAACAGACCAGCAAAAAGAAGGTAGCATTGTTATTCCTAAAATAACTAACATGTTAGTACTTTTATGGGACCTGCAATTGTGTTGTTATCCCATTTAATGGATAAAGAACTTAGGATGAGGCACATGCTACCTGCTGAAGGACACAGGGACAGTGAGAGTAGACTCCTGCCCTGAAGGAATACACCCCTGGTGAGACAGTCAGTTAGCAGGAATGTGGATTTTGTTCCACTACACTGCCAGTGTTGCTCGTTATGGAAAGTCATAAAAAAAAAAAAAAAAGGCAAAAACTTTATGCTCATCTCTGCCCTCCCCAACCTCCTTGAAATGATCAGAGACCTCTCTTGGAGTTCCTAACACATAGTCTGAGAAACAATGTCCAAGGCAAATTATGGTTCCTTGGTTTGCAATGTACAAAAAATCAGCAAAATACTTAAAATCTTTGCATATATGCATGTGTACCTTGAAAACATTTAGAAATTGGCAGTATGGATTTTAAAAATGTGAGTAACAAATCTATAAGCTAAAAGGCGTACTTGTTTTGTGGCTAAAGCCTACTAGTTGGATGATTAATAATTAAAAAGTGTATTTCATTGGAAATCACTTAAACTATAATTAGAGGAGGAATTTACTGGCCTGCTTTTGCCCATCTTAGTTCCTTTAGATTAAAAAGAAAACCAAAAACAAACAACCCAGTCATACTCACTAAGATAATCACAAAAATAATTGACAAGACAGTCTTCTAAAATAAATCATGCCAAGTATGATGGCATCAGCCACATTTTGTCTGGGAAGAGATCTCATAGGAACCCAGACCTTGGTTATTGGTAGTTATGCATGTCCTTGCCTAAGAGATCCACTGGCAATTTTGTGGCAGTTCATGGTGTGACAGATAAAAACCTATGGGCCCTGGATCCAAGTGCAGGGTCTGAGTTTTTACAAAATTACCTTCACAGACTCCCTTGCTGTTTCTTCTCCAGCCGTAGCAGCAGGCTAGTCTAGTTCCATAGTGACAGACCCCAGGCTGACGTGCCGATGCTAACAACCCGTGATGCCTGGCACTGCAGATAAAGAACTACATGTTAGTATTGAGAAAATAGAAAAGACAACAGAAACTCTTCCCTACTACTAAAAGAACCAGAGATGTCAATTACCTGGTTAATTTCAACGAACCCGCAGTAAGTGCTAAATTAGATTTTGAAAACCTGAATTTTGGGGTTGCCAGCCTTCCTCAATAATTAGTTTCAACCATTTCCTTCTTCCCCATGGTTAAAAGAATTTGGTTACATAATCTATAAAACTAGGGCACATGAAGATGTCCAAAATGTATGTTTTTGAACCTTGTAGAGTGCCACTTTTCAGATCTGCTCTGTATACGCACAGCAACTATCCAGTTCTTTGTCTATTTCAGTGACTTTCTGGTCCTGTGGCTTTGTCCCAGACCAGAGCTCTGCACTTTTACCCCACTGGCACCTGGGAACCATTGAATAGACAGGAATCAACACACACTATAGATGATTAAGAGCTGGAAGGGCCCGTTCAGCAAAGCCCTCTCATGTTACAGAGGAGGAAACTCCAGTCCAACGGAGTGGAGTCACATCCCCAGCAGAGCTGGGTGTTGGGAATTCTAGCCCAGGGCTCGTTCCCATTCCACATGACCTCCTGGAAACCCAATTTGCTAAACTGCTTAATTTTAGAGCAGAGATCGGCAAATATTTTCTGTAAAAAGCCAGATGATAAGTATTTTGGGCTTTGTAGGTCCATAAGATATCTGTCCAAGTACAAAAGCAGCCATAGGCAATAGTAAACAGATGGGTATGATTGTGTTCCAATAAAACTTTATTTATGACACTGAAATTTGAATAGCATGTAATTTTCCTGTGTCATGATATAGTATTCTCCTTTTGTTCCATCTTTGAACATTTAAAAATGTAAAAACTGTTCTTCGCTCATGGGCTGTTTACAAAGAGGGATCACCTAGCTTTGGCCCGCAAGCTGTAGCTTGCCTGATCTAGATGCCTGAAAAAGGTGAGCCCCCTGCCCCCTACCAAGTGCCCCCAAGTAGTGCCGCCATGGATGAAGTTCACTGCATGTTTACCTACTTACAGGCCTGGTATTGGACAGGGTTGCTACCAGACTTCGAAGGAAAATACTTGCATTGTATATTTAGTGGAGGGCTGTGATGATTTCCTTACACATATTAAATACACTGTAAAAATGTTTCCTGGGCTCTTTAACAGACAAAGGAACGCACATTTTACCGTGTGCTTTCTGCTACAGAACTGAACTTTATTCAAGTTAATAATATGTAAGTCAAAGTCGGGAAGTTTAATAACCTTGTAGATTTCCCTCATGGTCTGCCTCTCCCACAAATTTGATTACTCAGTTAAGAGTTATAAAGATATGGTCTGAGACATTTCATTTACTGAGAGCACCAAATGCAAGGATGATTTTAACATTTACTTTTTCTTGAAGGGGACTTTTTTTCATTTTTTAATGGAATTAATTTTAGGGATTCATAAGTCACTCAAACATTTAGAACAGGGCTTCTCAACTTCTACACAACTGATATTTTGGGCCAGATCATTGTTTGTTGTTGGGAGTTGTCCTGTGCATTGTAGGATATTTAACAATGGTCTTTATCTACAGATGCCAGTAGCACACACCCCTCTAGTTCTGACAATCAAAAATGTCTCCAGACATTGCCAAATGTCTCCTGGAAGGTAAACTTTTCTTTCATTAAGTAGTAGTACTTTAAAGCAAAACATTTATTGTGCACTTGCTATGTTCCAAGTACTGTCTCAGGCACATAGAGTACAGTGATGAAAAGGGCCTGGTCTTTGCACTCAAGTTCATAGTCTATTGGAAACATATGCATTCAAGTATAGGATAGCATGCTAAATATTATTAAAATGCTCTGATAAAGAGTTCTGACTAAGAAATAATGCAGCCATTTGTCTAATCTAATTTATATATTCCTAACAATTCTGCAAGGGATACCACAATCTTGACCCAGTCTGCGCCTAATTAACAGTTTCCAAAGAACCTATGATAAACCCCAATATTCTATAGCACAGTAGGGTGATTACAGTTAGCAACAATGTATTGTATATTTCCAAGTAGCTGGAAGAGAGGACGTGAAATGTTACCAACACATAGAAATGGTAAATACTCAAGGTAATTGAGTATTTGATGGATACTCCAAGTACCACAACTGGATCATGATATAGTCTATGCATGTAACACTCACATGTACCCCATAAATATATAAAATATTTTGTATCAGTAAAAAAGAAGAAACTATGGGTGACTAACCATAAAGTATGCTGAGTAAATAAGTGCCAGTCCACATGTATACATATGTAACAAACCTGCACATTGTGCACATGTACCCTAGAACTTAAAGTATAATTTAAAAAAAGGGGGAAAAAAAGGTATACAATATGCTGTTATAAGAAAAAAAAAAGTGTCAGTCCAAATACAGTGATGCCCTTAATAATTTTTTTATTTTAGTATTTTAAAAATTGAGATATAATTTATATAACATAAAATTCACCATCTTAAACTATACACTTCAGTGGTTTTTAGTATTTTCACTATGTTATGCACTCATCACTTCTGTTTAGTGCCAGAATATTTCCATCACCCCAAAAATAAACCCTATACCTATGATCAGTTAATCTTAACTAACTCCTCCCTTCATCCCCTGGCAACCACAAATCTGCTTTTTGTCTCTGGATTTGCCTATTCCGGATATTTCATATAAATGGAATCACATAATATGTAGCCTTCTGCATCTGGCTTCTTTAACTTAGCATGTTTTCAAGTTTGATTCATGTTGTAGCTTGTAACAGTACTGTATTTCTTTTTATTGCTGAATAATATTCCATAATATGGATATACCACATTTTATTTATCCACTCATCAGATGATGGACATTTAAGTTGTTTCTACCTTTTGGTCATCATGAATAATGTTGCTATGAACATTGGTGCACAAGTTTTTGTGTGGACATATGTTTTAATTTCTCTTGGGTGTATACCCAGGAGTGGAATCGTTGGGCCATATGGTGCAATGGACAGAATGTTTGTGTCCTCCAAAATTCATATATTGAAACCCTAATCCCAATGTGATGGTATTTGGTGGTGGGGTCTTTGGGAGGTAATTAGGTCATGGGGGTGGAGCCTTTATGAATGGGATTAGTGCGCTAATAAGAAAAGGCTAGGGAGCTTGAGAAGTTGACAGGCTGCAACCCAAAAGAGTGCCCTCACCAGAACCTGACCATGCTGACACCCTGGTCTTAGAATTCCAGCCTTCAGAACTGTGAGAAATACATTTCTATTGTTTATAAGCCACCCAACCTCTGGTAATTTGTTATAGCAGCCTGAACTGACTAAGACACGTGATAGTTGTATGTTTAACTTTCTGAAGAACTGCCTGACCGTTTTCCAACATGGCTACATCATTTTACTCCCACCAGCAATATATGAGAGTTCCAATTTCTCCACATCCTCACCAGCACTTATTATTGTTCATTTTTAAAAACTCTAGTCATCCTAATGCTTGAGAAGTAGCATCTTGTTTTGATGTGCATTTCCCTGATGGCTAATGATATTAAGTGTCTTTCATGTGTTTATAGACCATTTACATATCTTCTTTGGATAAATGTCTATTCAGGTCCTTTGCCCATGTTTTAATTGGGTTATTTGTTTTGATGTTTTTAAGACTTGAACACAAGATTGAAATTTGTCGATAAAAACAAGTGTCCTCACACCTTGGTAAAAAAAACCCTTCCACATGGATACACAGTAAGTCCATTTCTTAACCACACACGTCTGTGACAAACCTTGATAAAGCACTACAATTTGCTTTCACCTCTTCCTTTAACAACATGAAGCTGATGCCTGGGGGAGCAGAATGGAGAGAGGAACTAACCTTGCCTGGGAAAGAGGAGGAAAATGTCCAGGGTAGGTGACATTTGAGTTGGATTTCAAAAGAAAACATGATGAAAGAAAAGCTGTATAGGGGGAAATTCTGCCTTTGGAATTTTAATTTCATATTTTTATAAGAAATGTGGGGTTCATTTAATTAGAATTCAATGTAGCAACAAAATCTTAGAGATGATCTGTCAACTTCTTGACTGAAGGTTTGCAAGCAATATGCTCCCCAATCACAATAGGAAGGATCTTACCTATTTCCTGATGCCAAAAAAAAATCAGTATAATCCTCAATAGGGCATTAATATGTATGGAGTATAGTGCTAGGTGCTGAGGATTCACTTATAATCCTGGCATACAGGGTCCCCTACTCATGAGCTTTTAGTCAAGGGGTTCAGGGTAACAGAGGCACTCAATATATTCAGTCTATTACAGAAGCTTAAATCAAAGAAACATAATCCAGTCTAAGGGGTCCCAGATGTTCCCTTTGAAGGTGCAAACTTTAAATTAGACTTAAGACAAACAGGGTTCAACCACATAAAGTGAAAGAATATTACAGGCAAAGGGAATAGAATGAGTGCAGACTAAGAGGTAAAAGACACCATGCTTGTGCTTGAGGAATGAGTAGATGACCAGAGGATTAGAATAAAGGCAGGGAGAAGTAAGCTTGCGAAAGATGAGCCCCAAGAAGTGGGCAGAGGCTACATCACAGAGGGTCTTGTGAATCAAGTTAGGGCTTTGGGTTTTACATCTCAATGGCAATAGAACAGCATTGAAGGGTTTTAAGTAGGAATGTTATTTGATAAGGTTTTTCTTTTGAAAAATATTACCACGAAAGCAGTCTGGAAGATAGACTGGAGGGAGACAGAACGGAAGAAAAGATACCAGTTGGCTCAGAAGACAGATTCTGGTTGCTTGGACTGCAGCAGTAGCAGTGGAGGTAAGGAGAAATGAATGGCATCAAAGTGGGACTGAAAGATTTGGTAATGGATTAGAGTCAATTCATTCATTCAACAAGTATTTATTGAGTGCCTATAATGTATCAGACACTGGGCTAGTTTCCAGAAGTTCATCAGCAAACAAAAGGGAAATAAGATTTCTGTCCTTGTGGAGCTTATATCCTAGTCGATTGGATATAGAGTGTCAGAGGGATGCACCATCGAGTAGCCTGTATTTCTGGAATGAGGAATACAGGTGGAGGAACATGTTCAGGAATAGGATAGATGATGAATTCTCTTTGGCACATGCTGATTTTGAGTACTCATTAGACGGACAACCTAGAAGAGATGTTGAGTAGGATGTTGGATATTTGGGTGAAGAGTTCAGGAAGCAGAACTATATTTGGGAATCATCTGCAGGTAGATGGTAACTGATTCTACAGAAGTGGATGCAGTGTAAGAAAAGAAGGAGGCTTAGGGCACAGTCCCAAGGACACTAGCATGTAAGAGATGGACCAAAGAGCAGGAAGGTCCAGAAAGAGGCCCAGGCAATGCTCAGAGGAACACCAGGTTAGTACATTGTCAGGAAAGCCAAATGAGGGGAGTTTTTCTAGTAAAAGAGTGAGATCAACTCTGAATGTTGAGAGGCTGCATAACCTGTTGGTCAGTACTATGGTCTCCTTCCTGGATTTGAATTCTGGCTCTACTATATATTAACTCTGACCTTCAGCGAGTTACTTTCTCTTTCTATGCATTAGCTATCTCTTTTCTAAAACAGGGAAAACAACAGTATTTACCTTAAGGGTATTCGTGATAATGAAATCATTAAATACATGAAAAGGGCTTTGAATGGTGACTAACACAGTAAATGCTCCCTAATTGATTACTTTTATTATTATTAGTAGTAGGATTATTATCATCAGATGTGTTGACCTTCAGAGGAGAGCCATGTTTCCCACAGAAGGACCTGCCTTAGTATCCCTGCCATGCTCAGTCATTGGTGGGAGCAGCCTGTGGGAGTTGCAGCCTCACTTAAAAGTGGTGCTGGATTTCCAAGAGTAGAGTAGTTGGGACCCTGGGTCAATTATGCTCCCTGCAGTTGGATGTCTGCGAGGTGCATCCTCATAGCTGCCACAGGTTCCATGTGACTTTTCTTTTTTATGTTTGTAGGAATAAATTTTCACTGTAAGGGGAGATTATCATAGAATTTCACCTTAAAGAAAGTTACCTTAGATATCATCTGGTTCCAACCTATCATTTTGTGCATGAAGAAACTAAGGCCAAGAAAAACTGAGGATTTCATTGGTATTAGAAGTCAGAGGAGAACACACTTCACCAAACTATTCACCTACTCATTTATCCATTTGTCTACCCAAAATTTATTAAGTAACTACACACATCAGACACTGTACTAGGAACTGAGACTATAGGAGGTATATGAGAGAAGCCCCATTATACTCCAACATATGACCCTACCAAAGGGGCAAGTTCTCAGGAGCTAGGGGGAGATATGGAAGTTAGTACATTGGGATGGTAGGTGAGTGGTGTTCTGGAGGAAATGGGGCTGAATATGAATGGAACTTTGCCTGGAGAAGTGGGAGGAGGCTGTGTGGTGGGGAAGGTTTTCCAGGCAGAAAAAATAGCCTGTGCCAAGGACAGCACCATTAAGAACATGAGGAGTTGGTGGCCTCAAAATTTGAGTGTAGATCGTGGTGTGTGTTAGAAGCAGAGGAGTGAGAAGGGCAGCAGGGGAATGGTGGGATTAAGAAGGAGCAGTGAAACAGCAGGGGGTCTAAAGAAAAAGGCCTGTGTCCCTCCTGCAGGCTCCAGACAGTGACAGGTGGATTTTAAGCAGTTGGAAATATCAAAAATTTTGTAATACACAAAACAGCCTCCTTAGAAGTAGGATGAGCTCACTAAGCTTGAACAAGATTTCTGAAACAGTTAGATGTGAAATCACATGAAACCAAATTGAAATTTGTTGAAATCTGATATTTTTAAAAAGCCTAATCAGAAACCAGCCGAGAGTGCTTGGTACAGGTGGTCAAACCCACTTCATATGTACCAGTCAAAGTAAATTACTTGGGATTGCAAAGAATACTGCCCAGGATTAACTAACAGGAGAAAGTTACCAAAAGATAAAATTCATATACTGTTTACACATTACCACAACTCTCCAGAGAAATCCTCATTTTTCTCAGTCTTTATTTCTTTCACATGCCTGCTTTCAGGTGAAAAGGTGAAACTGAGAAATCTGAGGTGTATTAATTTCTCCCAAATCATTGTTTCTGATATTGTGTGAAGTGTCACTTATAAATCTCCCCCAAATGTTAATGACTAACACTTGGGCCATCAAAAATTTATTAACTTTGTTAATAAATTAAGATTTCTTATCCACTGTAAGGAATTCCCTTCCCAGTCACAAAAGCATCTTAGTTTTATAGTTCTGTTGAAAGATATAGGAGATTTGCCATCAAATCTATATCAGTCTCATTTGTTAAAAAACGGAAGTAATTGTTGTTTAAGAATCAACTTAGCCAGGCGTAATGGCTCACGCCTGTAATCCCAGCACTTTGGGAGGCCGAGGCAGGTGGATAACGAGGTCAGGAGATCGAGATCATCCTGGCTAACATGGTGAAACCCCATCTCTACTAAAAATACAAAAAGTTAGCCAGGCGTGGTGGCAGGCGCCTGTAGTCCCAGCTACTTGGGAGGCTGAGGTAGGAGAATGGTGTGAACCCGGGAGGCGGAGCGCACAGTGAGCCAAGATCTCACCACTGCACTCCAGTCTGGGTGACAGAGCGAGACTCCATCTCAAAAAAAAAAAAAAAATCTAATTTTGGACTGTACTAATCCCATCAACATCCTCTGCCACCTTGGAAGGTCTAGATGGACTGGCCAGCTTCTCTCTCATTCACTCACTCTCTCTCTGTCTCTTCTAAACAATATTTTCACACATGAGGCTCAGGGAACTGAGTCTTGAGACGGGAAATGCTAATATAGGTGAAGAAGTCTCTGTGGAGTAGAAGCCCTGAGCTGTGGGAGTCTGAGCTAAATGCTGAATTGCCCAGTTTCTTTAATGCCTTACACAGCTTGCTGTCTACACTGATCAAATTAATCAGAAAATCACCATCTCCACAGCTGAAGTTAATTTAAAAACATTCCAGGGATTGTGTAAGTAGTGTAGTATTTCTTCATAGGATTCCTTATTTTCTGCAAAAATATACTATGCCAGAATTCTTAGTATGTTTGTTTATGGTCAGGTTCCAGGAAACTTCATGATATTCTCCAAGACAAATTGAGAAATTAAACTTCTTTTGCCGATGTTTAAATACATTTAAATATTGCCACACAAATGTAATAAAAGATTTTCTAAATAGGGATGACAAGGTCCAGCCATGAAGATTTTTGTTGGTGGTGGTTTTGATTTTTGTTTTGTTTTTATCATAGCTCCCAGTATGGCAAGTTCATTGTACCTAGCCAGTTAAAATTAAGTCTGGGTTCTCATCTACCTTCAAGAAACAGAGTACAAGTCCAGTGGGCCCAGGGATACCCCAAGACATCTCACTTTCCCAGATGTGTAGGGGCTTATGTGTCCAGTAGAAAACTTGCCTGGGTTATAAAGCTCTTCTATACTAGTGTGTGTTGATGTGTCTTCAAATTTATAATGCCATGACTGGTAGGGATAGTAGTAAACTTCAGGCAAAAGTTGGAACTTTCCATTGCTTCCTCTATTTCCCTCATTTATCTTCTAAGCTCGGGAGTTATGTGGAGATTGGGGATGGGGAGTGTCTTGGTTTTGGCTACCCCAGAAGCAGACCATAAGACAAGAATTTGCATGGAAGTGGTTTACTTAGGAGGTGAAGGAAATGCTGATAAAGGAGTGGGGAAGTGAGACTAGGAAGGGAAGGCAGTCAATAAAGCAAGTGTTATCAAGACAGCTACATTTATTCTCCATCTCATTCATTCATTCATAGTAAGCATGGGGGAGAATGATATAAGATGGAAGACGGAGTTAGAAAAGTAGTCAAAGTCTAGATCAAGCAGAGCCATTTATGTCATTTTAAGTAGAATGAATTTTATTCTTAATCTGGTGCGAAGTCACTGAAAAGTTTTAAGAAGAGGGCTGACATGGTCTAATTTAAATGTTAAGAGGAACACTTTGGAGCATGGACTAGAGGGAGCAAAAGAAAAAGTAAAAGGAAGCTATTGTGGTGGTTCAGGTGAGAGATAATAGTGGTGTAGCTGGATGATGGTAGGCAGGGGCAGAGAGTGGGGATAGAAGGAGATGGACTTGAGACATGGTTTGTAACAGGACTTAGTAGCAGATGTAATACAAGTGGGGAGGAAGAGCCCCACCTGTCAGCAATGATACCCCAGTTTTTGGCTTGAGCAAGTTTGGATGCTGTTTGTTCTGGGGTGGGGAGAAAGAGTGAAGTGGAGAGAAGCAAGTTCTGAATAATGATCAAGAGTTCAGTTTTGGATGTCTTAGGCTCAGTGAGACATCTCAATGAATAGGTCAAGAATGCAGCAGAAAGAGGCTGGGGCTTGAGATTCACATTTTGAAGATGTGAATATATATATAGATGGCATTGAAAGTGCTAGGACTGGGAAGATAACCTGGAGAGTATAAATAAGAAAGAAAATAGGGTCAGAGATTAATCTCTGTGGAAATACAGCACTTTAAATCCTGTTGAAGAACAGAAGAGTAACCGGTGTGGATGAAGGCAAACCAGAATGTGTTGTATGCTGTGATGATTTTAAAATATGTCCATAAATTATCTGATGCTTATCCTTTCAAAAGGTGAAGTTTAATTCCCCTCCTTTTATGTGGGGTTGTACTTAGTGACTGACATCTAACAAAGAATACTGTGGGAGTGATCAGGGTAACTTCTGAAATTGGGACACAGAAGGCATTGTAGCTTCCTCCTTGTTCTCTCTCTTGGATTAGTCACTATGGGGGAAGTCAGCTAACAGTTGTGAGAACATTCAAACAGCCCTATGGACAGGTCCACATAGAGAGAAGCTGAGGCCTTCTGCCAACAGCCATGTGAGTATACCATCTTGGAAGCAGATCCTCCAGCCAGAGTCAAGATGTCAGATGACTATAGCATTGATCAACAACTTGATTGCAACCTTGTGAAAAACTCCAAGCCCAAGCAGTGTGGCGATTCCTCAAAGAACTAAAAACAGAACGACTATTTGACCCAGCAATCCCATTTCTGGGTATATACCCAAGGGAATATAAATCATTGTACCATCAAGACATATGCACACAATGTTCATTGCAGCACTATTCACAATAGCAAAGACATGGAATCAACCTAAATACTCATCAGTCATAGACTGGATAGAGAAACTATGGTACACATTCACCATGGAATACTATGCAGCCATAAAAAGAATGAGATCATATCCTTTGCAAGAACATGGGTGGAGCTGGAGGCCATTATACTTAGCAAACTCATGCAGGAACAGAAAACCAAATACTGCATGTTCTCACTTATAAGTGGGAGCTAAATAATGAGAATCAATGGGCACAAAGAGGGGAACAACAGACACCAGGGTCTATTTGAGAGTGGAGGGTAGGAGGAGGGAGAGGATCAGAAAAAATACCTATTGGATACTAGGGTTAGTACCTGGGTCACAAAATAATCTGTAAAACCACCCCCCATGACATGAATTTATCTGTATAACAAACCTGCACAGGTACCTGAACCTAAAATAAGAATTAAAAACTCCAAGCCCTTTTGCTATGAATCTAAAACTGCTCTAAAAAATGTCTTAAAAAACCCCCAAGCCCCATCTAGCTAAGCTACTCCTGAATTCCTGAATCATAGAAAATGTGTGAAATAATAAATGTTGCTTTGAGCCACTAAATTTTGAAGTATTCTGTTGCGTAGCAATAGATAACTAATAAATGTGGTATCCAGAAACCAAGCAAAGAGTATGCTGAAGAGCAAGGTGATGAACTTTGTTGATGTTTGTTGCTTTGGTATGTTAATTTTGTACTTATATTCATTAAATCTGAGATATCATGGATTATAAGCATACTATTATTATGTACATTAGAAAAGAAAAATGCTGCCAATTAAACTAAACTATAACTCATTAGCTTAATAATTCTGTGCAATTATGTCATAATTCTGTGCATGAATTAGTCACGATGTCAACTTTAAAGAACACAGAGCCTGCAATGGCCTGTTTGCTCACTACTGCTCTCAGAACCAAGTCCAAACTCCTTGGCTCAGTGTACTGGGCTCCTCACAGCCTGATTCCAGCCTGCCTTCTTTGCCTCTTGGCAGCCACCGGGCTTATGGTCTAAGATTCTGGCCAGTCCATTTTCTGTATCTTGGGCTGATGCCCTCCTTATGCATTCTTTTTGCAGGTATGTATCTATCCATCCATTCATTTACTCTTATGCAATACCTACTGGGAATTAAGCATTGGAATGTTTGCTTTCTATGCCCATGTTATATCAGGTGGGCTCACATTTGCTCCATAAGAACAGTATAAGTGTCATCCACTGTATTCAGTTTTCTCTGATTCTCTCATGTGGACTTAGTTTCTCTCTTATCTGTATTCTGTGGAATGTTTTATATGTTTTTACATATATATATATGCCCTATATAAACTTATAGTTTTATATGTTTATACATATGCATGTAAACATATACTCATTCTTTGAAATGCTGTACTGTGTGTGTGTGTGTGTGTATATATATATATATATATATACACACACACTTATTCTTTATATACAAATAACATTATTTGCCTCTCCATCCCCCTTCCTTGGTCACTTATTGATTTACCTAACTTTTAATTCAACACCTACTATGTGCCAGGCACTGGACTAGAACCTGGACTTATATCCTTCTTCCCTGGCATCCCTGGCCAAAAAGGAAAGAAAGACATTTTGATGGCCCTATGAAGTTGTCTGGTGAGGGAGGCAGTAGATATGAATCTCTGGCATTCAGAAGAATGTTTGGGCACATCAACTGTTCAGTTAATGTTGCATTAAACTGAATTAATTTTAACACTTTCAATAATGTTTTTTCACAAACAAGACCTTCACATTGAAAACAGGTCAGTTATTAAAACTTACCCACTGGGACCCAGCAAGTTAACTGATGAAACTAGAAGTACTACTGATCTCTCTGGATAAAACATTTCATGAAAAGTGACTTAATCATCCTTGGGAAACACCATGGCTTTTTAATCTGTCACTTGTTCAATGTGAGATTCTGGGCAAATCATTTAACAATCTATTCTTTTGAAATTCAGTTTACTCATCTATATAATTGGAGATGTGATCTGTAATTTACACATGGTCAACATTGCCAGTGGGACCTCAATCTCTGTTCTCCCCTTCTTTCTTAGTAATAAGACCCCCATTACATAGCCACTCAGAATATAGGCTACATTTCCCAGCCTTCACTTCAATAATATGTGGCCATGGAACTAAGTTCTGGCCAATGGGACATAAACAGAAGTGCCATGTGTAACACTTCCAGGATGTGGCTGTGAAGGGAGGATGATGTTCTTCATTTATTTCCTCTTATTGGCTGGTGATATAGATGTGATATTTGTCTCTCAAATCTCAGATTTAAATGTAATCCTCAAAGTTGGAGGTGGGGCCCAGCAGGAGGTGACTGGATCATGAGGGTGGATTTCTCATGAATGGTTCAGCACCATCACCTTGGTGTTGTCCTCATGGTAGTGAGTTCTCATGAGATCTGGTTGTTTTAAAGTGTATAAATGTGTGGCACCTTCCCCCGCCCTTGCTCCTGCTTTTGCCATCTGAGACACCTGCTCCCCCTTCACTTTCCGCCATGATTGGAAGCTTCCTGAGGCCTCACCAGAGGCAGAAGCCACTATGCTTCCTGTAAATCCTGCAGAACAGTGAGCCAATTAAACCTCTTTTCTTTATAAATTACCCAGTCTCAGGTATTTATAGCAATGCAAGAACGGCCCAACACGGCTGAAATTTGGACATGTTTGCTGAAGCTCAAGAAGCCATCTTAGGCTACAAGGGGAGGACCTTCTGATGAACCCATAAAATGGCAGCATCTGGGTCCCTGACTCCATGGAGAGCCAGCTATATCAGCTCAACTACCCACACCTTTGTGAAAGAGAAACACATGTCTATCTTGCTTAAGCCAAGGTTATTTGAGTTTTCTATCACTTACAGCCAATTCTGAAGGATCAAAAAGCAATGTTGCCATGCTAATTGGCTGCTACAAGCCCATTATCCATATTCTGACATTTCCTGCTTAAAACCCCCAATGTCAAATAGCTTGTGAGGCCGGTTTTCAGTTTGCATTGAACTGAAAATAAAGATCAGGTGGACTTTTGTTCTTTGATCCCATGCGGTTTCTATCTTTTCTGAATGTACCTTACGTTATTAGTTTGCTAGTGCTGCCATAACAATGTACTACAGACTGGGTGGCTTAAACAACACACATTTATTCTCTCACAGTTCTGGAGGCTGGAAGACCAAGATCAAGGTGTTGGTAGGGTTGGTTTCCCCCAAAGCCTCTGTCCTTGGCTTGTAGATGGCTGTCTTCTTTTGTGTCCATACATGGTCTTTCCTCTGTGTGTGTCTGTGTCCTAATCTCCTCTTTTTGGTTTGTTTGTTTGTTTTTTGAGACAGAATTTCGCTCTTGTTGCCTAGGCTAGAGTGGAATGACATGTTCTCGACTCATCGCAATCTCCACCTCCCGGATTCAAGTGATTCTCCTGCCTCAACCTCCCAAGTAGCTGGGATTACAGGCATGCGCCACCACGCCTGGCTAATTTTGTGTTTTTAGTAGAGATGGAGTTTCTCCATGTTGGTCAGGCTGGTCTCGAACTCCCAACCTCAGGTGATCTGCCTGCCTCAGTCTCCCAAAGTGCTGGGATTACAGGCATGAGCCAACATGCCCAGCCTGTTTGGTTTTTTTAAATAAGCTTTGACAAGTTTTATTAAAGAACAATTTTGTATGGTTTACCTTTTACCAGTCTGTTATGGCATGCTTCTAATGATATCAGAATCATCTGGGTAAATGATACCTAGTGTGCAGAATATGTGGTATTTTCTGCATGCTGTACACAATTTATTATTATTGCCACTGTAGTGATGGACACCAGTTTTGGCCAATATGCTGTAATAATGCTATTTCAGATTTCCTCGAAGCTGCACAATTGTTGGCAAGGATGACCAGTTTCACTTTGCCTTGTCTGATCATCTTCAGAGTCTTCTTGTACTCCAGCTACTCCAGCATGTATTTCTCACTTTTTTTTTTTTTTTTTTTTTTTAGACAGAGTCTCGCTCTGTCACCCAGGCTGGAGTGCAGTGGCACAATCTTGGCTTACTTCAAGCTCTGCCTCCTGGGTTCACGTCATTCTCCTGCCTCAGCCTCCCAGGTAGCTGGGACTACAGGTACCTGCCACCGTGCCCAGCTAATTTTTTGCATTTTTTAGTAGAGACAGGGTTTCACCATGTTAGCCAGCTGACCTCATGATCTGCCCGCCTTGGCCTTCCAAAGTGCTGGGATTACAGGTGTGAGCCACCACGCCCGGCCATACTTTTCACTTTTCATAATGAGTTGGAGCCTACAGTTGATTGACTGCAGTGATTTTTAAAAATCTTTTTTGCAGCCACCATCTTCCTGTCTTAGATGTGGGAGGACCCCCAGCCAAGAGCATCCACCAAGATGGCTGGGGAGGGAGAAAGGCCCTAATCTCCTCTTTTTATGACAGCAGTCATTTTGGATAAGGACACACCATAATGAACTCATTTTAATTTACCTGCTCCTTTAAAGACCTTATCTCCAAATGTAATTACATTCTGAGGTACCGGGGTTAGGGCTTCACATACGAATCTTGAGGGAGTACACAATTCAGTCCACATCACCTCAGGACACCTGCATGTCCTGCCCCCACTGTCCTCAGAGGAGTTTTTGTCCTGAAATTTGTCACCAGGAGCACAAGTTCATCAGTGGTAGTTCCCTGTTTTATTGGGTCAGTGGCAAATAGTTGTTGGTGCATTGTGGAACCTGACCAGCCTCATTTCCTGATTCCTGAGAACTTTTTGTCTTGGCCGGAGCCGGCTCTTCCTGTGTGCACAGAAGCCTGAAAGGGCAGAACCCCCTTCCCCAGAAGCCCTCAACCAATGACTGTTGGGATTACAAACACCCCGGCTCCCTTGTCTTCAAGAGGGATAACTAGGATCTTGTGTTCTACTGTCTCCTAGAATTCCCCAGCAGGATTGACTCAGAGTGGTGACTTATTTTTACACTTCTTTCCCTTCTCTGTCCCACTTCCCCACTTCTCTACCAGAACTTCCTGGGGTCACCTCTCAAATAAACTACACACAGAGTCTGCTTCTGAGAAAATGTAAACTTAGAAAGGAAAGTGGTGATACTGGGTGGATGGAGCATTTACTCTACATATGTCCCTTGAATGTGCTGAACTAGAGTCAAGCTAAACAGGATCACTCATGATCATTTGTAAGAAAGTCCTTTGTAAAAATGTCAGCTTTTCTGTATTCACTTTTTTGAGGGAATAAATTTGGAATAGTGGGATGACACTGGTCTTAGAGCAGAAGACAAAATCGTATGTAATTCATGGGAAATCACCTAATTTCTTCAAGTTTCTCTGTTCCCTTCTCTATCAAATGAACACAATACCCATTTCTTAGGGTTGTTGAGAGAATTGATTGAAATAACATTGAAAATGGTTGACACTAGGGCCTCAATAATATTTGTTGAATGCCAATCTGATTTATGAAGACTAGGTAATATACTTATTTTCATTGTAATGTTTACATAACCTTGATTTATACTCATGAATTACATATAAATAGGACTTCAACACTTTCTAAGCCAGTGAAACTAACTAATGAAATAAGACTGTCCAGAAATGATTTTTAAGTTGTACTTAGATGATTATTATTTCCTAGAAACACACAGCTCTTTAGTTTTTGATATAGTCTCACAAATTACGGTTTGAAGAATAAAGAAATAAATGATATACCAACCATTCAAAAATCACTAAAATCATGTTTAAAGATAAAATCTAGTCCATAGAAACAAGAACAACAGACTTACAGCTCAGGCTTCCTGTGAAAGGCTGAATAATGCATCCCCTACCCCACAGAGGTATACATTCTAATCCTCGAAACCTGTAAATGTTATCTTATATATCAAAAGGGACTTTCCAGATGTGATCAAGTGAGGGATCTTGCAACGAGAAGATTATCCTGAATTATCCAAGTGGGCCTGATATACTCACAAAGGTTCTTCTTAGGAGGAGGAAAACAAGGAAGAATCAGAGAGAAGGCAAGGTAACAAAGGAAAAAGAGATTATACCACAAGCTAAGGACTGTTGGCGGCCTCTAGAAGCTGGAAGAAGCAAGAAATGGATCCTATCCTGGAGTTTCCAGAAGAAACCAGTCCTGCCGATGCCTTAATCTTAGCCCCATAAGATTCATTATAGACTTCCGGCCTTCAGAACTGTAAGACAATAAACTTCTGTTGTTTTAAGCCATGGAATTTGTGGCCAATTTTTACAGTGGCACTTTGCTACCAGGGCTTTGAGAAGAATCAATTATCCACATAGCACGTGGTCTCTGTAAGTAAAGCCTCTCAGCAGGAACCTAGTCATTCCCTCCTCTCCCACATTATTTTTACTCGAATTCAGTAGAGAGAAAATATAAAACAGAAATATGTTGTAAGTAAGGAGTTGCTCCAAATGTTAATCTCCAGAATAGCAAAGTTAATAATATATTTATCTTAGGTACCCAAGACAAAAAGATCCCATTGTTAGGACTTAGAACACTCAAGATGGAGTTCAGATCAATAAATGTTCTAGACAAGCACTGTCCAATGGAAATAAACATATATGCCATTTAAAGTTTTCTAGTAGCCACATTTTTTAAATGTGAAAGAAACAGAAGCAATTAATTTTAATAATGATTTTATCTAATGCAGTATATCCACATTACCATTTCAACATGTAATCAATACTAAATGATTAGTGAGATAGTTCCTGTTCTTTTTCTTCCTACTACATCTTGAAAATTAGATGTGTATTTTATACGTTTTACAGTACATCTCAACTTGGACTGGCTATATTTCAGGTATTCAACAGCCACTTGGGGCTCCTGGTTACCATCTTTGCTGTATTGGACAGGTCTAGGGTATCTAAATAGTTCCAATACCCAAAGGACATAAAAAATATAAGGCAAGCCAAATTCTGAAGCTTAAGAGCAGGTATATGCATACAGCTAAAGATTTATTCATTTGATGAGTGTTGATTGTCTACTGTGCACTAAGTACCATTTAAGAAGCACATAATTTTCTAGGTTATAAAATCATAGTGCAGTGTTTCAATTAAAAAGAACTGATGCTTATACTGGAAATCTCTACACAGCAGCCAGTTTTTCCTATAAGTTGTGAAACCCCAGGAAATAACCAGTAGACACAGTTTTCTGCAATGGGTGCCTTGCCTTCTCTGTAAGTGTCTTATCCGTAATATGGAGTCTAGAGCTGATTAAACATGGGTCCTGGACATTCCTGAAGAGCTGACCACTTGACATTTCCAAGCATGTTGAGCAAATAATAAACACACCAGCTCATAAACTTGATAATCATCCAAAGAAACTATGGTTCACATCTTGAAAACAGCAGAATTGCAGAATTCTGACATGGATTCTCCAGTTTAATATGCTTTGCTTTATCCAGGGGCTTTTGGCTTTTAATTTAATTTGGTGGTCCTTTGAAAGTGAAGCTCCTGGAGGTCAGTTTGCTGGCTGCTAAAGAACTATTAATCTCATCTCCAAATAGCATTTGGTCTTTTTAAAGCGGGCTTTCTAGCAATGCAAGAACCTCTAGCATTCAAGGAAAATGTGATTATGAGCAAATTTTATCTGCTTACATTTTTATCATGAAAAGGAAATTGAAACTTGCGATCATACATTCTAAGAACCTGGTTTGAGGTTTGTTCTGTTTGAACTTCAAAATCTCTTAATACCATGGCTAACTCTGATGAAATATTTTTTTCCTGTAAGTTAAACAAAGATAGGCAAACCTTCAAGAAGCCTGTACCAAACCAAAGCTCTTATCCTACTCTCCCCAGGAATCATCACTGAAAAATTTCTATAGTTCAGCAGTCTCCGCTGGGAGCAACTGTGCCCTCCAGGGACCTCGGGCAATATCCGAAACCTTTTTTGTGTTACCACAACTTGGGGGGGGGGGGGGGGGGGGGAGAGGGGCTGGGGGTGGGGTCAAGGTTGCTACTAGTATCTAGTGGGTAGAAGCCACAGGTGCTGCTAAATATCCTACAATGCACAGGGCAGCACATCACCCCAACAAATAATTATCCAGCCCAGCCCAAAAGGCCAATAATGCTGCGGTGGAAAAACCATATTCTAGCGGACACCTAAGTAGAAAGCAAGACATCACAGTTAGAGAACCAGAAAACCTTCCGTTGCCGGAAGTCTGCCCTAGTGCCCTGGTGAAGAACAGAGACTTTGGGCCAGAATACCTAGGTTTGCACCCTGGCTCCATCTCTTACTGGCTGTGCTTCCTCAGGCAAATTACTTCACCTCTCTGTGCCTCGTTTTTCTCTTCTACAACACGGAGATGATGATAATAGTACATTACACACAGAGTCGTTATGAGCTTTGGTTAGGTTAATAGTCCTGAAGTGCTTAGAACAGTGCCAGGTCAACAGTCACCATGTAAGCGTGCATTTACTAAGCGTCTTTGACGATCTCTGGAAAAAAATGTTTCAGGTCTCAGCTAAGCTTAAGGGCAGTAGGGAACGGCTTCCGAGTCTGCATTGCCATAGCAAGAATGAGAATGGTTGTCATCTGACAACCGCGTCCTTCCTTTCCAGTTCATCAACCCTAATCAGAGAGCAGTTGAGGAGAGCAGCCCGGCTGGCTCAGCCCAAGAACAGTAAATGCTTTATCGTCCTCGGTTTCTTTCCCTCCTTCCCCAGCAAAACTAGCGACTGACAAGCACTTGGTGTCCTGTGAATAGAGTGGAAAACACAAAATCGCACAGATACAGAACTCACCCACCGACACGCATATTGGTCCAACCCTCACACACCTGCCCCTACAGCAGGTCTGCAGACCACCAAGCCCGCACGCACCCACGGGTCTGCGCCCAGAGCCTCCCTCCACCTGCAACAGCCAGGTGGGGCACAGCTGATGCAAAAGGAACTAACTAGGTGCAAAGCCCCGCCACAGGAGAGCAGGGAGGAAAGCCCGTGGGCGCTCCAGGCCTGGTATCCAGGTTAAATCCCGTCGCGGCGCGCACAGGCACACGTGCATATTCACACCCACACACGCGGGGGTGCCTGCAAAGACGTGGGGCCCCAAAGCGGGAGCTCAGGCCGGCGGTGGGGGGAAGCCAATCGCCAGACACTCACCTGGCCGCGTTCCCGAAACCACCTGCCACCCAGGGGAGCAGCAGCGGGAGCGCAAGGCTCCAGGGCAGAGGCATTCTCGCGCGGGTCCTCCCTTCTCCTCCTAGGCCCCCTCGGGAGGGCGCCGACCGGACCCCGTAGCAGCTGAGCCGCCGCCTCCTCTCTCCTCGGCCGCTCGGGTCCTCTTCTCCACTCGCAGTTACCGCGTGCTGTCCCTGCGGGCTGGGAGGGGAGGCCGGGCACCGCGGCAGGGGCGCTCGCGGCCTGGGGAGGGGCTGGGGGCGCCCTGACAAGCCTGGCCGACGCTCCTTTGCGGATGAAGCTGGACCGGGTGAGCGAGGGAGGGCGGGGCGGGCCGTGCACATCTGCTTGGGACCCGCCTCCAGCATGACCCGCGCATCCTCCGCGCGCTCTGTTCACCCAGAAACTTCCCCCAGATTCAGGTCAATTCACGTTTGTCAGAGTCACCATCTACGGCCATCTATTTTCAGGCATGGGGCAGATTTCAGTGATACCTGCACTCCAGGACTTAAGAATTTAGTTGAGAAGTCGAAGCAGGATGGAAGGATGCAGGTTCCTAAGACACGCTCTCTCACTTCTCTTTGGGTTTTCACGTTCTCCCGGTTTTCTTCTGCAAACTGCAAATCATGGGATGCTAGAGCTGAAAGATCACTAAGTTCTGGGCAACCCTGTCATTTGGCAAGTAATCTCTCAGGCCCATTTGCAACAGCTTGCTTACATGGAAACCCAGATGATATCCCAATATAGTAACCAGTGCAGAAATTCATGGCAGAAACATGAATGCTATATGAATTCAGATTCATCTGGGTACTGACACATTCTTTGTTCTGACAACGTGTTACAGTAGAATGAATGACTGGTCCCTTTCTGTCCTTCCTACGTACACACCCTTTGGCTTCATGGTAGGGAGACACTATGACCCCACACCTTGGCTTTGGACTTGGCTGTGTGACTTGTTTGATCAATGGTTTAAGGGCAGAAAAGTTGCAGTGTTTCAGTTCCAAACCTAGGTCTTAACACACCTGACCTTCTATCATGGACACGAGAAGACCTTGCACCACCTAGCCTGGTGGTCCAAGGAGAATGAGAAACAGGTGAAAAAGTTACCTCGTCAATCTGCAGATCTATAGCTTGAAGCAGAGCTACTCTGTGAAGCCTCATGTATATTACCCAGTCCACATATATATGAATGAGCTCAGCTAAGGTCTCCTGGCACCAGCCAATCTACTGAGGCTTACTGTAATAATCCTCTGACACACAGTGACCCGGTGTGAGAAATGAAATGAAAAAGGATACAGAGAAAGAGGAGGTTTGTCTTGTTTGGAAGTTTGATTCATGGTTTTATAGGCATATGCCTTAATTCTGGTCAATGAAATGTGAGAAGTAGGGAGGGGGAAGATTCTTGCTGCAGAATCTTGCTTTACATTATAATAGATGTTCTTATTGGTGCAAGCCATGTTTAGTTGGGTCTTCTATTTTACAGTTGAAGGTATCCCCATGGATTCAGTATCCTTGGTCAGTAACTAGTTAGACCATTGAGCTGCTCATAATTAGTAGTGTCAGACATTGTCCTAAACACTTAACATATGTCATCTGATTGAACATCCACAAGCCTATGGATGGAGACCATTAGTTCCCCCATGTTTGAAGTGTCAAGAAAGTGAGTCAGAGAGGTTAAGCAGCTTGCCGGTGGTCATACAGCTAACAAGTACAGAACCAGAATTGGAAACCAGGGCTTTTCCCCACTGGGCTCTGCTGCTGTTATATCAATCTCTTTTCTCATCTTTTCACTTATTGGCAGATTCAAATGTCAGGTGAGTATCATGAATAAGGTAATAAGATGATCTCTTCAAGGTTGTCATCAAAACACTTTGAACTCTTCATACCATAACTTGTTTTATTTACTGAAAATATTAAAACTAAAAGAAAATAATATAAAGTATGAACTCTATACCTGTGAGGATCTTAAATAAAATGGAATATAAAATTTGTCTTAGTGTGGGTTTCCCCACAAGCAGACCCTGACGCAAGGATTCAAGTAAAAGTAGTTTATTCTGGAGGTACAGAGAACATAGGTAGGTGAGTGAGGAAATAAGTTGGGAAAGAAGACAATATCAGGCGTGTATTAAGTTATCATTGTGAGCACCCGAAGGTTCATGCTGCTGGGGATCTCCCAGAGCCAGCATAGAACATGCATCTCCTTACCTAAAAGGCAAGGGAACTGGGTATTTATACACCACTTCCATTCACTCATTACCTGAAAGCTTCTACTGTGGTACTGATCCTAGAACTCAGTCTTCTGTGCTGAAGACAGAGTGGGGCTTACAGCCAAAGAAAGCCCTCAGACAAACGGCTAGAGATACTGACTGTCGAAGTTCCTACTGAAATGTAAGGCCTGAGGGGATACGGGTAGCAGCACGATATTGGCAGCTACCTAATATCTGTAACTTGAATCGAATTAAAAATTATGGACTTTTGCCCATGCCACTTCTCCCTTAACATTCAGATACTAATCACTCTCTCCTCCAAATAAACCGTTACTCAAAAAAGTCCTAACTAAACATGATTAGTCTAAAATGTGAGGGCTATCTGCCTTCTTAAGCCCTGAGTTACAAAGTCAGAATAACATCTTGCATCGACGTTGTCTGTAACTTTCTAGCTTTAGTTTCAGCATTTTGATGCGTGCTTTTTGTTTGTCAGAGCTGAGTTCTCTTCTGTAGGCTTAAAGGAGGTAATGAACATTACAACAGGAAACTTTGGGGGAGGTCAAACACTCCCCAGCCAACCCACCTATTATTTCCTGGGGCAGCTGTGAACAAAAGAGCTGTCACATTGTATGAGCAACAGAGAAGGAACCTGCAAATGATGTGTTGCCAGGTGAGAAGATGTTGGATACAAATTGCCACATGGAGGCAGTTGTTTTTAATAACTGCATTGGTGTTGCTGACTTTGAAGAGGAACCTGAAAACTGATCTTTAGGGGACCCTACTTCATCATTCTACAAAGAAAAAACAATCTTTGATCATAATCTCATAAAATCGTCCGCGCCTTTTACAGGGTTACGATTTCTTCCAATCTATTTCCACTTAACCCCCTGTGTGGAACAGGTGTGATGGGATATTTCTGTGCTTTCTGAATACATATACATGACACATGTATAAAACTTTTAACACTTACAATGTGCCAGGCACTGAGATCTAAAAATTATTGTAATATCAGCACCAAAAGCAAAGCATTGTCAGAAGAAAGAGCTGCATAGAAGGGTGTCTAGGCCACTGTTTTCAAGACTTAATGTCGGTACAGATTGCCTGGGGATCTTGTTAAAATGCAGATTCTGTTTATTTAGGTCTGGGGTAAGGTCTGAGAATCTTAATTACTAAAAAGATCTCAAGCGACACCCATGCTGCTTGTCTGAGGACCACACTAGGGGTAGTGAGGGTCCAGAAACCACCTGGATCAGTAGTTCTCAACTTTATTTGCACATTGGGATCACCTGGGAAGCTTTCAAACTACTGAGGCCTGGGGCCCCACCTTCCAAGATGCTAATGTCTGGGCTATGGCTAGAGCATGGGCACTTTCAGAAACTCCTCTGGTGATTCTAACGAACAGGTGATGTTGAGAACCTCTAATATGAACCAACTCCCACATTTTACAGATGCAAAAGCTCAGCTCCAGCCTGTGGAGCAACTTTCCTGATATCCCACATAGGATGAGTTAATGTCCCTGTGTTTTTACAATAGAGTGCTCCCCATCAAACTTTATGATGTTTTCTTGATCATCATTCCTACTGAAGACAAAAATGGCAACTCTTAATTCTTAATCTTCTGTGTTAATTGTAGCCCAGTTGCTTGTTCTAGAAAATGAATTATTTTCCTGGTCTGTTTCTTTCCATTTCTTCTTATTCACTGAAAGGAGTCAGTGAAGAATCATATGACTCTCAATGCAGACACTGCTAAATTCTGTATGGGAAGGTGTTTCTTGAGATATACGTTGATTTTCTTCATCCTGTGCCTGTCAAGAACCCTGCTCTTGGAGCTCCCTGTTCTTGGAGCGCTATGGTAGAAGAAAAGTCCCAATCACTTTCAATCTTCTTTCTCTTTCTTTTCTACCCATCCCTTCTTTTCTCTCTCTCTGTTCCTTTCCTCCTTTCTTGCTCACACATTTATTGAGGCCCTATAAAGTGCTGGGCCCTGTGCCAAGTAGTGGGGGCCCTTGGTGGAAATGTGTCCACCAGACAGTTCCTGTTTCTTTTTTCTCCCTGGTGAAGTGGGCTGGACGGCTAACATGTGATTCTTAGAATGTCTGGTCTTCCTCAATACAATTCCCACCTCTTGTAAGGCAGGAAAAAAAAAAAAACTAAGACAAGATTAAACGGGAAAAAATGACACCTTGATGCATTTTTCTGCCAAGTTCTGCTAGGTCTTAGAACTCACCACTTAGTAATTGAGGGAGAGGAAGAAATTTATATTTGTAGAGTGATTATTATATGTTAGATATTTTATAAAGAGTAATCATTTAATCTTGACAACACCTGTTTAAGGTGGGCCTTATTATCCCATTTTACAGATGAGGAATGTGAGGTTTAGAGCAGTTAAATATCTTGTCTACGGTTACCTAGCAATGTAATGAAAAGAACATAGGCTTTGAAGTTAGACCTCACTGGAGATTAATTTTGCCACCAGATTTCATTCTTCATAGCAGGGATTTTTAACCTGGCAAATGTAGGGTAGTATCAATTCACCACGAGAAATAGCAAATAATACTTTATGTGTAGGGGAGTATATTATGGTGAGGGACAACATGGCTTTCCTCTGATTTTTTAAGGGAGGGGGCGGTCCATGGCTCTTTAAATGTCATTATTAAATAAAAGAATTCCCTTGCCTGTGACTGAAACCCTATTGCGTAGATGTTAGCTCCCTTGACTTTAAAGCAAATTCATAAATTTCCAACTGAAGGCATTCAATCAGCAGGGGCTTTTTCTTTTTATCTTCATTGTGGGAAGGATTACTGCTTGAGTCTATCCTGTATGCTCTCTTCCTGGTCTGTGTATAAATATCCTTTGCTATTTTATTGTTCACAATTGAATGTAATAATATCTTGGCATACTCTTGCAAGGCTTGTCTGTTTATTTTTTCCTACAAAAATCCTATATAATAATTTGTGAGAGCTAAACCCAGGCAACTCAGTTTAGATAAGCCTTAAAAGTAAAGACTCTTATTCAGAGTCACTCCCATTTGATTTGGAAATGTTTGGTTGAGAAATGCTCTGTGGACTTAAAATTGGAACTACATTTGTGATCCCGTTTTATAAAGAAATAAAAACAGTAACATTTTCTAAAACAAAAAAAATTCTTGTTTTCTTTTGTAGAAAACATATACCTTCCTATTTTCAAAAAGTTCTCATCTATGGTTTATAGGCTTGTTCATTCCTTTAACAAATATTTATCGTCCCTTCACCAATCATGTGCTGGACACTGTGTTTGGTTGGAATATAAAGATGAATAAGACATAATCCCTCCCCCTGAGTCACATAAATGTAAACATGTTATTAGAATTAATGACATAAGTGTTAACAGAAGTACTTCAGGGTGCTGCAGAAACAAGGAAAAAAGATCAATTCTTCCTGCTCTATACATATAACTGTCCTTGTTTTATCCTCTACTTTTACGAATCATTTTATGAAATAATTTTTAGATGGCAAGATTTTTAGAAAGTAGAAAATCTTAAAAACGATATTCTCTCAGATAATAACTCGTTGTAAACCACACTTTTCTGACACAAAGGAGTTCTGCTACTCTTAAGTGAGACAGCATTGTTGGGTAAAGGAGCCTAGGACTGGAAATTAGGAGGATGAGGATCTAGTTCAGGAATCTACCAGCTAACTTCCTCAACCTGGATAAGCCAGTTCACCTGTTTGGGCCTCACTTTCTACATCTGTATCTTGGCATACCTCATTTGATTGCAGTGCACTTTGTGGTGCTTTGCAGATACTGTGTTTTTCATAAACTGAAGGTTTGTGGCAGTTCTACATTGAGCAAGTCTATAGTGCCACTTTTCCAACAGTACGGGCTCACTTCATGTGTTTGTCAAATTTTGGTAATTCTCACAATATTTTCAACGTTTTCATTATCGTTATATCTGTTATGGAGATCTGTGGTCAGTGATCTTTGATGTTACTATTGTAATTGTTTTGGGGTGCCATGAACTGCACTCACAAAAGACAGCAAATTTCAATAAATGTGTGTGTTCTGACTGCTCCGCCAACCTGCTGTTCCCTCGTGTTTTGCCCTCTCCTCAGGACTTCCTATTTCCTAAAACACAACAACATTGAAATTAGGCCAATGAATAGCCCTACAATAGCCTGTAAGTGTTCAAATGAAAGGAAGAGTCAAAGGTCTCCAGCCACAACATTCCCTTAAGCCAAACCCTAACCCAGAGCAAGGCCCTAACTCTTCAATTCTATGAAGATAGTGGTGAGGAAGCTGCAGAAGAAAAGTTGGAAGCCAGCAGAGGTTGGTTCATGAGGTTTTAAGGAAAGAAGCCATCTCCATAACATAAAAGTGCAAGGTGAAGCAGCAAGTGCTGATGGAGAAGCTGCAGCAAATTATCCAGAAGATCTAGCTAAAATCATTGATGAAGGTGGCTATACTAAACAACAGATTTTCAATGGATATGAAACAGCCTTCTATAGGAAGAAGATGCCATCTAGGACTTTCAAAGCTGGGGAGAGGTCAATGCCTGGCCTGAAAACTTCAAAGGACAGGCTGACTCTCTTGTTTGAGGCTAATGCAGCTGATGACTTTAAGTCGAAGACAATGTTCATTTACCATTCTGAAAATCCTAGAGCCCTTAATAATTATACAGAACCTACTGTCTGTGCTCTATAAATGGAAAAGCAAAGTCTAGTTGACAGCACATCTGTTCACAGCATGGTTTGCCGAATATTTTAAGCTCACTATTGAGACCTATTGCTTAGAAAGAAAGATTGCTTTCCAAATATTACTGCTCCTTGACAATGCACCAGGTCACCCAGGTGCTCTGATGGAGAAATGCAACAAAATTAATGTTGTTTTCATGCCTCCTAACAAAACATCCATTCTGCATCTCATGGACCAAGGAGTAATTTCAACTTTCAAGTCTTATTGTTTAAGAAATACATTTTATAAGGCTATAGCTGCCATAGATAGTGATTCCTTTGATGGATCTGGGCAAAGTAAATTGAAAACATTCTGGAAAGAGCTGAGTGCAATGGCTCACACCTGTAATCCCAGCACTGTGGGAGACTGAGGTGGGGATTACTAGAGGCCAGGAGTTTTAGATCAGCCTGGGCAACATAGTGAGACCCCATCTCTACTAAAAATAAAAAAAAAAAACTTTCTGGAAAGGATTCACCATTCTAGGTGCCATCAAGAACATTCGTAATTTGTGGGAGGAGATCAAAATATCAACAATAACAGGAGTTTGGAAGAAGTTGATTACAACTCTCATTGATTACTTTGAGAGATTCAAGATTTCAGTGGCGGGAGTAACTGCAGATGTGATGGAAGTAGCAAGAGAACTAGAATTAGAGTCTAAAGATGTAAATGAATCTCTGCAATCTTATCAGGAAACTTGAATGGATGAGAAGTTGCTTCTTATGGATGAACAAAGAAAGTGGCTTCTTGAGGTGGAATCTACCCCTGCTGAAGATGCTGTGAACATTATTGAAATGACAACAAAGGATTTAGAACAGTACATCAGTTTAATTGATAAAGCAGCAGCAGGTCTGAAGAGGATTGACTCCAATTTTGAAAGTAGTTCTACCGTACATAAAATGTGTCAAACAGCATCACGTGCTACAGATAAATCTTTTGCAAAAGGAAGAGTCCATCAATTCAGCAAACTTCATTGTTGTTTTGTTTTAAGAGATTGCTACAGCCACCTAACCTTCAGCAACCACCATCCTTATCAATCAGCAGCTATTGACATCAAGGCAAGGTCCTCCACCAGCGAAAAGGTTACAACTTACTGAAGGCTCAGATGATCATTAACATTTTTTTAAAATAAAGTATTTTTAAATTAAGGTATGTATTTTTTTTTTGACAAATGCCATTTCACACTTAATAGACTATAGCATAATCTAAACATAACTTTTTTTTTTTTCGGACAGAGTCTCACTCTGTCGCCCAAGCTGGAGTGCAGTGGTACGATCTCGGCTCACTGCAAGCTCTGCCTCCCGGGTTCACGCCATTCTCCTGCCTCAGCTTCCTGAGTAGCTGGGACTACAAGCACCCGCCACCATGCCTGGCTAATTTTGTTTTTGTATTTTTTTAGTAGAGATGGGGTTTCACCATGTTAGCCAGGATGGTCTTGACCTCCTGACCTCATGATCCACCTACCTCAGCCTCCCAAAGTGCTGGGATTAAACATAACTTTTATATAAATTGGGAAGCCAAAATATTTGTGTGACTCACTTTACTGTTATAGTCTCTTTATTATGGTGGTCTGGAATGAAACCTGCAATGTCTTTGAGGCATGCTTGTATTTGCCAAGGATTCTGGATCCTCAAGTGTCTTCCTTCAATGTTCTGTGATTCCAACATTCTCTTTGGCAGGACAGTGAAAAAAAAAAAAAATCAATCATGACCCCAAAACACTGTGTTTGAAGTTGCAAAGTTGGGTTAATTTCACCAAAGAAAGGATGTTGATCCAATGAATAAAGGATCAACTCCCCACCTCGCCCCCACATTTTGTTAACTAGTTCCTACAATCCTACTGAAGTGGTGACCAGAAATAGTGGTTTGTACCCTATGACTCACCTGTCCTAGGCCGTAGCTGATTGGACCAGGGTGGATATAAAAGCCATGTTATTCCTTTCAGGAATGTGGAATTGGGACACTAAGGACTGTAGTTGTGGTGGAACAAGTCAAAGGCATGTCCAAGATCAAGTTAGAGCAGGGGAGCTCTAACTCAGTTAGTTGGGGGAGCAGGAAGAACAATTCTGATAAGTCAGGAGGGAATGCTCAGGTACTGGGTGGCCTTGGATATATCTATATCTACATGTATAGGTTGGTGCAAAAGTAACTGTGGTTTTGCCATTACATTCCATGGCAAAAACTGCAATAACTTTTGCATCAACCAAGTACATCTACATATATATACATTGATATCTAGATATTTCTGAATATCTATAACTCTATGTCTATAATTATATCCATATCCATCTATATCTACATATCTCTAATTATATATCTATCACTATCACTATGTCTATATATGCATAATTATTTCTCCCTATATTTATATATCCCTAACAATATCTCTTCTGTATCTCTATCACTATATCTGTATCTACCTACATGTCTATAATATCAATATCTCTGTATCACTTTATGTATAATTATAGCTCTATCTCTATATCTTAGTTATCTATATCCCTATGTTACTATCACTGTACCTATATCTGTTTATCTATAATTATATCTCTTTCTATAACTACATGTATATATTTGTAACTATATCTCTTTCCATTTCTCTATCACTGTATCTATGTCTATCACTATATGTATCCCTATCACTATCTCTCTATCTTTATCTTAAGTTAGTTTTATGATTCTTCTGTTTCATTAAGACCTGGATCTGCTTGCTGTCCTCCATCTTTATAAGACTCCCTGAATCATTTTAACATACTTCCTTTGAATGTTGAGCTAGTTTGAATGAATTTCTGTTTCCTGCATCCAGAGTAGTTCTGGCTAAAACACCGTTCCATTTTACCTCCCAGCTTTTTGCATAGGTCTCAAACAAACAAACAAACAAACAAAAAACCACACACACACACACACACACAAAGTCCCCAGCAATTGAATCCTAGCTCATTGTTTGGCCCCACACCTTCCGTTTTACTGATCTTGTAAACATGATGTTTTTGGGTGTGGTATAAAATTTGTATGGTGTGAAAATGAAAAAACAAAAAAACACATCTTTTAAATTTTGTTTTCAGTTCAACAAAATACACCATAAGTTCCCTAAATAACAGATTTCTAACGTATGTAAACTCTAGTATTTCCTTCTTTTGTCAAATGCATTTTACTGCTTGGATGCCAGGGACAAGAATTTATGTAACTGGGAGCTTATTGTAAAAAGATATATTAATCATTACATATTTCCTAGATATAGTTATCTCTGCCAAACAGAAAAAGAAACTTAATAGTATTTTGTTGATGTTAAATGGTCTTCAGATTATGAAAATAAAATATCCCATATTTGCTACTGACTTCCAGTAACATCGCAAAACATTTTAGATGAGTGCATATATTCAGGAAATAATAATACAACACAGCTCTGATGGAAACATTTGTGCCTAAAGTTTACAGCTAAAGATTGATTTTTCTTGTTCTTTCATTCAACAAAGGTTTACCTAGTGCCCACCATGTGCTGGTCACTATGGGACAGAGAAGCGGACAAGTGAAAGTTGTGAAGTGAAAGGAAGAGAGCTTCCTCATAATGATGAAAGATAGACAATAAACAGGTACACAAATATATAAGTAATATAATTGATACCTTAATTTGTAGACAGATTTTTAAAAATAAGCTGAACATTTTGTTACATATATAGACCTTTTTCTTAATTTGACTTGATAATAACAGGAAAAGGATCAAAAGTTTTAGTAAAGTTGCTGGACCATGTTTGGTTTTACACATTATTCATTTAAACCACATCTGCCTTCTAAAGTATTTTTCAAAGGAACATTTTTACAAAGACTTTTTAAATAGTAAAACATTCACTTGGATTCTTTTGGATAAATGGGTAGGGATATTAATTACATGTGTGTTTTGCAAATGTGACACTGGAGCGCATGCAAAACAGCTGCCCAAAACCTAATATGAGGGGTCTCATATTAGTTCATGGAAAATGTATATTATGAAAAAAGTATGCATGGATTTCCTTTTTTTTTAACAAAAATAAGTTTTATTTTATTTTATTTTATTTTATTTTTGAGATGGAGTTTCGCTCTTGTTGCCCAAGCTGGAGTGCAATGGCATGATCTCGGCTCACTGCAACCTCTGCCTCCTAGGTTCAAGCGATTCTCCTGCCTCAGCCTGCCGAGTAGCTGAGATTACAGGCATGTGTCACCATGCCTGGCTAATTTTGTATTTTTAGTAGAGATGGAGTTTCTCCATATTGGTCAGGCTGGTCTCGAACTCCCGACCTCAGGTTATCTGCCCACCTCGGCCTCCCATAGTGTTGAGATTACAGGTGTGAGCCACCACGCCCAGCCCAAAAATAAGTTTTTTAACTTGTTATAATATGTCTGAACAGGATCGAGTTTGAGGCACTAAGAAGGATAAGACATCAGTTTAAAAAGAGCCCCTCTCAGAGCAACATGAATTCTGCTAAAATTAAAGCAAGAACAAACATCAAATTTATGGTGCTCAGCCTGGGCAACATGGTGAAATCCTGTCTTTATAAAAAATACAAAAAATTAGCTGGGTATGGTGGCAGGCACCTGTGGTCCCAGGGAGGCTAAGGTGGCAGGATCACCTGAGCCTGTATGATCAAGGCTGCAGTGAGCTGAGATTACTCCGATTGTTCCACTGCACTCCAGCCTTGGTGACAGAGTAAAACCCTGTCTCAAAAAAAAAAATAAAAAAGCTTGGGTGGAAGAATGGTGAAATCACTGATGTTTTATGAAACGTTTATGAGGACAATGCCCCAAAGAAATCAGCAGTTTACAAATGAACAATTTGTTTTGAGAAGGAACAAGGCGATGTTGAAGATAAAGCCTGCAGCCGAAGATCATCCACATCAATTTGTGAGGAAAAAATTCATCTTGTTCATGCCCTAATTGAAGAGGACCAATGATTAACAGCGGAAACAATAGCCAACACCATAGACATCTCAATTGGTTCAGCTGACACAATTCTGACTAAAAAATTAAAGTTGAGTAAACTTTCCACTCAGTGGATGCCAAAATCATTGCACCCAAATCAGCTGCAGACAAGAACAGAGTTTTCAAAGGAAATTTTAAACAAATGGGATCAAGATCCTGAAACTTTTCTTCAAACAATTGTAATAGAAAATGAAACATGGCTTTCCCACTACCATCCCAAATACAAAGCACAATCAAAGCAATGGCTACCAAGAGGTGGCAGTGGTCCAGTCAAAGCAAAAGTGAATGGGTCAAGAACAAAGATTATAGCAACAGGTTTTTGGGAATGCTCAAGGCATTTTACTTGACTTTTTGGAGGGCCAAAAAACAATAGCATCTGCTTATTATGGGAGTGTTTTCAGGAAGTTAGGCAAAACTTTAGCAGAAAAATGCCTGGGGAAACTTTACCAGGGAGTCCTTCTCCACCACAACAATGCTCCTGCTCATTATTTTCATCAAACAAGGGCAATTTTGTGAGAGTTTTGATGGGAAATCATTAGCTGTCCCCCTTACAGTCCTGACTTGGCTCCTTCTGACTTATTTTTGTTCCCCAATTTTAAACAATCTTTAAAGGATGCCCATTTTTCCTCAATTAATCATATAAAAAGACTCCACTGATATGGTTAAATTCCCAAGACCCTCAATTCTTTAGGGATGAACTAAATTGCTGGTATCATCAATTACAAAAGTGTCTTGAACTTGATGGAGTTTATGTTGAGAAATAAAGTTTCTATTTTTATTTTTATCTTTTAATTCAGTATTTCCAGGAACTTTTTGAGGTCTCCTGAGATTACTAAGTCCTAAATGCTCAAGGGATCATTCAACATCAGAAAATGTGAAAAAAATAATACAAGTGTGAACTTTGGTGATAAAGCAACATAGGATATACTACTCCTTAAATGAGGGGAAAAAAATGTCTTTACAGTAGTTGTTCTGTATTGTTAAATTTTACTTCCGGTTTGGAAGAGCTAAGTTAAGAATCTCCTGTTCCCTATCATTCTTAATGAATTGAACTAAAGACCTCACCCAAATCTGCCATGGGTGTCACCTCTAGATGTCAACAATACTACTAAAGTGTAGCCCAGGTCTGATCTCATCACCCTGAATTTTGCATGATCCATTTTCCTGTAATGAGGGTCCCAGGCATGGATTTATGAGATCAAATATAGCTGGACTTCTAGGACTCACAAACCAAGTGATTTATCTAAAACTGCTACTAATTCTTGGTAAAGGTGAATCATTTGATGTATTTCTTCACTTATCTCAGAGGATCAATGAGAATAATTTTAGGATATAAGACATTTAGAAAGTTTGTATTCTCATTTGAGTGTAGGTAAAAATAGATCACAGGCACCACTTTTAAAAGAGGTAGGTCAAAGCCTGCCATCCATGGTATTATGCCATGATTCCCTTCTGGTGCCTTTCCCTTTCTGTCCAACTCAAATTTCTTCTAAAACTGAGAACTCTGGTTTCCATTTTTATTAGTAAGGTTATGGGCATGAGAAATGATGAATTATAAGACAAGGTCTCACTCTGTCATCCACACTAGAGTGCAGTGTTGCAATCATGATTCACTGCAACCTTGAACTCCTGAGCTCAAGCGATCCTCTCACCTCAGCCTCCCAAGTAGCTGGAACTACAGGTACACACCACCACACCTGGCTAATTTTTGCATTTTTTTGTAGAGTTGAGGTTTCGCTATGTTGCCCAGGCTGGTCTCAGACTCCTGGACTTGAACAATCCTCCTGCTTCAGCCTTCCAAAGTGTTGGGATTATAGGCATGAGCCACCACACCCAGCTAAAGTCAGTGTTTATTGTAAGAATTTTGCTAACACTTTCTAACATTAAAAAAGCTTACTAAAAAGACATGTCCTGTTTTGCCTGTTGTTTTCTATAATAAACCCTTTAAGGCTTTATTCTGAAGCTATGTAAGATCTGCAACACTCACAAACGTGCCGGTGAGAAAATTCAGTCAAAAAATGTTTCTCATATGGTGATGTAGGGAAACATTTGTGTTTCAATGAAAAGCAATGCATTGTTTAGATCATACTCTTCCTGGTTTTCTGATTCTAGCCTTTCATTATTCTTTGAACTATTTTACAACTCTTCAAGCTATAGGTGACTGTGACAATGCAAAATCACTTTTATCTATAGATGTGTACATCCTGTCTTCTGGAAGTTCAAGTGACTTTCCTCACCCAAGCCCTTGGCACACACTTTTGCATTTAATCATCATATCAGCCTATGACATGGGAACTATTATCATCCCCATTCCCCCATCAGGAAACGGAAGTCTAGAGAGATCCAGAAACTTGCCCAAGTCACTTTGCTGGTAAGCAAGGAAATCAGGATCAAACCCTGTCAGCCTGATGAATACAAATTATGTTAGTTTTCAGGTTATTATAGAGAGAAGTATGTTTATGGTCAGGAGGGAAGACATTCTTACTACCAATTTGTCATCGAGTGTAACTTGTATTGTTAATTTCCTCTTTATAGAGTTACTTTTTTTTTATCCAAATAGATTACAGTTCCATGGCTTACCTCCGCATTTCCCTCTGTACCTTCTTCCTCTCATCTCCAAAGGACAGACACCATCTGTGAGCAGGTGCAATGGTATTTAAAGAGGACAACCCCTCCTCTGGGGATCTCAATGCTAGTGCTCTAAATATGGCAGGCAGAGCTGGAATCCCTGCTGCAGTGCCAAGGAATTTCCAGGATTCCCAGCGAGTGTCTGGAGGTCCTTTAGAGATAAAAACCTTTTGTAAAAAGATCTCCTTGGACTGATCTCGGTGGTATAATTCAAAGCATGCAGCCCTTGTGTCAGAGATGCCCTAGGTTTGAAGAACCTGGGCTATTTTTTAAGGAGTCTTGAAAAAACCTAGAAAACTCTCTCTTGTATAAGCCCTGGAGTAGCTGGCACCAGGTCCCCAATCTGCCTGCACTTGGACTGTGGCATAGTGAATAGAAAGTATTATATAAGGAATATTTGATAGGGAACTTTGAGAGAGGACTGCTCCGTTTCTGAAAACTTGATAGCTCAAAGCAGGACCAGTATTATATTTTTAATTTCTATTTTGGAAAGTTTCAAACATTTGCAAACATAGAGCAGTATAATGAGGCCTCATGAACCCATTAGCCAGCTTCAACTATGACTGTCATTCTGCCATTAACACTCCTCTTCTATTTTGCTGGAGAATTTAAAGCAAATCTAATGCATTTATATACTTTCACCAGTAGATACTTCTGTATTATCTTCTAGCAGATAAGGCCTTTAAAATAATGACATTAATGCCTATGTATTTAAGAGGAAAGAAAATGTATGCCAAGTCTATTACTCTGGGTAAAGCCACTTACATAGGTTATTTGCATTTCCTTTTAAAAGGAAGAAGTTTGGTTCGTGGGGGAGCTAGTCTGTTCTGTGCTGTGCCTACATGGCTGTCTTTACAGGAGCCAAGTGGCCTCCCTGAAGAACACAGCTATGTTGACAGGGAAGCCTACAGCTGATTGGGAATGAGGATCCCTCCCAAGAGCTCCTGAGAAGGTTGGAGAGCCTAGCCTCTGCATGGAGGATGGCCATAGGCCATTGCAGTGGCAAGCTAATTCCTCTACCATTGTGGCAGACTGAGACAAAAGAAGAAGACCAGCCTGAGGAAGATATCATAGACTTCAGAAGCAGCCCCATCTAGTCATCAATTTAAATTTTTTACTTTCTGTTTTATCATTTCCTTCAGTGATGACCAAGCTTTCAGTCAAGCTTTGTTAAATACTGAGCAGAGCTTTGTTCAATATCATGGTGAACAGCCCAGTGTAGCTTGTGGCTGTGGCTTATTTGGCTATCACAGTGCTCAAAACACATGTTTAAAACAATGTTAGAAAATTGGTAAAATTTCCCTGCAAACCTGGTCCTCTGGCTTCTCTTTCAAAATCAGAAAATATGGCAATGTGAAACCTGAACTCTGCATGGTGGCATTTGATGGGGGCTGAATAATAGAGCCTGTGTCCCTAGACTGGACACGTTTGCCCTATCTCCACCCTCACCATGGGCTCTGTTATCTCCCCAACACTCAGGCTGAGGGCAGTTGTCATTTATTAGTGAGTCTGAACCGCTCTTTTTCTTATAGAAGAGAAATATTTTTTGTATCCAGTTTGTTCCCTAACGTAGTAAAATGAGAGATAAAATCTACCAAAAACTTCTTGGCAGTAATTTTCAAGAAAAATGGGAGAGAACAAATGTTTCAGTGAGGACCATTTCTACTTAATATCCAAACAGCTCTTCTACTCCTTTGCTTATCTTTAAAAATTATTTTAATTATTCATTTATTTATTTACCTGACAAGTTAAAGTAATATATATTTATGGTATACAACATGAGGTTTGGAAATATTCATACATTGTGGAATGACTAAATAAAGCTAATTAACACATCCATCACCTCACATACTTATCATTTTTGTGGTGAGAACACTTAAAATCTACTCTTAGTAATTTTCAAGTATATAATACATTGTTATTAACTATAATTGCCATGTTGTACAATAGATCTCTTGAACTTATTCCTCCTGTCTAACTGAAATTTTGTATTCTTGAACATCTTCCCAACTACCCCTTGTCTTGTCTTGTCTGATTCCAAAGGCAGTTGTACTTTAGGAGGGTATAACTAAGGTTGTGTCCCCAAAAGTAGCCCCTAAGAAAAGAAATTTATTGGGAGGTGTTACCAGGGAAAGTCAGAAGGGAGGTGGGAAGGACCAGGAAAGGAAAGTGCACAGGCAAATATGTAATGTTGGGCAAAGTACTATAGAGAGTTCTGTGGCCCAGTCCTACAGGAGAGCTCAGGAGATAGCGAAGGTTGTGACTCAGAGTTGTCTCAGTCAGGGTGCAAGGGAGCTGGGGTATTTATACATCCTTACTCATCAGTCTTGAGTTTATAGCTGTTCTTGGCAAATACATAAATTCCCATGTGTAGGTGAAGTGGGGTCAGGCAGCTGGAGGCTGTTCCACCTACAAATGGGCATTGGTGTGTTGCTAGCTATTGAGAGTGAATGCACACTGGGAGGTACTGTGCTCTGAAATGCAATGGGCGCCAAGGGCACGTGGATGAAGCACTGTCAACATCTGCTACAGAATGGGACGGGGCCAAAGCCTTATCTATGGTGGGGACAGAGGTGTGAGAAGGGCAGCAGCTTCATGGAGGATGGGAAAGTCAGAAGGCAAGAAGTGACAGCTGAGCAGAGAACCTGAAGCTGTGCTTGTCAAGTGAAGAGACAAGCAACAACTGGGACGCACTAGGGGAACAGGCAAATCTCCTTCACAACTTCCATAATTCTAATTCACTGGGAAGGGGATTTGGTAAGACTCCTTGTCACTCAAGGGGATCGGGGGCTTGCTCTTTGGTGACTTGGAAAGGAAGGAGTTGTCCCTGAAAGCTGGAGAATCCGGAGATATCTGAGCTATAGAAACATATGTACATATCTCCCAATAGGCTAACCACAGCATCCTGTAGTCTCACCATGCCTGCCACATATTCCAGAACACATATTGCCCAATGCCACAATGCTGAAGGAGAATTCTGGGCAGCCCCAGCCCTCTGAAGATGTAGATTATTCCAGAGAGCTTCTGTTTATCACTTGTGGGCTCAGCTAGGCTACTTGTTGTGCCTAAACAGACAACAAGATCTCCAAATGTCCAAACCTGTATCTTCCATGACTGCCTGCCCCCACCCCTACCCCTCACTCTGGTAATTCCCTGGAGAGAAATGGGGTACTCAAAGCATCTGAGACGAATACTTACTTTATCTCTTTACCGCTGGCTAGGGTTAGCTCCTACTCTGGCCTAGGCTATATGTAATCCTCAAGAACTCTTTCTGCTTAAGACCTATACTAATGCAGACCTACACAATTTAACCTTCCAAGGAAACATACTTTTTGTATCTTCTGAGAGGGAGACATCTCAGGGCTCTGGCCACGGGTGTTAAAAGAGAAAAAAGAGTGAGTGAAATGGAGTAGGAGTTGTCAAACTTGTTCTGCAAAGGACCAGATAGTAGATATTTTAAGCTTTATAGGTCATGTGGTCTGTCACAATTACTCAACTCTGCTGTTATAGTACAGAAGCAGTCACAGATAATACTTAAATGAATGAGCATGGCTGTGTTCCAATAAAACTTTATTTATGGGATCTTGAAATTTCAATTTAATGCAATTTTTATGTGTCAAGAGATATTATTCCTTGGCCAGGTGTGGTGGTGCATGCCTTAATCACAGCACTTTGGGAGGCCGAGGCGGGTGGATCACCTTAGCTCAGGAGTTAGAGACTAGCCTGGCCAACATGGTGAAACCCCGTCTCTACTAAAAAAAAAAAAAAATTATCTGGGTGTGGTGGCATGTGCCTGTAATCCCAGCTCCTAAGGTATGGTTCCTAAGGTATGAGATTTTGTCATGCTACTTAGAACAGTACATATCTTGAAACCTGCAAATTGTTTATTTCTGGACTTTTCCATTTAATATTTTTGGACTGTGGTTGACTGCATGTAACTAAACCTTGGAAAGCAAAACCATGGATAAGGAAGGACTATTGTAGAACTGTAAGAGAAAAGAGAATTGTGGGAGAGATGGGAAATTGTTGGAGAGGCAAGGAGTTGTGGGAGAGACAAGGAATTGTGTGAGGGACTGGGAATTGTGAAAGAGAATGGAGAATTGTGAGAGAAACAGAACTGTAGACACTCTGAGAAATGCAAAAGCAGCACTGATAATAAAGATGAGGAGCTGTAGTTTGGGAAAGGTGACTCATTTTACCAGGGCCAGTTGTAAATTCAGTTTGTAACTCCCAGAAAGCTGCTGATTTTTACTCTCTGCTAAGCCCTGGGTTCTGGCAGCAGCAGTTCCATCACACTACTATGAACTGGCAACTTCACAGGCACTGCCTCCTATGTGCTAGTTCCAAAGTCTAGAATTATTACTCTAGACTGTCTCCATTCTGTCCCCACAGGGCTTGCGCTGCCACAGTGTGGAAAGTTAGATGCTGTGGCTCAGTGGCCCTTACATTTACCATACCTGTGGACCTACCGTTAGGAGCCCTAGAGATGAAGTCGAACTTAGGCAACTGGAGACACTCATTTCTCATGCCACTTTGGTTGTCAGTTTATAAAGAAAAGAGAAAAGCAACATACATGCTTTGCTGAGTGACATTTTCCCTCTTTTGTACTTTAGTTTTCATTGAATGCTAGGAAGTCTTCTCATTCACCAGGAAATTGATTGATTGTCATTTTCATGAATAAATGTGATGAGAATGTTAGTTTCAGCTTGAAAATATGCTAAATATAAATTACTGGCTTTGGAATGAAAAAAATATATTTGCTCACTTCTGTCCAAAATCTGAGAGCTTCATATTGCTGCATTTATACATAGGTAATTTAGTCTCTTATTTCCTAAGTGTTTATAATTATAACCAGGGTGATATCCTGGATGTAATTCAGGACTTTTTCACCCTTTGGTCTATAATATTTTCCATATGTTGGTTTAGAAATGTACCTCTCTCTTTTTTCTCTTCTTAAGAAGCCATCAGCTTTTAAAGACATCTAGGAATATTTTACTTTTTAAATGGGAAGAGCACTGTAATGTTACAAGTAATTCGTTTCTCTTTGTGTACTTTTGTGCCTATACATATATGTGGACTTTCTAAAGACTTTTCTGTCTAACTGAAAGCTAACAGTCACTGGGGATAAAAGTAATTAAATTAATTCCTTTTCCCAGAAACAAATGAGTGGAGGCAGAAAGTGAGAATTCAATTCTACATTGTCACAAAAAGAAAGGCATTAAGGGAGAGAAACGGTGGTTGGTAAGTCGAGTTAGGGGCAGAGTTGATCAGGATTGTCACTATCCAGCTTTGATTCCAGCAGGTCAAGCATAGAATGAAATCAACTAGGTAAAGCCAGACATCTAAATAATGCAAGAAGAATTACATTTTCATTATTTGATTGCTTGTCATGAGCTAATCCATTTTGTTGTCTAAAAACTTGAAAAGAGAAATCCTCAGTACAAAATTCAAAAGTTTCCAAGTTGCATAAGTGAAAAGTCAGCCTCACTTTTGCCCCATCCCCTAGTCACTCAATATCCCTTCATAGAGACAATATTGATACCAGTTTCCTACGTAGAGATGATTCATTTTCAAAAGTAAACACGGGTCTTGAATTTGAACTATTTTCCACTAATATAATTCAATATTTGATGTAGCAGTATTCCAACAAAATAATTTGCAATGAACTGAAGTGAGATATGACCTGTATTTGTGTAGCCCACACTCGTGAGCATAAAGTGGTTAAGTAGCAAAACAGACAGTAGGTATACTTGAGTGGAAGACATTGAATTATTGAGTAACTGACTTCTGTGCTGGGGGAACTTTTTTGTGTTATTTTAAATCTATACATTGCTACTTCAAATATCCTGCAAATTAAACCCTCTTCAGTGACTTTACTGCAACTTACAAAGGCAAAACCCAGAATGTCCCCAAATTATGCAGTCTAGAGAGAAACAAAAGACATGCCTAAGTTAACAGGGGATGGTGGCCAACATTTCCAGGTTGTGTAAAAGGAGAGATGGCCTACCTAGAGCAGTTAGGCAAGAGGAAAAAATAAAAGACATCCAAATTGGAAAGGAGAAAGTCAAATTGTCCCTGTTTGCAGATGACATGATCTTATATATAACCCTACCAAAAAGCTCTTAGAACTGATAAATTCAGTTAAGTTATAAGATAGAAAATTAACATACAAAAGTTGGTAGCATTTTCTATACACAGTGAATTAGCTGAAAAAGAAATCAAGAAGGCAATCTCATTTACAACAGCTACCAAAACAATTTTTTTAAATACCTAGAAATAAATGTACCCAAGGAGGGGAAAGATCTCTACAAGAAAAACCACAAAACATCAATGAGAGAAATTGAAGAGGATACAAACAAATGGAAAGATATAACATGCTCACGGATTAGAAGAATTAATATAGTTAAAATGACAATACTACCAAAAGCAATCTACAGATTCAATGCAATCCCTATCAAAATACCAATGGCATTTTTCACAAAAATAGAAAAAACAATCTTAAAATTTGTATGGAACCACAAAAGGAGAAACTGGGGACAGAACTGGGGAAGCTACATTGCCATCAGACTTCAATGCAAGCCTGACCCCGAGTGAAGAAGAGAAGTTTGGTGAAAGAATCCGACTGCTAAACAGACAAAAGGAAGGTTTGGCAGAGCTGCCTGGAAGTCTTGAAATCAGAATCTTCCATTAGAGGAAGGTTGTGTATCCCAGTAATGGGCTGGCTTAGTACCCACCACACTCAGTCATCAGCAAGGGCAGGGCATGGGAGGGGTGGCCTTGGCACAAATGCTGTGATGAATTTCAGAGGCAGTAACTGGGGCCGTCAGTCACTTCAGCTCCTTGCAGTTAGACATTTGCAAGGTACATTTTAATGGCCCTCATGTTTACAAATCACCCCTTTCCACCTGAGGTCCGTTTGGGAATTGTCACAACTAGCCCATCTCTAGTCCTGTCTTAATCTTTTTGCTTAACTATTTATAAAGCTGTGTATAGTTCATTTTCCCAAGGGTGGATTTAATTATTCTAAGTAACTTTTCTGTTTTCATACAATATTGTTGGTAATGTAACTCTTTCAATTGTGGTTAAAAAATAATTGGACTGGTGAATTTTGGCAGTTGAAATCAAGTTTCAGGCGCTCAGAAGAGGCAGATCAAGTTAACACTCTGTGCAACATGAGTTCTGATAAGGCCTGCATCTTTGGGTGTGTAAACATTACCTAAGCACGTGTGGGGCAAAAAGCCAGGGCCAAAATATGATGGAGCAGGCGCAAGCGATGAAGGAATAGTAAAAGGAGGCTGCCAACTGAAGCCGAAAATATAAATGGGAACAATAACAGGCCCCAGTGGTGAGAGAAAATTCCCCAACTCTGCTAATCTCCTGTGCCCTTTCAAGGGCTCCATGTGACAGAACTGCAGTGCTTCAGCAAAATCCCTTTGAGCAGAGGAATAGGAATGTTTTATTTGCATGTATTTGGGCCAGAGTTTGTCTCTTATTTCATGGTTTGTTCTTCTAGTTTGTATGAGAAGTGGAGATTAAAAAACTCGGCACATTTGTGGGAATGAACTTCAATGCCTGGCTGTGAAATTAAACCCAGGGAGAGATAGGGGTTCTTTCTTCAATGTGGTAGGCTGGCTTTACCCACATAGTCCCCCTGACATCTATCTGTAGGAGTGAAACTCAGAACTGAGTTATCGAAGCACCGGAAATGTTTCTTGGCTCTCAGCACTTTCCCCAAAATTTCAATGAACACTGCCTGAGTCTTCTTTCTACATGCAAAACCATTTTGGAAGAATTTTAAACTGTAGCAAGAAAAGAGGTTTCCAGAATTTGTGGTCTTAAACTGTTTGTTCATTTAAAATGTAGTATTTGTTTAAAATTTAAATTTATGTTTGGTAGATTTTTTTCTTTTTTCTTTTTCTCTTTCTTTTTTTTCTTTTTTTTTTGAGACAGAGTCTCTGTCTGTCACTCAGGCTGGAGTGCAGCGGCGTGATCTCGGCTCACTGCAACTTCCGCCTCCCGGGTTCAAGCGATTCTCCTGCCTCAGCCTCCCAAGTAGCTGGGACTACAGGAGCATGCCACCACGCCTGGCTAATTTTTGTAATTTTAGTAGAGACGGGGTTTCACCATATTGGTCAGGCTGGTCTCAAACTCCTGACCTCAGATGACTCACGCCCCCCTCGGCCTCCCAAAGTGCTGGGATTACAGGCATGAGCCACTGCACCTGGCCTGGTAGAAAAAATTTTTAAAGTACAAAACGACATGCCATGGAAAGCACTGCTCCTTTTCTCTCCAGTGACAATATGGAGCCTTACCTGAGCCCTACACACCTGGAAAACAGCAGAAGGCTCAGAAACCCCTTCACCCACTTTTTTTGTGTTGCAGGAAACAACTATTGCAAAGAACCACCTTTCCTCATATAATGATTTAGATAACCCCCCCTTGTTTACCTAGTAAAAAGCCAGATACAGACTCTCCAAATTCCTATTCTTTTCCTTAAAAATGACTAGCTGAGCTCTTTTGTCCCTGCTGATCAATCAGGACAAAATGATCCTTCCCCAAGGCTCTGACATTCTGGCCCAGCCACAGGCTAAACCAGCAGCAGCCACTCCAGAGAACAAGCTGGCCTGGGGATAAAACCTTCTCTGATCTACTGTCCCACAATGCCACTCTCGTTCATCCCACTGCCCCACCCCTGCTCATTTCTGGCTTGATTTACTCCTTCCTATACAAGAAAAGTCGTTTTTGCCTAAACCTTGAGAAGCTTGCAGATCTTATGGTTGGAGTATCCTGCCTAGAGCAATAGTCCCTTGCACCCCCTTACAATAATACTAATCACCTTTACCTACTAAATCTGGATTATTATATTTAGTTTTCTATGTGACACCAGTCCCTCAATTTTTCTCCCTGGAGATAACCACTGTTACCTTTTTTTTTTTTTCCCCAGACCTTTCCTTAGTCTGTGTATTTATGGAAATATGTTTGCAAATATTTACCTTGCTTCTACTCTTATTTTCTTTTAACATTGTAGTTTACAGATTATTCTCAATTCTATTTTAAGGCTATAAAGTCTTCCGTGGCGTTTTATGAGTGCACCATCATTTACATAAACAGTCCTTTACTGACAGACATTTAGGTTGCTGCACAAACCCCACTGTAATGAATTTTACATATATTTGACATTATGCATATGTGAGTATGTCCATGAGAGAAATAGCTAGTTGGGGAATTTCTGGGTCAGAGCACACAGGCAATTTTAATTCTGGTAGACAGTGCTGAATTGGGCCCCAACTGAGATTTATAGAATCAGAATTTGCACTTTAACAAAGCCCCAGGTGATTTTTTTTCCTTTTCACATTTAAGTTTGGGAAGCTGCCCCTAGAGCAGCAGTTCTAACCCCTGGCCACATATTTTAATCCCCCTGGGAGTTTTTAAAAATTCTGATGCCCAGGGCTCATTTCAGACCAATGAAATCAGAATTTTGGCCGGGGGTGGGGATAGGGGTGAAATTGATGTATCAGGATTTTTTAAAAGCTCCCCAGATGATTACAAGTTGGCAGTTATAAATGATCTATTTTATTATTACCTGCCTCTTTTTAAAAATGAAAAAGCAGAATTTTTTAAAAGCCAGTTACGTACGGGTTTGGTGAGGAGTGTTTTGGCTAACTACATGATTATACTTGGCTGGATGAAATGAGTTTGGCATAATACTGACTCATAATAATAGTGTCTATACATAGCATTTTATGTTTTGCTATATGGCATCTGATTTAAATTCTCTTTCATAAACCCTGTTGGAGCACTAACTTTGTACCAGTTCTTTGCTAGGTACCGAGAAAACTGGACTGAGATATGTCTTTTTTTTTATGCCATCAAGAGGCCTCCAATTTAAGGCATGTCATAACCAGCCATGGACATATGGGGATTTCAGTAACATGGGCCAGTGGGGGAAAATTGGGCCTATTCTACTCTGGAGAGAAAGCCAACAGTCCAAGTTACAGTGTTTAGAGTAGCCTGGTGAATAGGACTTGATTAAAGCATCCATATGGGGGAAAGTGGGGAGGCAATGAAGAAAAGCCTAAATTTGCTGTAAAGAGTTTTGGGCATGATTCATTGTTGCTAGGCTGTGGGATGGGCAAATCAGAAAAAGAGTAGCATCACAGCTTTCTTGGATTTTCAGGGTAGAGTGGGGCTCTCACCAGCAGCAGAGCATTCAGGGATGGGGCCCAGTTTCAAGGAGAAGGGGGACAAGCTTACACTAAATCTGGAAAGCTGAAGAGAACATAGAGATTGCAGCCGTGTGGTAGGAACTGGACAATCATGGCTAGGTCTAGGGAAGTCCATAGACTGATAGCCATTCAGGACATTTGGGGCTCCCATTTCCCAAAGGCAGAAAAAAAAAAAGAAAAAGAAAAACCATGATGTGGACAGCAAGGCTAATTTTGTGTGTGTGTGTGTATGTGTGTGTGTGTGTGTGTGTGTGATTTGGTTACATGAGTAAGTTCTTTAGTGGTGATTTGTGAGATTCTGGTGCACCCATCACCCGAGCAGTATACACTGAACCTAATTTGTAGTCTTTTATCCCTCACCCCCTTCTCACCCTTTCCCCCAGAGTCCCCAAAGTCCATTGTGTCATTCTTATGCCTTTGTGTACTCACAGCTTAACTCCCACTTATGAGTGAAAACATATGACGTTTGGTTTTCCATTCCTGAGTTACTTCACTTAGAATAATAGTCTCCAATCCCATCCAGGTTGCTGTGAATACCATTAATTCACTCCTTTTTATGGCTGAGTAGTATTCCATCATATACATACCACAGTTTCTTTATCCACTTGTTGATTGATGGGCATTTGGGCTGGTTCCACATTTTTGCAATTGCAAATTGTGCTGCTATAAACATGTGTGTGCAACTGTCTTCTTCATATAATGACTTATTTTTCTCTGGGCAGACTCCCAGTAGTGGGATTGCTGGATCAAATGGTAGTTCTGCTTTTAGTTCTTCAAGGAATCTCCACACTGTTTTCCATAGTGGTTTTACTAGTTTACACTCCCACCAGCAGTGTAGAAGTGTTCTGTTTTCACCGCATCCATGCCAACACCTATTTTTAAAATTTTTTTATAATGGCCATTCTTGCGGGAGTAAGGTAGTATTAAATGTGGTTTTGTTTTGCATTTCCCTGATCACTAGTGATGTTGAGCATTTTTTCATGTTTGTTGGCCATTTGTATATCTTCTTTTGAGAATTGTCTATTCATGTCCTTAGCCCACTTTTTGATGAGTTTTTTTTTTTTTTTTTTTTTAAGCAAAGCTAATGGTTTACCTTTCTTTTGTTTGGAATTGGGCTTCCAAAGCATGCCCTTCCCACTCCCATGTCAGAATTGGCTCAGGGAGTAGGTGGGACTGAAGGGTCTTGGCATCTGAAGCCAAGGGAGAGCTAGGAAAGTTAGCCTAACAGTTCACTTGAAAATATAACACCCCTGTTCTCTCTTTACTCAGTCATTAGTTGAGTGAACACATTTGGTGAAAGTGAAAGAATAGATAGTATTATAAACAGAGATATTGAATGTGCTTTATTACATGATCCAGTAAATATGGAAGCTAACTAACTGCCCTACTATTCTTGGTACCTCATGATGTTTAACGGTATTTGAATAAAAGAATATGAGAGACATTTTCAGCAAGCAGTTGAACCGGAGTTATTAAGTAGATTTGATTGTTATATAAACTTCCCTTTATAGCATTTACTTAAAGATCCCCTAATCTTCCAGTTTTTGAGAAGAAATTCCTATTTGGTATACTTTAGTTATTTTCAGCAACTCAGACTATAGTAACTCAGAAAAACAGACAGGTATACATGTTTCTCCCAATTTTTATATCATATGGCCACAAACACTGATCTCATTATTTTCCTCTACTGGGCTAGAGAAGTGATAATGGAAATAAAATTGGTTGTAAACTTGGCTAGATGTTGCCCATGGCCATCAATCTGGAGATTTCCTGCTGTAATCCTGTCTTCCACGTGAGAGACACAGATCTTCAGTGACCTCATCATCCAAAGTGTCAAAGTCTTGCATATTATCCTCCCTCTGTGTATTTTTCATCTGCTCCCTCTCTTTTATCCTGGGCACCACTGCTCTTATTCAGGCTTTTGTGATTTTTCAAGTTTTCTATAAAAACTCTTCTGTTCAAATAGTCTAGGGTTTTCATCAGATAAATTGTAAGGAAAAGGAAATCTATAGATTGAAAGAGGCTTAAAAGACATATCAAATTTAAAAGTATGAGAAAGACTATCTATCTCTCTATCTGTCTGTCTGTCTGTCTGTCTATCCATCCATCTATCTAGTAGGACATATATTTGGGTAATAAAACTCTTTAAACATGCAAAGAAGTGATTACTTGGAAAGCCAGAATGCATGAATGTTGGTTACTTATGAGGAGAGGGAGAGATGGTCCTGGGATTGGAATTGTGCAGATGAAAGGGGTTTCTGGAATGGCTAGCAAAATTCTTTCTTGACCTGGGGATGGTTACAAAGGTGCTTAACTTAGAATATGTCATCAAGGTGTGTATTTGCATTATGATAGATTTCCTGTATCTCTGTGTTATTCTACAATGAAAATAGTTTTTAAAAATTAAAAATTCTAATCTTGAAGTACAAAGTTAAATCCTTCTAAGGATATTGGTTGCAGTTGGTGCAGAAGTCACAGTTCCTTTATTTATTTATTTATTTATTTATTTATTTATTTATTTATTTTTGAGACAGAGTCTTGCTCTGTTGCCCAGGCTGGAGTGCAGTGGCACAATCGCATGATCTTGGCCCACTGCAACTACTGCCTCCTGGGTTCAGTCGACTCTTAAGCCTCAGCCTCCTGAGTAGCTGGTATTATAGGCACATGCCACCAAACCTAGGTAATTTTTTTTTCTATTTTTAATAGAGACAGGGTTTTACCCAGACATTTTCCCAGGCTGGTTTCGAACTCCTGGCCTCAAGCAATCCACCTGCCTCAGACTCCCAAAGTGCTGGGATTACAGGCATGAGCCACTATGCCCAGCCCCGAGAAGTCACAGTTCTGTTGTGGACTATAAATGAGACCTAGAGCATAGATCTTTCTTGATATTTTTCAAAAGTATGAAATGAAGTGAAATACATGCAGGTCAATATGTTTACGACTCTTTTATGGTTACTTCTTCCAGCGGTCTTTAAGATAGTAAATATAGGAATTTCAAATGACTTCTCATGAACCATATCACTATACATGCTCTCCCTTTCCCTGAAAACTGGGTTATTTTCTTTGAAATAGGAATAGGAAATTGAATGGAATGGAATGTCCTTCCACCCATCTTTCATCAAAGGAATTTTTATTGTAAGTAGCACCAGAATCCTGGGCCTGCCTCTTGAAAGGAAAAATGAAAGACATCTCTTCCCACCTCCTCTGCCAACAGGCCTTAGCTATCCCAAATATTAACAGAGATAACCTCCCAGCAAAAGATGTAGGCCCTTAGATTTCCTTATAAGCCCTTAGAGGAAGAAAAAAATATACCACCCTAATCCCAAGTAATTCCTGAGCTATGCAGCTCAAACAGAAAGTCAAATAAAATAAAAGTATATCTTTCTTAAGTGAAAACTGTTTTGCAATGAAAGTCAGGGTTATTTATACTGGCGGTGACTGAGTGTTGCCCCCACAGGCATCTTTGCGTTTCCCACAAGCCATTACAAGTTGGGTGCTGCTCATCTTTGGTGGAGAGAAACCAGTTCCTGATCATATTCCCCTCAGTCAGACCCGCCATCAGCTGGTTCCCCTTAAGCCCTTATCTCCCTGTTACATCCCACTACCATTTCCAGGAATAATGTTTTCTTTTTTATTCCTTTTTTTCCCTCCCTTTTTTAGAGACAAGATCCCACATGTTCCCCAGGCTGGCCTTGAACTCCTAGCCTCAAGGGATCCTCAGCCTCCTTAGTAGCTGGGACTACAGACACATGCCACTGCCTGGCTTGGGAATAACGTTTTAATAACTAGGTAGCAATAAGAGTAGAAGAGCTCTAATGAAAGTATCTCTGGGACACTCAGAGGCTGGGCCAGACTGTAAAGTAGAAAAATTTTTGGAGCATTTCTATGCATCTGTCAGGAGCAACCCAAGCCAATGTTGTTTTGTTGCCTCCACAGCTACCTAAGGGTTGTGCGTTGTTCTACCTTTCTTTTTCTTTTTCTTCTCATCCTTCTTTTATATTTAAAAAATGAAAATGCATTATTTTGGGTGAGTTCAGGAATCTTGAGCCATGACAAATTACCTGGGCCAGATGGGTAGTCTCCCATATATATTATCAAATAAGAGTGAGTATCATTCCATCATTATTATTTATATATTGTTATTATATATGAGTTTAATTTAAATCACTTCAGTAAGCACTGAGACTTTTATGTGTCCGATTTGTTTTGGGCACCAGATATACAACTTCATATTATCTCAAAGGCATTTTGAGCAGGGCTTAGATGTATAAAAGCAGCTTCTCAAAACACAGGGTGCCTCAAAAGGTCAAGGACCTAAAAAAACAGATGGAATCTGGATTCTGACCAACAGAATATTTTAGCTGTGTCCAGAAACACATGGGTAGGCAGAAGAGACAGGCTAGGAATGCCTTTTTGTTGGTTTCCCCTAGTTAAATCAGCGGCCACATCTGCCATGTTGGGGCAAGCTAGCTGTTAAATGCATCACAGGACTGATTAACTGGAAGGACAGAGTGGCGCTCCAGGTATGCTCACTAGGGAGTATAATTTGGAATTTCTTCTATTTGAAACATTTTATTGAGAAAAATATTTAGAGAAGCTTGGCCAAATCGTATATGGTCCATTCATTGCTCTAGGTTAGCACTTCTCAAAGGTATTTTGCATCAGAATCAACTGATAAGGCAGGTAAGATTATGTATGTTATGACTTCATTCTGAGGTTTAGGATGGAGTCTAGACAGATGAATTTGGAATTAGGTGGCTCTTATGCCTGCACATGCTTACCCTTTCACCAACACCTCCATTCTCCATGAGGTCCTCACCCTAGCACACATAAAGGATTCACTACACAGTCATGGTAATACATTTGGGGACAAGCATCATGGAAACCTGTCAACAGGAAGGGAGTGGTACTTACATAGTTTGAAGAAGCTTTCCAGTTGATTCAAATAGGCCCCCTCATTTCCCTATCTAGACCAAGAATCACAGCTTTACAATTGATCCTTGTACTAAATAATCCATCAGAAAGCTCTTTAGGCCAGGCACAGTGGCTCATGCCTGTAATCTCACCACTTTGGGAGGCGGAGGTGGGAGGATCACTTGAACCCAGGAGTTCCAGATCAGCCTGGGCAACATAGGGAGACCATGTTTCTACAAAAAATAAAAATAATAATAAATTAGCAGGCTTGGTGGTGGGCACCTGTGGTCCCAGCTACACAGGAGGCTGAGATGGGAGGATCACTTGAGCCTAGGAGGTAGAGGCTGCTGTGAGCTGTGATCACGCCACTGCACTTCAGCCTGGGCAACACAGTGAGACCCTGTATAGAAAAAGAAATAAAAAGAAAGCTGTTTAACTGGACAAAGATACATTGATTTCCAAGTCCTTTGCCTAAGAATTGTTTTTCAAAACTTTCAGAGTTGCATATTTGCATTGGCCTTACTAGAAGAACAGATGGATCAAACTTGTTTATTTTTCACAGAGGCATTGATGAGGTCCTTGTTAGCCACTTTCACCCCATCCTCTTTGCTAGGACTAGGGGAGAAAAAAACTTCTAAGAATTACTTTATGCTTTCTGGATGCTGGATCATGTAACTGCCTATGTCTCCTTCTTTGAGTTGGCCACAGTATGCATGTTGAGTAGTTCACTCTTGGCTGCTTCTTATTTTTCTTTACCTAATTTCTTCACCTTTTGTTTGTTTGTTTGAGATAGAGTCTTTCTCTGTCAGGTAGGCTGGAGTGCAGTGGTGTGAACATGGCTCACGGCAGCCTTGATCTCCTGGGCTTAAGTGGTCTCCCACCTCAGCCTCCTGTGTAACTGGGACCATAGGTGTGTGCCACCACATCTGGCTGTTTTTAATTTTTTAATTTTTTTTGTAGAGACAAGGGTTCACTGTGTTGTCCAAGCTGGTCTGGAACTCCTAGGCTCTAGCAATCCTCCCGCCAAAGCCTCCCAAAGTGCTGGGATTACAGGCATGAGCCACTGTGCCTGGCCAAGTTCAGAGCTCTTAATATATCAATAATATTTGTTTTAAGTTTCTTATCTGATAATTTCAAAATCTGAATCACATCTAAGTCTGGTACTGATGCTTGTTTTGTCTCTTCAGACTGTATTTTTTTCTTGCCTTTAGCATATCTCATATTTTTTTTTGTTGGAAGTGATCATGATATATCTGGTAAGGCTTTATGTTAATTTGGCTAGGAGGTGGGCTATGTTTAATGATAACTGTAGCTATATGTGCCAAAGGCGGTATCCAGACTGACTTACTTTTTAAATGTAACCTTATCTCTTGTGTTTAAATGTTGTTCCAATCAATACATTTAAAAGTACATTTGTAATAATCAATACATTTGATACAATGTATAAAAAACACACATGTAGCAATTGACATATTTGTAATGATTGATACATGTATAGCAATTGATGAGTTTTAAAAATTTGCAATGTTTTATATTTGCAGTGATTTATACTTAAATCCATTATTGGAGGATAGCCTGGTGTAAACACACAAAAAACAACAGATAGACACTATTGTTTTCTAGATGTACTGATGAAATCTCCAGTAATTTTATTTTATTTTATTTTATTTATTTATTTATTTTTTAATTTATTTATTATTATTATACTGTAAGTTGTAGGGTACATGTGCATAACGTGCAGGTTTGTTACATATGTATACTTGTGCCTTGTTGGTGTGCTGCACCCATCAACTCGTCATTTACATCAGGTATAACTCCCAATGCAATCCCTCCCCCCTCCCCCCTCCCCATGATAGGCCCCGGTGTGTGATGTTCCCCTTCCCGAGTCCAAGTGATCTCATTGTTCAGTTCCCACCTATGAGTGAGAACATGCGGTGTTTGGTTTTCTGTTCTTGTGATAGTTTGCTAAGAATGATGGATTCCAGCTGCATCCATGTCCCTACAAAGGACACAAACTCATCCTTTTTTATGGCTGCATAGTATTCCATGGTGTATATGTGCCACATTTTCTTAATCCAATCTGTCACTGATGGACATTTGGGTTGATTCCAAGTCTTTGCTATTGTGAATAGTGCTGCAATAAACATACGTGTGCATGTGTCTTTATAGCAGCATAATTTATAATCCTTTGGGTATATCCCCAGTAATGGGATGGCTGGGTCATATGGTACATCTAGTTCTAGATCCTTGAGGAATCGCCATACTGTTTTCCATAATGGTTGAACTAGTTTACAATCCCACCAACAGTGTAAAAGTGTTCCTATTTCTCCACATCCTCTCCAGCACCTGTTGTTTTCTGACTTTTTAATGATCGCCATTCTAACTGGTGTGAGACGGTATCTCATTGTGGTTTTGATTTGCATTTCTCTGATGGCCAGTGATGATGAGCATTTTTTCATGTGTTTGTTGGCTGTATGAATGTCTTCTTTGAGAAATGTCTATTCATATCCTTTGCCCACTTTTGATGGGGTTGTTTGTTTTTTCTTTATAAATTTGTTTTAAGTTCTTTGTAGGTTCTGGATATTAGCCCTTTTGTCAGATGAGAGTAGATTGCAAAAAATTTTCTCCCATTCTGTAGGTTGCCTGTTCACTCTGATGTAGTTTCTTTTGCTGCAGTTCTTTAGTTTAATGAGATCCCATTTGTCAATTTTTGGCTTTGCTGCCGTTGCTTTTTGGTGTTTTTAGACATGAAGTCTTTCTTTTGCCCATGCCTCGTGAGATATGAAGTCTTGCCCATGCCTATGTCCTGAATGGTACTACCTAGGCTTTCCTTCTAGGATTTGTATTAGGGTTCCACATTTTAAGTCTCTAATCCATCTTGAATTAATTTTCAGTACAAGGATCCAGTTTCAGCTTTCTACTTATGGCTAGCCAATTCTTCCCAGCACCATTTATTAAATAGGGAACTTCTTGTTTCTCTCCCAGGTTTGTCAAAATCGATGGCTGTAGATGTGTGGTATTACTTCTGAGGACTCTGTCTCCCATTGGTCTTATATATCTCTGTTTCTTGGTACCCAGTCTAGCGCTGTTTTACATGCAGCCTTGTAGTATAGTTTGAAGTCAGGTAGCTTGGATGCCTCCAGCTTTGTCTTTTGACTTAGGATTGTCTTGGAGATGGCTCTTTTTGTCTCATATGAACTTTAAAGCAGTTTTTTCCAATTGTGAAGAAACTCATTGGTAGCTTGCGATGGGGATGGTATTGAATCTATAAATTACCTTGGGCAGTATGGCCATTTTCAATATATTGATTCTTCCTATCCATGAGCATGGTATGTTCTTCCATTTGTTTGTGTCCTCTTTTATTTCACTGAGCAGTGGTTTGTAGTTCTTTAGTCCTTTACATCCCTTTGTAAAAGAACATGGCTGTTGGTGGAGGAAATGGGGTACAACGCTTTTTAGCCTGGCCTATGCTCTTTCCAAATTGTTTCTATCTAGGACTTCCCAAAAAGAGATCACAATGGGACTTGGGGATCCAAACTGAGGCATCTTAATGCCTTTTAAATCTGCAGTAACTCAGGTCTGTCTGCTCAGCAGCATCCAAACTGACCATTATTTCTAGATTGTGGCTCCTCGCTTGGATGTCTCATCATCGCTCTAGTAAGGCCTTCTTACATGAATGCATCCCAGAAACAAACAAAAAAATGTACACTTTTTCTATATATACATACATATATATTATATAAACTGTATTTTAAGAAAATGACATCTTAAAAGGAGCCATTTTTATCAATTCTTCTTCACCTCTCATATTCTAACTGTGCCCTGACTATGGAGATCGTGCACATATTTTCTTTAAAAATGAAAGAAAGGCCATTTGAGGAAAATCTGCTTCAAATCTGAGCTTATTTTCTACTCCACTCTGGGAGATCCTTTATAATATGCTATAAAATGAGACCTCAATTTCCTCAGCCTATAAAATATCCAAAGGTATTCAAAGCTGCCTTCAAAATGCTGGAAACCACACCATCTGAGACTCAGAGAAGCAGCCTCATGCCCCATTGGCGCCGTTAAAAACCCCATCCCAGAAGTTCATGGTTTTCCTTCACTCTACAAATCCTGGTTTCATTTGTGTAATGATCCTGGTGGAAGAAAAGTGTATTGGGGCCACTGGAACTTTCTCTTTGAGCCAGTGGCGAAGGCAGTGGGGGATGTTCTGCTGGAAATAACAGGACTTGAAAACAATGAACTCATACAATTGGCTTGTCAAGTCATCTTGGTCCTCCATTCAATTCTGAGAATGGGTCTTAATAGGCAAGGCCCCCTCAGAGGCTGGGGAAAATGACCAGGAAAAAAAAAAAAAAAATACCGTGTATTTAGTGAAGAGAAAAGAGAACAAAATATCACTCACTCTTAGACCAGTGCTGTACAATAGAACATTCTGTGATGATGGAAATGTTCTATGTTTGTGCTGTCCAGTATGGTCCACTAGCCATATGTGGCTACTAAACACTTGAAATATGGCTAGTGCAACAGAGGAAGTGGATGTTTAATTTTATTTCACTTTTATTAATTTAAATTTGAATTGCCACATGATGGTAGTGGCTACTGTCTTGGACAGTGCCGACTTAAACAATTTTGAGGATAATGAAGTATGATTTGGCTCGCAGACATGCAAAATGCTAGGCCTGCTCAGTAAGTATTTCTAAGCTACTTTCTATGTGTCTAAGACTGTGAGCCCCGAGGATTTGTATCACTCAAAATAAGTATGGCTAAAGCTGTTGCCTGTCTCTACCACGCAAGCTGGTAGGTTCATCCTCTGCAAACAGATTTGCTTTCTTTCTTTCAGCTTGTTTTTTGCAGAGAGCCAGAAAACAGGGCTGCCCGCCAGCACTCTACCCCCATGGCTTAGCTCAAAGAGGATGAGAGCTAGTCTCTGTGGAGCATTGCCATACAGACCTCCAGGCAGGCCAGCAGTCTGCCTTTATACGACCTGTAGCCACCTTTCTCCAAACAGAATGCCAGGTGAATTTAAATTACTTACAGATGGGGAATGTAGGTCACTAGCAAAGCGAGGTCCTGAACAAATTGTGAGCCTGACAACAGCTACTTCAAGTTTACCTCTAGCTGGAGCTATGTGACTGTTGAAAATCAAATACAAGCATCCAAGCCCAAATGTTTACCGTCACTGCCCTGTGCGGCACCCGCAGTCTTACGCCTAATTAGGAATTTGGCCCAGATCACAGGCTGTAAACCAACACCAATCACATTTGCAGCCCCAGTCTGGGTCAGAATGGCCCCACCCAAAACTGCATGATACAAAACCAGCCCCTACGTTATGTGTATCCATACAGTGATTCATTAAAAACACGGATTAAGTGGTTACTATTCACCAGGCCCTAAGCTGGAGCTAGACATTCAGGAAAGAAGGAAAACAATCCTCTGCCTTCAAGTTGCTCACCATCCAGTGGAAGACATAGCAGAAATGACTCAAATATTGCAATAGACTGTGGTAAGACTGTGTCCTGATAGGATCAATAGGATGTTGTGATTGTGGAGCCTGGATTCAGCCTTGAACTTCACCAAGGCTTCCTGGAGGAGATGTCATAGGTGCTGGACCTGAAAGCAGAGTAGGAATTTGTCAGGTGGGCAAGGGAATTCTAGGCCAAGGCATTTGTCCAGAGGAATAGAAGCAGGAGAAGCTTCGTATATTTGGGGTAGCCCAGGTGGTGTATTCTGATCCTCAGTAGGTGAAGTATTCTTATTGTAATGACTCGGAATTACACAGAACTGTCTAAAATAGAAAGTCCAAAGAACTCTTTTGCCTCAAATTTCATGACTGAGGGACAACCACTGCTAAATCACACGCATCCTTGTGGTGACTGTACATACAACTATAAGAAATAGTGCTTTTACCTAGTAACTGCTCAATAAAGTTAGTTCCATAAATGTGTGTGTGTGTGTGTGTGTGTGTGTGTGTGTGTATGACTGAAATGGCCACAAAGTTCAGTTCAGACTCCCTCATTCTCCCCCAAACATGAACTCTCCAAGTTCTCCTGGTCATCTCCCCCCATTCTTGGGCCTGGAAATCATGAGAGAGAGCCTTGGCAGCTGGTTTGAGGTCTTTGTTGATGAGACACAGTCTCAGGCATAGAGCCTGCCACTGAAGTCATGACGACCCAAAAGCTACTAGAACCCCTACCCCCAAATCCCATCTCATCTAAAGCTATGCCCCATTTGAACCCTGGAGAGAATGCCCCTAGTAGGGCTGCCTCAAAGCCATAGTTGCCATTTAAAATCTACTTTGCTCCCATTTGCCTGGTTCTTTAGCACTCAAAGTGTGGTTCATGGACCAGCAGCATCAGCACCTCCTAGAAACTTGTTAGGAATGCAGAATCTCAGGCCCCACAGAATCCAAATCTGTAGGCTAACAAGATCCCCAGAGGATTTGTGTGCATCACAGTTTAAGCAGCTCTGGCCCAGTCAACACTATTTTTATGACAAACCCAATTGTTGGCCCTTCACCTCAGCTCAGCCAGCCCTTCCCCTTCTCCCTCACTTGCTTTGGCTTTAGAAAACTGAATTCTGAAATGGTAAATTTTTGGAGGATCTTTTATGACATTTTCTTCTTGCATTAGCTAGGAGCCCTTCATGTTCTTCCTGACCCTCCAAACACTCGCAGTTTCCCTTGGAATTGCTACTCTCAGCCTTGATCTTCTGCTGGTCCAGCTTGGTGGCTTCTGTCCTCTGCCTCTGCCTCACATTTTTAGTTATGCAGAGAGATGGTATAGGACAGTTAACCCATGTATGACCCATGGTACTTGCGTGCTAGGATTCCAACCCTAAGCAGTTGTATGGCTTTGGGACTGTTACATCACTTATCTGTGACTCATAAAACGGGGGACACTGACAGTCCTGGCTTTCAGGGTTGTTGGAGGATTATGTGAGTTAATAAGTATATATGAAGCATCATACATGGAAGCTCTTTGTGGCAGAGAATACTAAAATCCATGATTATTTTTTCTCTCTGGGCACAAGTGAAACTTTAAGTTTGGGCACATGGTTAAATCCTTTCCAGAGATCTCCCCTTGCAATTAGATGCATGAGTTTGAGCTAAGGAGAAATGGAAGCAGAAGTGATGAACATTACTCCCAGGCTTAACCCATAACATCTCTCATGTATGTTTCTCCAGGTTCTTCCACTTGGCTTGAATAGAGACCACCTCTGGAGTGGCCTTGGAAGCTACATGTTGAAAATAGCAGAGCCTTTGTAAGCTGTTCACCCCTTCTGGACTACTACATATAGGAGGGAGACATACATTTTTGCTGTGTTTGAACCATTATTCATTTTTTTTTTAGTCCATTTATTACAGCAGTTAGCCTACCCTAAGGCACCATTATTGTCTGCCCTTGTTAGCTCTCCTGCCTGCCTTGTCCTCCCTCACCCTCTCTTGGACCTGGCACTAGCTACCTCCAACCCTTCTGTGATTATCTTTATTGTTCACAGTATGCTTTCAGACCGAGACTGGCAAGCAGGCCAGACAGTTTTGTTGCAATTACTCAACTCTGGCATTGTAGCATGAAAGCAGCCAGACAATATGTGAATAAATGGGCATGGCTGTGTACCAATAAAACTTTATTTTACCAAACAGAAAGTAGGACACATTTGGCCAGAGGGTCACAGTTTGCCAACCCCTGCTGTAAGCCTAGTTTTGGTTGAAACTGGCAGAACCTCAGAGAATCATATTTGACTTGATTGACTGATGACTTTTGCAGAACTGCCTTGATAATCATATCTGTATTTTTTCCCCAGAATCCAGAACGTTTACATTCTAAGTCCAGTTCAATGCAGACTATAGAGAAGTTGTGGATCTCTGCTATAATGTCATCCTGCTTTTCTGAGCCAGATGATAAAAAAAATTTAGTCTACTTGCCCCTGTGATTATTTCAGATTTTCTGTTGTCAACTAGCTGTTGCCATTCTCTCACTATTCTAGATGGTTCACTTTTCAACGTGGTGAATCTGGGAGCTCCATTTCCCAAAAGACCCTTCCCTGTGTGGTTCTAGGTTAGAGTAGGTCAATGGAAGAACTTGTGTGAGATTTGAAGGGCATAAACAAAGAAGCAGCCCTTTACCTTGGAAGATTTTGAGGCCAAAGAGGGTGTGGGACAGACATGGAGGTGCCCAGCAGCTCCCAGTTTATCCTGCTTCTCTATCACCTGCATCTAGCTTTTTTTCCTAACTTTAGGCTGCTGACCATTAACAGTCTCAGGCCCACTACCAGATGCTGGTCTGCAGATCCAGAAGGGTGGTAACCAGAGGCAGCTGCTTCCCTTAGACCTCACCACCATCTCCCCCATTGCATTCTGGACGCTATGCTGCTGGAAGAGCTTCATTTCTCAGGTTCCTTGGTTAGTGCGTCCTCTGATGATCCTCCAACTTTCCCTTTGGATCTTCACTTACCTAGCCAACTCTCCCCCACCATAATTATGTAACGTGTAATTCCTCTCATGAATCCCTTATGCCAAAAATTCTTAGTGGTTCTGCATCCATGAATGGACCCTAATACACCCACAAAGAGTCACAAGTTATGGTAGTGCTATGGTTTGGATATCCTTTCTTTGTTTGTCCCCACCAAATCTCATGTTGAAATTTGATCTCAGTGTTGGAGGTGTGGCCTCGTGGCATGTGTTTGGGTGATGGGGGTGGATCCCTTATAAATAGATGAATGCCGTCCCTCAGGGGTATGTTCCCACCCCATTATTTTCCATGAGATCTGGTTGTTAAAAAGAGCCTGTCACTGCCTTCCACCCCTTGCTTTCTTTTTTGCCATGTGATCTATGCACATGTTGCTGGCTCTCCTTTGCCTTCCACCATGAACGGAAGCAGCCTGAGGCCCTCATCAGATGCAGATGCCTAATCTTGAGCTTTCCAGCCATCAGAATCATGAGCCAAATAAACCTTTTTCTTTATAAATTACCCAGCCGCAGATATTCCTTCATAGCAACACAAAAAAGATTAAGACAAGTAGAAAATATAAATGGAACACATAGGTTAAGAGAAGTTTCTGAATTAGATCAGTAATCACTGGTGGTTTAGTTTTACTTGCTTACCTCTCTAGATCCCTGTCCCCTTGACTGTCCTATCCATTGGTCCTGAGTCCTAGCTTGTACCTGCAATCTTCAGGTGTTTACTCGTTGGTCCTTTTCTGCCAAACATCTTATTGACTCCTGAATTAATTTGCATAGACACACATCTACACTGGTGTGTAAATCCTAACTCATGTCATCTTTCTAAGCTGGCCTTTTTCTACCATGTCCAAGACTTCCCATGCCGATGTGACACATAGAGAACCACTCCAGAGACAATAAATGGATTTACTGTTTTCTTGATTGTGATTTCCATAGACTGGTTGGCTGTTGGTCCTACCCACAGGATAGAACAAAGGTAACCAATTATTTTTCTTGGTACTACTTATTACTATTTCGGATGCTTTGATAGCTTTCCCTCTCAGAGAATCAAGGACTTCAATGAAGGCTTTATAGTGAAGCTAAGTTCATGCACACTTATTTTTTTTTTAATAGTGAAGCTGGGTTCATGCACACTTTCCCAGAGTTCTGTTTATCCAAGTGGTGAGAAGATACAAAAAGGCTGGAGCTAGACACATCTAGAATAAACCACATTTACTATTTTACTGATATATAAAATGTATACATATTTCAATTTTAAAAGGAGAGCTCTTCAAAAATAAAATAACACATACACACTTACGATCAGTTAGCCTACTCTAAGTAAGACACTGACAAATATAGCTCCCAGCTTAACCAAGTTGGCAAGAGAACAATACAACGTGGGGATGGAGTTGGGGAAGTGGTGGTGGGATGGCTACACTACATGTGTGCGAACAACAAGCAGAGGCAAGGGAGGTATGTATGTATTTCCATATGTACATACACACTTATGCGTTTAAGAGGAAAGTGTTATTTTGTCCATGTAACTGATTCTGAAATCGATTTGCATTGCTAATTATCTTAAACAAAGAATTCAATTGTCTACCTAAAAAGAAATCAGAGGATAATGGTACTTGGGGGGTCGATCACTCAAAATCCATCTTCACTGCAGTGATGAAGGTGTTTCTGTATCAGGAATGGAAACAGTGTTAGCTCTAATATAACACTCATAGGTCCTCTTATCATGTTATGGAACCAAGTTTGTGACCTTGAACTTTAGGACACAATGGTGTCTCCATGGCTTTTGAACTGTTATGGATTGTAATTTTAATAAATATAAATCTAAAGGTTAGGGAAATAACCCAAACTCAGCTCTTATTTGTGTAGCCTATGGCTTGTTAATTTCATTAAGAAAACTAGAGGTTGGATGTAAAATTATTTGAAGCAAAATGTCACATTGCTGTGGATGAATCTTGAAAACATGCTCAATGAAGGAAGCCAGATATAAACACCACATATCGTATGCATCCATTTATGTGAATTGTCTATAAAAGGCAAATCTACAGAGATAGAAAGTAGATCAGTGGTTACCTGGAGCTAAAGGTGGGAATAGGGGTTGACTGCAGATGGGCACTGTGGATCTTTTTGGGGTGATAGAAGTGTTCTTAAACTGGATTGTGGGGATGGTGGCACAACTCAGTAAATTTATTAAAAATTACTGCATTGTATATTTAAAATGGGAAAATTTCATGGTATGAAACAGCCCACACGTTAAAACGACACACGGGCTGGGCATTGTGACTCACACCTAATCCCCAGCCTGGGAGGCTGAGGTGGGTGATCACCTTGAGGTCAGGAATTTGAGACCAACTCCACAACATGGTGCAAAGCCCCACCCTACTAAAAATACAAAAAAATTAGCTGAGCACAGTAGTGCGCGTGCCTGTAATTCCAGCTACTAGGAGGCTACAGAGGCAGAGAATCAAGCCACGCGAGGGGTGTGAGTTTGCAGTGAGCCAAGCTTCTACACTGCACTCCAGCCTGGTGATGATATGAGACTCTGTCTCAAAAAAAAAAAAAAAATTAACATTGCCATATTCCCCCATAATGGTGCACTTTCAGTTCGAGCATAACATTGTTGCTGCTGCTTCACTCCAGTCTTGAAGTAACTTTTGTCTTTTGATTACCCTCTTTAATGTGTAAAAAGTACACAGTGAATGCAGGATGATTTGGGATTTTAGGGGGAACAGTGAGGATTTGAGACATGTATTTCATGCCGCTAATGTAGCAGTAGTGGATTTGTAAAAATTCTAATGCTATGGACTGAATGTGTCCTCCAAAATTCATGTGTCAGAAATTTAATCCCCAATGCAACAGTGTTGAATGGTAGGACCTAATGGGAAGTGTTTAGGTTATGAGGGCCTCACATTAATGGATTGATGCCACTATAAAATGGACTCATAGGAATGAGTCGTCTCTCTTCTACTCTTTGCCATGTGAGGGCATAGCATTTGTTCTTTCTCTTGCCTTTCTGCCTTCCTCCATGTAAAGACACACCAGATCTAGCACCTTGATCTTGTACTCCCCAGCCTCCCAAACTGCGAGAAATAAATTTCCATTCCTTATAAATTATCCAGTCTCAGGCATTCTGTTACAGTAGCCCTAAATGGACTAAGACACCTGGTACTATCATAATTATCATCATCAGCTTGGACCAATAAGATGAAGAAAGGAAAATAAAATTCATTCTAGCAGTTACAGGTTGATTTGGTTCTCTTTGAGTTGAATTAAGAGTTGACCAGATAATTGCCCACTTACTGTAGCCCTTCTCCAGGTGGAGCTTGATTTTGAGTTAAAAACTATTGGAGAATAACAAGCATTCCTGGAAAGATAACACATTGCTCACAGAAAGAGTCATCGGGTGCCTGATATACATTGTTGACTGAATTCTGCTATTCCCTTTTGGAGATTTGTCACTTCATACAGCCGAACTAGCTATGAATTTGGAAAGACTTGGGAAATTTTGAGGGCCAAACTCCACTATGCTGCTCCTGAACTGCTGTGAAAAGCTGTGTGTCACTGTTGCTTAGATATTAAATATGATCTGTAGAAGAGATTTTGTTCTTCGTTGCTCTGATGTGGTCTGTCAAGGGGCTTGGCTGCCAAATGTTTTTCCTATGCTGGTGTGTAATTGTACAGCACAAAAATAAGAGATTTGAAAAACACTTAGAATGGCTTACCCAATGGTACACGAATATGGGCCAGAACCCATTTTTTCGCAAATAAAAATGTTAGATCAGCAGTTTCAAGGCTTTTGTGGAACCTCTTAGCACATATTCAACTTAATCCAGTAGATGTTTGATGATGCTTAAAGCTTTTCTTCTCTTTTCTATTCTTTTGAGACCGAATCTCACTCTGTCATCCAGGCTAGAGTGCAGTGGCACAATCATGGATGACCGCAGTCTTAACCTCCTGAGCTCAAGTGATCCTCCCACCTCAGCCTCCCAAGTAGCTCAAACCACAAGTGTGTGTCACCATGCAAAACTACTTTAATTTTTTAGACATGGGGTCTCGCTATGTTGCCCAGGTTGGTCTCAAACTCCTACTCCCCAAGTGATCCCACTGGGCCTCCCAAAGTGCTGGGATTATAATGAGCTACTGCACCCAGCTTGTCTTAGTGGCCTGGAAACAAGCCAGCAATAACTACAAGAATTTTTCTGTTACTTTGTTGTCCTAGGTTTCAAAACATTCTTGACTTTAATCTCATCAGAAGAGAATTTTGATCTTGAGCACTTGCTATAATGTGGTTTTGTTGGTACTCCTGATAACCAAAGACCTCCTTCAGTCTTTGAGGTTAAGCCAATTGTCAAAACTGTGAAGGGTTTGAGTTGTTACCCTATTTACAAGCCAACAGGTTGGCCTACCATAGTTCCCTACAGATGGGCAGAATATAGAGTCTCCTGGGTCAGATACAAAGGATTTATGAGCCTTCTGTTCACATCAGTATCTCTTGCCCCTGAGTCCCATAGGGTGATGTAAAGGTGGATGTTGTATATGTAGTGGCTCTGCGTCAAAGCCCATGAATCCTGGGCTTAGAAAACCCGCAATTGCATATATAAACTTGCCGAATCTTTGCCCTGAGGCAGACATTATCTTCATCATCCTGATCAGGAAATGAATCTACCTTCTGCCTCAGAGAGAGAGACACCATCTCTATCTTCCAAGGCTGGCTGCTATACAAACATCATTGGAAAAATAATCTGGAGCAAAAGTTGATATGTGTTTGCTCAAAAGATGGGAAGAAATGCAGAAGACCTATGGAGAATTGTCTCCAAACACCACCATCTCTATCATTGTGGGCAGGTGTCTTCAGATGGCTCCTCTCTCTCTAAAAATAACCTCCAAGCTATCACTTGCTACCCTTTCTTTGCTTTATTTGCATATTCACCATGTCCTGATATCACATTACATTGTTATTTGTTTATCATATGTTTGCTCCACTAGAATACAAGTCCCATGAGGGCAAGATATCATCTGCTTTGTTATTGTTGTTGTATAGTACGAAACAGTGGTTGTCATCACACACAGGTATTCAAATGTTACTACTGAAGTAGTCAATAAATTAATGATAATCTGTCATTGAGTATCTCCTTTGTCCTAGGCACAACATGTTGAATGAGAGTACCATGTGTATCTGAACTTGCTACCTTTTCCCAAAAGAATTTCTTCAGTCACTCTGCTCAATAACAGGGAACTCTTAGATCATGCACAACCCCCCAAAATTTCCAGGATTCCTTGATCACCCCACGTTCAGAAAGATCCTGCCCATTTTGGGTCCAAGCTCATAGTGTAAGGCCCTCATTTCTGCCTTTTGGTGGTAATGACACAGAAAGGGAAGGGCAGGACTCTAGGACTGATCTCTTTGAAGAAAGTCCAAAACTGCAATAACCACATGTCCTGTGCTCCTGGCCATTAGAAACCTAAGGCTGGACGCAAAATGTCTTGGGAAGTAATTCACAGTAGTATGGGAAACAGACCACAGGCTAAACAATTTAAACCAAGACATTGGCATTTATGAGAACTTTATTGCAAAGGAAGAGGAGAATGCCCACTAGCCACGGACTTGAAACCCCATGCTGTGGTTCCTTGACTCTCAAAATTATGAACTGCTTTTAGAGCTGAGCATACTCAAGACACCCACTCCCTTGTTTAGTAATGACTTTGAATTTACCAACAAGCTTCAAAAGATACTTCTTTGAAAACAAGGGTAATCACAGTAATCTGTTCAGAAGAAAAAAGGAAGTGTGCCAGTTATTAAGCTCTTGTCTCTCAGCCCCCAAATCACTCTGATGGCATTTCTGCTTTGCCAGTTGCTCCCTGTCAGACTCTGCCATGAAGGAATACTAGAGGGATGCGGCAAGACTGGAGGAGAGAGAAGAGAGTGTTCCTTCTTGTTTATTAACGTTCCTATTAGTGTCTTCTCATGAATGGTTCTCCCTAGCAGGTGGTTCCAATTCTTGTTTTATTCTCCTACATCATTGGAATCATCCTTATCCCACCCACTCAACCATTAAGGGCCCCTTGTGTACTTCCCACCAGAGATTCAGCAGTCCCATAGGGACCCTCCTCCAATCTTCTAGATTCCGAAACCTCTTCTCCCTGTTCCCACCAAGCCCTAGGGGTAGTGGTTGCTTCCTGCAGTTACAATCTCTGAAATAACTCAGGGTTCTCTTTACTTGTCAATCCTCCAACACCATTTAACCAATTCCTTATATTAAATTCACTCTATTAAAATAACTGATATAGATCCTGTCTTCCTGATGAGACTTTGACTGAAAAAGGAAGTATGACATTGAAGATTGGTCAAGAGTCATGGTATTTGTTCACATGAGTAAAACATTAATGATCTGTGTTAGTTGACCTCTTTGACTTTTGGATTAGATGGCATGAAGCTCTATTGACTATGGAGGGATTGACACCATCAATGGTAAGGCACTTTCAAGCACAATTTAACTATGTTTTCCCAATGCATTTCATGAAATCAGTGAAGAAGTGACTATTAGGTACATTGTGCATTGTGGGATGCAAGCACAGAGTCCTATATTCTAGTAATAATAGTTTCAGTGCATGTCTGACATTATAATAGACCGTGCATTTTTCATCATATCACAAAGAAGTATGATCTATGCCAGATGTCACCATGCTCTATTTTAAGTTTTTCTAGATGACAGGCATTTCCACACCACATATAAAACTAGTGGAAAAGGGACATTTTCACAATAATGTAAGGGAAAGGAGACATTTAGCACAACTGCAAGATGACATCCCTTATATTTTGTGCTCCAAGAAGCCTTCCTCAACAATGTTTTCTGAGTTTCCTCTAGGCAGGATTACCTAATCACAGCTGGTCTCCTCAGGGGTTGGGGATGTTCTGTCTAACTCAGCATTTCACACCTGAAAACAGAAAGCATACATTTTTCTTAGATAAACATAGCCTGGAGACAAGGATTACACATGCCCTTGAGGAAAGAACACAACACCACCTACAGAGTCTTGCCAAAGTAATTGAACTTGAGTCAATTACTCAAGTCAAGACCTCTGAATCCAGATGTCAGTGGAAGGAAATAGAAGACAAAGGTCAGAGTTCAACTGCCCAGAATACAAAATAGCAAAATCCAGACACTTAAAAATCTTATAGATTGACTGGCTTTGGTTTTTCAATAGGCAAATTATAAGGGAAAAAAAAGATGGAGGAAAACACATGGATTGAAAGAGATTCAAAAGACATATCACGTTTTAAAAAATGAGCCAGGCAAAACTCCAATGTCTAGACAGAGACACTGTCTGTCACAATGATAAAGAAACACAAGGAAGTGATGACTAGAAGTCAGTGATGGTGGCTACTTTTGGGGCTGTGACTGAACTAGGACAACTGAAGGGCTTTTGGGATGACTGCCAAAGCTCTATTTCTTGACCTGAATGATGGTTACAAGGGTGTTTATCTTATAAAAATTCATTAAGCTACATCTCTGGATTTTATTTCATGGCAAAGATTGAGAAAGAGAATAGCCCCTGGCAGCCTGGCACTATCAGCTAGACCAGGGTGTCCAATCTTTTGGCTTCCCTGGGCCACACTGGAAGAAGAAGAATTGTCTTGGGCCACACATAAAATACACTAACATGAGCAATAGCTGATGAGCTCAAAAGAAAACTACAAAATAATCTCATGATGTTATAATAAAGTTTACAAATTTGTGTTGGGCCACATTCAAAGCCATCCTGGGCTGTATATGGCCCACAGGCTGTGGGTTGGACAAACTTGAGCTAGAATTTGATGTTGCTAGAAGCTGGCTTGGTACTTATGGTTGGGTCTTGGTGCCCTCCTATTGAACATAAATATTTTACAATCCATCAACATCAGACAAGGCCACTCTGTGACCATGATGGATAAAGATAAGAATAAAGACTGGCCTGTAATCATGTGTGCTACAGAAGACGGAGCACTGTGGGGTCACAAAAATGACCAAATATGTCTCTCTTGGCGAATACGAGTGACTGCTTCTTCTACCAACTATAGTTGTAGCCTCAATTTAGTTCTTTTGCCTTATAAGTAAGATTTAAGATGGCCAGTAGTAAAATTACCTCCACTTCTTAACAGCATCCACTCTAAAGCAAAACCCTTCCTTAAACCCTCCCTAAATCACCATGCTTCCACACCCAAAATGTTTTTCTAAAAATCTCTTAATGAGATGTCCAATGGTTCCCTATGTGCAGCCCTCATGCAAAAAAGCAATAATCCCAGTTCACCAGTATGTTCCTGGTGGTCGTGGGCTGGAGGTCTTTGACAAGATAAACAACAAAGAAAGAAATAAAAATGAGAGAAAAAAAGCCCAAGGGCTACGAGTCCCTGTCTGCCTGACAAAGAATGTTCCAGGCAACCAGAAATCTCTCCAAGTCAAGGTACATGTTTGCTGTGACTGGGAATATATAATTCTGTGTGCTGAAACATTTCTATTTCCTGATTCTTTGGGGAAATGGAGAAATACCATTGCAGTTGAGTGTAAATTGGAAAGCATGTTGGAAACATCTGGATATAAGTTCCAGAAATATCTGGCCTCTCTGCTGGCTTCATCCAGAGGGAGAAAGCCAGATTGCTTTGGAGTAATCAGCAAGTCACTCTGAAACCACCTGACAGTTATCAAATTTAGGAATCTAAATTAGTCTGAGACCCAACGCAGACATCTCCTGAAATATTCATATTCATTTCAGGTTGGAAAAGCTATTTTGTGTGTGGCATAACCACAACCCCTTGTACTTGTGAGGCTTTGTAAGTCTTAAAAGAGCTTTCACATACCTGGTATTATTTTACCTTCAAAACAACTCTGAGAAAAACTGAAAATACATTGCCATACCTATTTTATGATGGAGAAAACAGAAAAGAGAAGTGACAATCTCAAGTACACATAACTGGCCAGGCAAAGTTTTCAGGCCTGACCCTCTTAACTTTTCACTTTAGAAAATACTTAGTCATGACAAACCTTGATCCTTTCAGGGTTGATTTGATTGTTTGAAAGAGTCACATTTCATTTCAATGAAGTCTGGACAACGAAGTAAGTAATACTTTTTATGGTTAAGGAAATGTAGAAGGTGTTATTCTTAAGAATAAGAGTGATTTTTTTTTTTGGTAAGATGTTTTCTGGCTCCTTGGTCAATTCTCTTTCCAAAATATCATCACACATCACATCCAGGGGGACAATTTAAACTTTCCACTTTAGGGTAGAGTAAATGCAGTTCGAGGTAATGGAGAGTTTGCAGGGAAACATGTTTAACATGTCATCCCTCTATTGCTCTTCAGGGATTTGTGAACATGAACCAACGCAGTAAATTCTATGAAAACAATATGATGGTACAATATTTGCTTCTGGAACTTTCTGTTCACCCACTCAAGGAATGTAGTATGACCAGGCCATGCCAGAAGGCCCTTTGTGTTCTGTGGTAACTTTAAGGCCCTTGGGTAAGTCATGTAACTTGCTGAATCTCAGTTTCTTTGTCTGTACAGTGAGAGGTGAGACTAGAGGAACTCAGGGTGGCTTTCAGCTCTGTAATGCAATACTGTGATCTCAGCAGGATTTCACATCCCTCCTCTACTCATTTCTGATGGAGAGCGTAGCTTAGGTGATCACTTTACCTTTATGTTGAGACACACACAGAGGTTTTCCTATACTGCCTTCTTACAACAAATATCCATACACTCTTTTAATAACAAATAGTTTACAGTGCTTGTTTCCCTAGTTTTACATGAAATTCACAGACGATACAACCCACCTTTATATACTTTTGCCCCAAAATTGGTATGATGCTCTAATAGTAATACAAAAGGGAATAAAATGAAGGTAATTCAGAATAAAATGTATTTAAACATGTAAACAGTCAAACATGACAACACTAGAAGTGTCCTTGCCCTCTGTCCTTCAGAAAAAAATTTTTAAAGGCTCTGTGATCAAACAAATTTGGAAAGTTTTAGATTAATCCAAATCCAACATTTTGCAGGACTTCTCAGAGACTTGAACATACTACTATCCATTGCCAAGTTACGAGGGAGAATTTGGAATATAGCATTTTCCCAAATCTTAAGACCACGCAAGCCATTCTTTTTTTTTTTTTTTTTTTTTTTT